>NC_087358.1:8731122-9034152 GCF_030014295.1 Loxodonta africana | reverse complement strand
TTCTTCATCTTTGGCCCTAGTGGTTGGTGTGTAAATTTGAATAATAGTCGTATTAACAGATCTTCCTTGTAGGCGTATGGATATTATGCTATCTCTGACAGTGTTGTACTTCAGGATAGATCTTGAAACGTTCCTTTTGATGATGAAGGCAACACCATTCCTCTTCGAGTTATCATTCCCAGCATAGTAGACTATGATTGTCCAATTCAAAATGGCCAATACCAGTCCATTTCAGCTCACTAATGCCTAGGATATTGATGTTTATGCGTTCCATTTCATTTTTGACAATTTCCAATTTTCCTAGGTTCATACTTCATACGTTCTAGGTTCCGATTATTATTGAATGTTTGCAGCTGTTTCTTCTCATTTTGAGTTGTGCCACATCAGCAAATGAAGGTCCTGAAAGCTTTACTCCATCCACATCATTAATGTCGACTCTACTTTGAGGAGGCAGCTCTTCCCCAGCCATCTTTTGAATGCCTTCCAACCTCGGGGGGCTCATCTTCCAGCACTATATCAGACAATGTTCTGCTGCTACTCATAAGGCTTTCACTGGCTAATGTTTTTGAGAAGTAGACTGCCGGGTCTTTCTTCCTAGTCTGTCTTAGTCTGGAAGCTCAGCTGAAACCTGTCCTTCATGGGAGACCCTGCTGGTATCTGAATACCGGTGGCATAGCTTGAGCGTCACAGCAGCACGCAAGCCCCCACAGTACGATAAACTGACAGGCACATGGGGGAAACTATAAGTAGGACTGATTAATCATAAAAATATTATCTCCATCTAAAAAACCTCATTTTCTATTTTATAAATAGGGCTTCAGGGTTTAATAAGGAATGATAATTTCTTCATTTCCTCTGTATAAAAAATATTAGGGATCTGAATTAACACCGAGTGCATCACACACATCTCTGCCCTCTGCCTCAGACACTGTTGTTGTTGTTAGGTGCTGTCAGGGTGGTTCTGACTCATAGCAACCCTATGCACAACAGAATGAAACACTGCCCCGTCCTGTGCCATCCTAACAATTGTTACTATGCTTGAACCCATTGTTGCAGCCACTGTGTCAATCCATAATGTATGGACATTGAGGGTCTTCCTCTCTTTCTCTGGCCCTCTATTTTACCAAGCATGATGTCCTTCTCCTGGAACTGATCCCTCCTGACAACATGTCTAAGGTATGGACATACTGAGACACTAGTTAAGTCCAAATAAGACAAGCTATTTGAATTCAAGGAACACATGATCTAGAGTCCTTGTCACAGCTGTTGAGGCAAACTTGTAATGTAAAGTGATAAAGTGATATTTAGAAAGAAATGTGTTTGTTGATTAAAAAAAAAAATCACAACAAGAAATCTTTTTTTTTTTTTTCATTTTCTTCCTACATAAGCAGAGAGAGGGAACTGGCATGTACCTTTAAGGGAGGATCCAGGGTTCACTTTTCTTGATATTAGCTCATAGTAAGGAGTGGTGCAACGGTTAACATGCTAGGCTACTAACTAAAAGGTTGGCAGTTCAAGTCCACCCAGAGGTGCCTCAGAAGAAAAGCCTGGCAATCTACTTCTGAAAAACCAGCCATTGAAAACCCTATGGAGCACAGTTCTACTCTGACACACTCGGGGTCACCATGAGTTAGACTTGACACAACCACAATTGGCTTAGCCCACTATAGAGTTGCTAGGAGTTGGAATCAACTCAATAGCAACAGGTTTCTGTTTTTGTTTTTTTTTGTAGTAGGCTTGCAGTAAGTGTTTATAGAATGAGTTAAGAGTGGAAGAGTCAGACTTAATCAAGTGCCTGCTTGCCAGTGAAGGGTTTCTTCTTTTGGAGAATCAGCTCTGCTTTACCCCCAGTCTGGTAACAATAGCACCAGCAGTTCCACCGTCTCATGTTCTACCAGTCGCAAGCCGTGGAGTTTCTTTGTTGCCTTCCCTGTTGCATTCTGTTGTCAGGAAGAGCATACAGATCTACTCTGCTCCTCTGCTTACTGGTTCTGGAACTTTCTGCAACTCGTAACCTCTCTGAGGCGGGGGCAATGAGCTAGAAAAGAAGAATCAGAGTGATGATCCTTGCCCAGCCTGCCTCCGAGGCTTGACGTGAGGCGGGATGAAATCTTGTCGGAGAAGTGCTGGGGAAACTGTAAAACACTGTATGACGAGCTTCAAAGGGCAAGTGATTGTTTTTCAGAGCTCTGTTTCTGCAGCCATGCTCTCACCTCACTCGCCCCTGTGTCTTTCTTCCCTTCTTTCTTCTTTCTGTGTCCTACTTGCCTCTGTCCTCTTCACCACATGCTCACTTCCTTGCTCTTGCATCTCCACCCTCTGTGCTTCCTCAACTCCAAAGATAAAAGAAGAACGATGGGGAAATAATCCGTTACTACTACCAAAAGCCTCAGCCAAGCACTCTTTTTCTTTTTCCATTCTCGTCCTCAAGTCTATTATTCGAAGCTCCTCTCACACGCTATGGACACTTTATACACATTCTCATTAATAATTATTTAGAGAGTCATCCATTTCTACACTGGTGATGATATTTACTAGTTAGTGTTAACGCTGATCTCCAGTGTCCTTTCTCCTGGGGCCAGTGCCATCTCATTATTTTGGTCTGTCAGTCTGCCTTCTAGGCTGTGCCTCCCAGTGGAGCTTCGTTGGGAGCCTGGTTAGATGCTGAGATCATTAGTTTTCAAATCTGGCTCCTTGAAACCAAACAGAATGTATTTTCTGCTCATATGACAATATTTTTCAACATCTTTGGATTCATGTTTCTTTCTCTCTCTCTCTTTTTTTATTGTCCATGAAGCTCTGCTTGGATATAGCATTGCCAGTCCTATGGGAACTAACTTTTTATTTGGTGTCCTTGGCAGCACTGTTAGAAGCCCATAACAATCAAAGGACTTGATTAAGGTCATTTCTTGGGTTGAAGCAGCTTAATCTGTCTAGATCCTAACCAGCTTTCAGAATTGCTTTCCTTCAATTCCATATAGCAATTGTCTCTCCCCACTTTCAGTTTAATCAAACATTAAATATAAGGAAGTAGATAAAACAGAAACCTATAGGAGAGTATACAACTAAACAAATGTATCAACCTGCCATGTACTTGTTCCACTTTTGGTTGCTAATATCATTATATCTAAAGAAGACCCTAGAAACATTGTTAAATAGAAAAAGAATTAGAGTTAAGCCTATACCTTTAACCACTGCTTGCTTTGTTCTGGCTTCTTTGAAGTCCCCCAACAAATGTTTATTTTCTTCCCACTAGTACTTCCCTAGCATGTCATACACTAAACCAAAACAAATCTGTTGCTGGTGAATCGATTCCAATTCATAGCGACCTTATAGTACAGAGTAGAACTACCCCATTGGGTTTCCAAAGAGTGGCTGGTGGGTTTGAACTGCTGACCTTTTGGATAGCAGCTGAATGTTTTAACCACTGCACCACCAGGGCTTCCCATATGCTAAAGGAAGTTTGTAATTCATCAACAGATTTGATAATGAACAATGTTTACTGAACACTTACAGTGTGCCAGATCCTAGGCACTGAGGGTAACATTCATGAGAGAAAGCAGACATGGTATCCACCCTCATGGAGCTCACAATCATGAATGAGACAATCACATTAATGAAAGTATAAAACAAACTGAGACTTAAGTTCTGAAGGAAAGGAATATGGTTTTTTGAATCCATTTTATCAGGGAGATGGCCAGATTTTCAGGGTATGACAGTCAGGGAAATAGTTCTAGAGATCTGAAGGGTGAGTAAGGAATTACCCGGGGAAAGGTGGCGCTTATGAGGGGGATATCCCAGTCCAAGCAAACAGCAGGTGTGAAGGCACAGTGGTGGAAAGAGCCCGGCATATCTGAAGAACTGAAAGGACAGTGCATTGGAGCTCAGAGAACAAGGAGGCAGTGTGTGCCCCTGGCCCTCTACATAGCCAGGGGCACATTAACCGGTAAGCAAGGTACTTACCTGGAAGAAGTCCAAGATGCACTGAAGACATTTGTGAAAAACAAGGCTCCATGAATTGACGAATACCAGCTGAGATGTTTCAACAAATGGATGCAGCGCTGGAAGTGCTGACTTGTCTATACCAAGAAATTTGGAAGACAGCTACCTGGCCATCTGATTGGAGGAGATACATAGCTTGCCTATTCCAAAGGAAGGTGATCCAACAGAATGTGGAAATTATTGAGCAATATCATTAATATCACATGCAAGTAAAATTTTGCTGAAGATTATTCAAAAGTGGCTGCAGCAGTACTGTGAGAGGCAACTGCCAGAAATTCAAGCCAAATTCAGAAGAGGCTGGGGAACAAGGGTTGTATCCTTTTACCATATTTATTCAACGTGTGTGCTGAGTAAATAATCTAAGAAGCTGGACTATATGAAGAAGAATGGGGCATTAGGATTGGATGAAGGCTCATTACCAACCTGTGATATGAAGATGACAGAACCTTGCTTGCTGAAAGTGAAGAGAACTTGAAGCATTTACTGATGAAGATCAAAGACCACAGCCTTCAGTATAGATTGCACCTCAACATTAAAACAAACAAAACACCTCACAACTGGACTCATAAGAGCCATCATGCTAAATAGAGAAAATATTGAAGTTGTCAAGGACTCCATTTTACTTGGATCCACAATCAACACCCACAGAAGCAACAGTCAAGAAATCAAATTACGCATTGCATTGGGCAAATCTGCTGCAAAAGACCTCTTCAAAGTGTTAAAAAGCAAAGATGTCACCTTATAGACTATGGTGCACCTGACCCAAGCCATGGTGTTTTCAATGGCCTCATGAACATGTGAATGCTGGGCAATGAATAAGGAAGACCTAAGATTTGACGCCTTTGAATTGTGGTGTTGGGGAAGAATATTGAATATACCATGAACTGCCAGAAGAATGAACAGATCTGTCTTGAAGGAGTACAACCAGAATGCTCCTTAGAAGCAAGGATGGTGAGACTTCATCTCACATACTTTGGGCATGTTATCAGGAGGGACCAGTCCCTGGAGAAGGACTTCATGCTTGGTAGAGTAGAGGTCAATGAAAAAGAGACAGATCTGTAGTGAGATGGGTGGACACAGTGGCTGCAACAATGGGCTCAAGCACAGCAATGATTATGAGGGTGGTGCATTTCACCACATCATGTGAAATTGTGCAGTACAGATTAGTAAGGAAGCACAATCAAGCCTGTGCGTACTTTGCTTATTGGGTAATCCGTCCCTGAGGTAGTGGTCTGGGACGAGGCAGACGGAGCCAGGACGCCGGAGGCCATATAGGCCATCCATGCAAGACCCTGTGAAGTGTCTGTAGCTTTTTAAATAAGGGTTGTGATATCATATTTTTGTTTTGAAAGATGTCTAACTTTGTTGTGAAGGAAAGATAAAATATGCTCTCAGAATTAGGAAATATGTTCATTTTGAGAAATTTGGAGTAAATAGTTCTAAAATTATACTCGATAATCATTACACCCATTTCACTGTTATATCCCTTATCATATTATATGACTGTGTGGGCTATTTGTCTCAAGAGATGAACATCCTTGTGAAAATAATTTTTTTCTTTCCTATTTCTTTATACATCAGCGCTTATTACAGTGCCCATCACATAGTTCATGATCATTACATAGTTGTCAAGTGAATGGACGGATGGATAGATATATGGATATGATTGAATGAATGAATACTAGTGTTACTAACATACATGGAGTTGTGACTTAGCTCATACAGACTAAGATACTTCTTAGCTTTCAAATTCTTTTTAGAAATGTATGGAGTTCCTTGTTAATCCTCTATACAGTAGGGGCCCTTGAATTATAGATAGAGGTACAGTGTGATTAATATCAGTAGCTGGGGAGCCTGGAATTAGCTCGGCCTTGATCTGACATATGACTTCCTCAACTGTAAAGGCAGTAAGCTAGGATGACCACTATTATTCAATAGTAAAAATGCCAGACCTCATAACTAGGCAAAATTACTAATTTGGGGAATGCAAACTCTGACGAATATTAGCTAAAGAGACCTGCTGACTGAGAACTTTAAGAGTTGACGTTATCCTTGGGAAGGTGCATGAGGATAATGATGGACCCTGCTCAGTTGTGGTCAGTTTGCTGTGAAGTATCTCAGGCCCACTGGAGGTTCAACTTTCAGGCGTGAGAGGTGTGAAAGGGAGGTCTGACTTTTCTGTGGGTTTTCCCGTTGCCCCCAAAATAAAATAAAATGGTTAAGATGAAAACAAATAAGAAAACTCTAATGGAGCAAATATTATTTACCAAGGGAAATGCAAGCCCTAATAGCTTTTTGAAAGGTGAGATCGCAGAGCGATATTTGAGGTTTCCTAGAACACGCCGAGTTGATACTGGCTTGGGTTGTGAGTGGTACCTCATCTACCTTCGAAACTTGGTAGATGATTGCTAAATTGAGAAAACACTCTGTGCTTAAATTTAATTTCTAAATGTGTTATCTTTGCAAAATAAAAAAAAAAAACTTGAATTTTAGCAGGGACTAATTTTTTTTTTTTTCTAATGCTTATTGGAAGGAGCCAACTGTTAAGTTCTCTGCTGGTGGCAGAGTGGTTGAGCACTCTGCTGCTAACTAAAAGTTCGGTGATGAACCCACCAGCCTCTCCACAGGAGAAAGATGTGGCAGTCTGCTTCTGTAAAAATTTACAGCCTTGGAAACCCCACAGGGCAGTTATACTCTGTCCTATGGGGTTGCTATGAGTTGGAATCGACTCAAAGGCAACGGGTTTAATGATTTTTGGAAGGAGCTCTGGTGGTGCGATGGTTAAGCACTGGGCTGCTAAATGAAAGATGGGCAGTTCGAACCCACTCAGCTACTCTGCAGGAAAAAAGACCCGGCAATCTGCTCCCGTAAAGATTACAGCCTAAGAAACTCTATGGAGAATTCTACTGTGTCCCGTAGGATTTCTATGAGTTGGAATCCACTTGATGGCACATAACAACAACAACAACAACACTACTTATTGGTGGGCCTGGTGTTGGGGAAGCATTTTGGTGAGCTCAAGTTTAGAACTCACAGATGGCCTCCAATTATACCCATTTATATGATATGAATGACACGTTCCTGTGGAATATTATATGTTAAAGGACAAAGGCCATATTTCATGTCTATACTCCATGGCTCCTAGCATTGATTGGCTCCTAGCATATCTTAGAGGTGCAATCAATATCTAAACAAAGTACAGCAAATAATTAGGTCGTGGGTCACATTCAGACCAATCACATTTGGCTTAAAATCAGTTTTCAGCATGATTTTGAGCATGACTGCAGGTTTCCTGTAGTTGAATGTGTGCACATTGATAACATCAGGTATTTTCAGTGTTTTCTGTATTGTTAAATTATGCTCAAAATGGGATACTGGTTATGTGTATCTATCTTTGTGAATAGGAACATCTGTGTTGTTGTACCTTACAGCACTGGTGTGAGTGGTCAACCCATTATGGACAAATTAACTACGATTTCTGGAAAGGAAAAAAAAATGATTTAACTGCACAAACAAACACAATCTTAAACTTTCTATATCAGAGCAGAATGTTTTCTTTGCAAACTGTTTCATTTTTTATTTCTACCTACACTTTAGTGTTTACACAAAATGATCCATTGTTTCTTTTTTTCCCCCCTTTTGGCTTCCTCTCACTGGATGTGGATGGACTCTTGTGAACTGTGGCTTCTCTCCTGTCACAGGTAAGAAATGACAATGTTGCTCCTTGTATTTTCTTCTGTGTTCCTGTTACATTTGGTCAGATATACACTTTATCTGTCTTTTTGCAGTAGTTTACTATTCTGAGAATATGATCCTATACTTTGAAAGGTGGTATCTCTTAGGATGCCTCTAAGATGAAATCTTTAAATTATTGATGATATACACTATGTGGTGTTATTTAGATTGTGTGTTAGTATTTGTATACCATAGTGTGTTGGGAAGAGTGATGGGTTCCTGAAAATCAGACTATAAATTAATTCATCATTCCCCATTGACTTGTGTTGTAGACTTCTGGTTGAACGTCCATTGGCAATGCTGCCGTAGGTTTTAGAAAGCTGAGCTTTCCTTGTTCTCTTGCTTCTCTTCACCTAATTGGTTATATAAAAAGGTTAAGGTAATGCCCTTGGGAATAAGAACTTTGTCATAAAACCTTTTGTGAGTCAAATAATCTTTTACATTATGAATAATCATTACCTATCTGTATAGCAGTTGTTTTGTTTTGTTTTTTTAAAGAGGAACATACACGTAATCAAAATGATAGTCTTGGTCACTTTGAATCCTTCCATATCAGTCTTACTTTCAGTACATATACATATGCTTCACATGACTCATGGTATTTTGAAATCCTAAAAAACATTTCTCACTTTTTATTTTTTTATTTTACTTATTGGGGAAAATAGATAAAATTTCCAAGAAAGTATGCTTAATGGTACTATATGTATAATATAGTATGTGTGGCCTTTGATGTGTCTGTACTGTGTTTACTGAGGGGGCAATATGTGATATTTAGAAGTATTTGTGAAAAATAATAAAAAGCATTATAATGGGTATGTTATCCAAAGAGTTCCTTTAGGTTCACTGCAATATATCTCGATCTTATTGAAGTGAGAGGAAATAGCATTTCTAGCCTCTATTTGCTTTGGTCCCCAAAGAACTGCTTTGAAGTTCTGATTTAATGTTATATCTTCAGCTTTTATTCGGGCTTTTTATAGGGAGTTGATTGCTTAAAGAACAAACTACAGTTAGCAAATTGCCCTTCCTTTTGCTTACTTGCTCTTAATTTATCAAACCACATTAAAAAAAAAAAAAAAAAAAACCCGGTGCTGTCAAGTCGATTCTGACTCATAGTCACCCTACAGAACAGAGTAGAACTGCCCCATAGAGTTTCCAAGGAGCGCCTGGAGGATTCGAACTGCCTACCCTTTGGTTAGCAGCTGTAGCACTTAACCACTACACCACCAGGGTTTCCAAACCACATAATAAACTCACAGGATTTTGTGCCAGGAAATATTTCTGTCTAATACAAAGATATTTTTCCCCTTTAATTAGTAAAGAAAAAAGAACCTATTGTGTTTCTATTTTTAACTGTTGTTGTCAGGTGCCATTGACTCAGTTCCGATTCATAGCTACCCTATGCACAATAAAATGAAACACTATCCGGTCCTGCACCATCCTCACAATTGTCACCATGTTTCAGCCCATTGGTGCAGCCACTGTGTCAAACATCTGGTTGGGGGTCTTCCTCTTTTTCGCTGACCTTCTACTTTACCAAGCATAATGCCCTTCTCCAGTGACTGATCCCTCCTGATAACATGTCCCAAGTATGTGAGATATAGTCTAGCCATCCTTCCTTCTAAGGAGCATTCTGGTTGTACTTCCTCCAAGACAGATTTGTTCATTCTTTTGGCAGTTCATGGTATATTCAGTATTCTTCACCAACATCACAATTCAAAGGCATGAATTCTTCTTTGCTCTTCCTTATTCACTGTCCAGCTTTTGCATGCATATGAGGTGATTGGAAACACTGTGGCTTCAGTCAGGCGCACCTAAATCCTCAAGGACTACCAACTGGAAACTTAGAAATAAATTTTGGACTTAATTACAGTAACTATCTTACCCAAATTCCCATTGAAATTTTTCTATTTTTTTAATATTTTCCATGTTTTCTAAAAAATAAGCATTTTTTTAAATAGCACTGCTTATGTGTATTGTAATATTGTCTCTTTCTGTAGGAAAGGTTTTAAATGGTAGCTCACCTTAATATTATTATCAATAATAATAAGAGCTAACACTCTGAGAGTATCCCAAGTGTCAGTCACTGGTCTAAGTGTTTTACAAATATTGCCGTTGAGCAGATAACGTGCCCATGTAAACAACACACATACATGTAGTGCACATAGCACCTAGGAAAATGCACAAAGGGGTTGTGTGGTTCGCAGAAACAACCAAAAAAAATAAACTTATAACATGTGTGTTATTCGCATAAAAATATGGCAGCTTGTTTAAATCACACACATACCGGACACATGCAGGTTGTAGAGACACATCCTCCTGTATCCGTTATATGTTTGGAACAGGTTTTGCTGAAATTTGGGAGAAGGAGTACATTTATTGATGCCTGGTAACCCAGCAAGAAGAGCCCTGGTGGCACAAATGGTTTAGTGCTTGACTGCTAAACAAAAGGTTGGCAGTTTGAACCCACCCAGTGGCACCATGGGAGATGACATGGAGATCTGCTTCCATGAAGACTACAACCAAGAAGACACAATGGGGAAGTTCTACTCTGTCACATGGGGTCACTGTGAGTTGAAATCAACTCGACAGCACCTAACATCAAGAATGATTTCATAGCATATCAGACAACGCTACTCTTAAAGTGTTCTCCTCATGAGCCCAGAAGAACTAGATATTGCCCAGAAACCATTATTGAACATTTTGATCAAACATTCCACATAAGAATCTTGATCAAAAAGGGGAAAATGCAGAACAGAATTTCAAACTCTCATAGACTGTAGACTTTGTGGAGCCGTGGAGACTGGCTGAACCTCTGAAGCTATTGCCCTGAGATAATCTTGATCCAAAAACATTTCCTGAAGTCTTCTTAAAAACGAACAATAGTTTATCTTAACTAGTAAGTAAAGCCTGCCTTGAGCAATGTGCTCTTTCAAGATCTATCAATATGGGATCAGACTGACAACAGCAACTCAAGATATTAGATAGAAAGCTTAAGGGTAAGTGAGTTTATGTTAATGTGGGAGGAACAACTCAGAAAAGGAGGGTGAGAATGGTTTCACAACTTGGAGAATATAACCAGTGTCACTGAATTGTTCATGTAGAAACTGTTGAAGTGGTATACGTGTTGCTGTGTATATTTTCAACAGCAACGAAATAAATAAAAATTTTAAATGTCCTCTGCCATTTATAGCTCAGACAATTTTCTTTTCTGTTCTTCTTCTCTCTTTTGCCCCTACCTTATATGCAAAAAATACATTTCACTCTATTTTCTTTTGTAGAGCAAATTAGCTCCATTGAGCCCTTCCAAGTGCACTCAGCTCTGAGCCTTTCTTTGCATATTAAGAGATTCCAGAGATGCATTGAAATGGTCTCAACTAAGGGGAAAAAGTCCTGGCAGCCTGCTTCCTTCAAGATTATGGCCTAAAAAACCCCATGAAGCATTTCTACTCTGCCACACGGGGTTGCAGTGAGTTGAAATCAACTCATGGCACCTAACTACAACAACAAGGACAAATATGTTACGTTTGTAGGAAAGGACCATCCTCCTCACCAGGTCTATTTGGCAAAGGACAGAGGATAAGTTCTTCCAGTTACAGAGGCAACAATTATAGTCAATAGTCTAGTCCTTGGAGTTAGATTTTTTAAAACATTTTGGTTTCAGCAGTAGCTAAGCTTAACTCAATAGGAAGGCATCCATAATGAGTTAAGACTCAGAACCTTAACTCTAGAACTGTTGAGTGTTTATGGTGCACAACAGAATAAAGTCATCCGGCAGGTGTTCTCATGGTATTATCTGAAAGAAGAAAGTAGAATGTGTGCAAACATCTAAAGCTCAGAGAATAAGCTGAAGTCTGAATTGCCCCAAGGAGTAAGATGCTCTAACATAAACAAATATTTTAAATGTATTTTTAAGGGTCATACATAAAAACAAATGTGCAGGGCAGAATTTTAGGGATATTAAAATTATTAAAATGAAAACAGTATTACAGTGCTGAAAGATTTATGAGATGAATATTTTGCAGTGACCAGCCTAGGCATGCATTTAAAATATTAATATGTGTACTACGATGCTGAAAATGCTGTGGACATTTAAGTGGCGTGGCTACAGATTCTGTCTTTTCAGGTACAAAACAATTGCATTTCACCATTACGATGTCACTTAAGAGGCATGGTTTTTTGGCTCTCCTGTATCATCTGGGCTGTAAACAGAGTTCCTCAGAACATCTGAAGGGTGCTAATCGGGTGAATATAGTTCTTCTCACAGCATCCACAGGGTCGTAGGCAAAGCTGTTGATAACCCCACACTCTGTTTCTGTAATTACATTAACACAGCCAGGCTATGCCGTTTCAAATCTTGGAGCATATTGTGCTGTTTACTGTCCCAGCAATGAGTATTGGATCACATCTGGAGAGTCTGAGTGGGCTTCCATGGTGAACTGTGCCCAGGCGGCTTACTGCAGACCGAGTATCTAGGGCATGGGGATGTGGCTTGTGACCTGTGTGTGGCTTGTGAGCCGTTCTCAAAACTTAGCGTAATGACTTTCTTGATAATCAGGCCGGGGGACCAAAGGGTAAAAAATAGTTCTTAATATAATTTGCCATCTTGGACCAGGTCTGAAGGAGACCCAAGTTAATCTGAATATCATACTTTAGCTAATTAAGTTCAAGGGAGACTCCATTTATTTGAGGGAATTATCCCATTATTTTTTGCTAACTAAACACATTTTGAAAAGCTAAAAATTGCCAGAGGTTATTCCCGAAGCCGTATGTGTACCATCTGGTTCTTCTTCCCTGTTCCTCCCATGGCCACGGTTTCTGTACTCTGCTGCAGGTTGGAGGGACTCAGGGGCACATTTCATACTGCCACTGATAAAAGAGCAGGGAAAGTGTCTCCAAAGGGAGGAAGGGAATTTATTAGTGATTTTATAATTACAGTATTCATGTGCATAAAACGCCCAGAACAGTACAGATACGTGGATATGGGAGTGTGAGAAGGGCATGGTGAAAGTGAGGGTTCCCAGGTGTCTCCCTTTGACTGTGACATTGTTTGTAGATGGGTTATTTGCTACCACTCACCTACCTCCCAGGCTTGCATACTAATAGGTGTGTGGATCCTAGTGGGCCAGTTCTGGTGTTAAGTTATACCCTCGCTATTAGCAGTATTTCCTACTAGTCTACCTGTAGACCTCTGGCTTCTTCTAGATTGCCTCATGCTAAACCCTTTATGAAAACAATGGTTGTGATGTCTGTGTTCATTTTATTTTTATTTCCAGATCTCTCCATCCCAGCCAGCCTTGCTGGTAGGTATGTTAGGCAGATCTCATGAATCTCCAGGGCAATTTTGCTATAATTTACTTATTCATTGTACAGTATGAATTGTAATTATTGTTTGTGAGTAAATCTTTACATGGTACTTGTCCCAACTGTCCTCCTTGCCCAGATAATCAACAAAAACAAATATAT
Source organism: Loxodonta africana (assembly GCF_030014295.1). Taxonomy (NCBI): domain Eukaryota; kingdom Metazoa; phylum Chordata; class Mammalia; order Proboscidea; family Elephantidae; genus Loxodonta; species Loxodonta africana. The sequence continues at coordinate 9,020,952 of NC_087358.1, read as the reverse complement.
CTCTTACAATTCCTTAGGGTCATGCTGCATTCTAATTCCCGGCCGATAACTGGTCATAGCATGCACCCAAGTTATATTCTCAATTGTCTTTCTGTCTGCGCCTCCTTTGGGAGTGTCTAATACATGATTGTGCCTGGCATATGAAAGTTAGTTGAGCTGAACTGAATGGAAAATCTCTTATATGTTTTCTTGTCCAAAACTGAAAATCTTACCGTTCTCTGACAGCTGCTTCAGCTGGCCATTCCTGTACCACTCTTCTGCTTCCCAGGTTGTTTAGTATGTGACCCATAGAAGCTTAATGATCCATTGATAGTAAATACGCATATTTAACAAATATTCTGGCCACCAAATATTGCGAAAATATGCTATTGGATGTGAAGACTCCCGTCTCGTTAGATCATTGTATTCTTTTCCTAGGCCTTCAGTAACAAAGTACCATGAAGTGATTGGCTGAAAACTACAGAAATTTATTGTCTTCTATTTCTGGTGGTTGGAAGTCTGAATTCAATGTTATCAGCAGGGCCATGCTCTCTCCAGAAGCCCTAGAAGATTCTTTATGTCTCTTTCAGCTTCCGGTAGTGCCAGAAGCAGCATAACTCCATCTCTGCCTCTCTGTACACTTGACCATTTTCCACTGTGTCTTTCTTTGTGTCTCTTCTCTGATAAGAATACCACTCATATTGGATGGAGACTCACCATACTCCAGTATGACTTCACGTTAAATTAACTGATAATATAGCCAAAGATCCTATTTCCAAACAAGGTCACATCCACAGGTTCTGGGGGTTAAGACTTTACAGATTTTTGCAGGGGAGGTGGGGGTGTGGCACAGTTCAATCTAAACAATAATTTATGTTAATCTCCACAGTAGGTCAGAAAACATTATCATCACTGTAATTTACTTCTTTCAGATAAGAGAGATTATTAGATATTAGATATATACTGTCTAAATCTATACCACAAGGTAAAATCGATAGCCATTATTAGAATGAGGTGAGTGGATGTAATTTCATCTCAAATTGTGTTACTGAGGATCCAATTCTACTACTTGTCCTGCTCCAGTGGCTGTTTTTTTGGCTTCCCTTATGTGGGCAAATTTGTATATTAAAGGATAAAACCTCCTTACTCATGGACTGTGGGTAGGTCAGCTTGTTAGTGGTATTCTGCTTGGTACTTCCACTAGAGTCTCAACTCCTACTTCACAGATACTGCCGTTTTGTTAGTTGGCCCACATTCTCCAGGAGCTGGGTTTATTCTAGCTACTTTTGCTGCTAAAGTGACACTTTCTATAGCAGCTGAACAGACTCTCCGCTCTTTTAGTCAGCTTTAGAGTCTGATACCTGATTTTACTTCAAAAGCTGGTCTGTTAAAAAATGTACCAAGTTGTCCAGGGACTGGGCCTGGGTTATTGTTTCGCCACTGCTCTGTGTCGTGGGTACACCTTCCTCCCTGGCCCTGACCTGGTCCTGTGTTAGGCTGCATATCATTCAATTTCCTCTTAGTCAGCTGAGGACTTTGCCTTCCTGGGCATTCTGTATCTTTCTTCTTCGTTGTAGAGTTTTAGTACCAGCATCTGTAGCCAAACCATCAGTCCCAAAGTGCCTATTACCATTTCTAACAGAAATAATTTATGCAAATAGAATCCCTGATGAAATTCATCATCATATCCAAGTGATCCTGAGATGTTTGTTTAATTTTTTGAAGAATGGCACTCACTGAGACCCTAATACGTACGTATGGGTAAATAAGTAAGTTCGAAGTACATCATGACTGTTTTTTTCAGACTCAAATGGGAATTGAGGCTTTTCTTAATGTTGATGGAAAGTGCAGTAGCTTCCTTTTGGGGATCCTCCCTCTCTTAAAATTTCCATAAAACCTGAGGGCTTACCCAATCCAAATGGGAGCTGAGAGGTCAATTCAATATCATCATAAGAGAGCAGAGACTGAAATTTCTTCAGCTTGCTAATGCTGTTACATGTGGCTGCTGAGTTGTGTGGCTCTTGACAAAATCACGCTTCCCACTCTGACAGACGCTGCTAATTCACATCCCCACACTGTCCAAGGGCACTCTGCCAATCAGTGTTGACTTCTGAGGGAAAACAACTTTATTTTCCCAGAGCTGCACTCAGAGAAGATTGCCCTTCACCCAGCTTCCCAAGGTCACAGTTGTTGCTGTTCATCTCGTTTAGTCCCTTTTTGGAACTGTATCAGCTGTTCCCTTACTGACCCTGGAGGCCTGTACCTCAAGGTTGGGCAGTTTTCTTCTCTGTGTTCTTAAAGCACAAAAGGTCTAACTAACGCATTTCCCGGGTGGTTCATCATACTGAGGGAGGCTACATTAATGATGCTGGGAGCCCCTATATTCCCCCTTCTGAAAGTTTCCCTTGAGGGTTTCAAGTAATTCTTTGCCAATGCTCTTAATAGAATGTTGATAAAAAATCACAAATTAAATCTTCATTAGGGCGCCTTGGTGCATGCGTGTGTGTGTGTGTGTGTAAACCAAAACCAAACCTGTTGCCGTCTAGTCAATTCCCACTCAGAGCGACCCTACAGGACAGAGTAGAACTGCACCATAGGGTTTCCAAGAAGTGGCTGGTGGATTTGAACTGCCAGCATTTTGGTTAGCAGCTGAGTTCTTAACCACTGCGCAAGCAGGGCTCCACATACATATATACATACATATATATATATATATATATATATATATATATGGTGTCTTGCTGGTGCAACGGTTAAGGCATTCAGCTACTAATCAAAAGGTCAGTGGTTCAAAACCACCATCCACTCCACTAGAGAAAAGACCTGGCAATCTGCTTCCAGAAAGATTACAGCCTAGGAAACCCTATGGGACAGTTTTAGTCCATCCTATTGGGTCACTATGAGTTAGAATCAATTCGACCACGAACAACAACAATGTATGTATGTGTATGTATGTATGGAGCCCTGGTGGTGAAGTGGTTAAGAGCTTGGCTGCTAACCAAAAGGTCAGCAGTTTGAATCCACCAGCCACTCCTTGGAAACCCCGTGGGACAGTTCTACTCTGTCCTATAGGGTTGCTTAGAGTGACTTGACAGCAATGGGTTTTAAGTATTTTATATATATATATATATACACACACACACACATATATATAGAATCATTTATATGCTAAAATGTTTGTTTTACAGAATACAGTCCCTCATTGCATTTGTTCTTCAAAACCATTGTGTAAGATCAGTAGTATATTTTTTGTAACATCATGTGACAACAGCATGTGGTAGCATGCTACCTTTTCTTTACAGTGGAACTGGCACAGATCTGTTCGGATAAAATAATGTTACTCCCTTGATTTTATACATGATAGAAAAAATGCTAATATCTGAATGCATGAACCAAGCTACATTTTCCTCAATAACGAAATATTGAATGTGTTGTGGAATTTCTTTGATAAAAAAGCTCTGGAAGAAAAAAAAAACGTAAGTTTTTCTTTTTCTTGTTCTTTGTCATGGTCATTTCTTTTTAACTTCAAATAATACATGCTGGATGTTAGAGTAGTGGAATGATAGGGAGAGGAAGGCAGGCAGGGAAAGTTATAAGAGAAATGTGACAATTTATTAAAGTACAAATGCCAATATCTCACATTTTAAAACAAATTCAAGGATGAAGTATTATTCTAACTTTTGCGAAACGAGTCAGAGAATTACCTAAGATCTCAGTCGTTGCTTTACAGGCTTTGGTTCGGAGTCAAGACTCAAACATAATCTCTTTAATCTCAATTCAGATCAGCCCACTGTGTCGTGATTCTCCTTTTCTGTGATACACGGGGATAATCTCTGGAACGTGTTACATTTAGGGCTGCCTGAAGCCACCACTTTCTGTCCTATAGGGTCGCTATGAGTCGGAATCGACTCGAGGGCACTGGGTTTGGGGTGGGAAGCCACCACAATCCACTAATCAGTGTCTCTGAGGGTAGGGTCCAGGAGTTTGTACTTTTATCAAGCTGCACGGGAAATGTTGAAATATCAAGAACACATAAACACACACACACACACACATACTTACACAGAGGAGGGGAGGTATAAGAAAAAGAGAAGTTATGGTTTTGAATACATGTCTGAGCACTTATACTGTGGAAACCCCATTCGTATAGGGTATGAACAAAGAGGTTTGGGATAAAACTGCTATATTGCTACAGGTCCCACTTGTAGTCTGTGCTTCAACTTATCTGTTGTTGTTGGGAGACCTTCCTCTCTTTGTGTTGTGTTTAAGGATTGTAGCAATCTGAAGAACATTTAGAAATGCTTTTGCCCTTTGGGGCAAATCTAATTTAAATACATAAAGTAATATGCGGTGGGTGCGTACTCCCACCTTTTCTCCTGTCTTGTTTTCATTCCTGCTTCTTCCTTCCCCCAGCTGCCCTGCCCTTTTCTTATGCTTTGTTGACACGCCTTTCACCCCTTTCACCAACACTATGCTGTTTCATTTCTCACAGTCACTCTGATGGAGGTTTTTTTTCCATGCCCTGTTCATAACACCCAGTGCTTGCTAAATGCTAAATGGGTTCAAGATTTTATTGGTGCAGAATTTGTTAATGAAATGAGAAATTCCCTTTCTTTCAATATTAGCATAGAGGATGCTATGTCCTGAGGATATTTGTTTCTAGGGCTGTTGCCCCTTTTTCTTGGCTAGATAGCAGTTCCCCTATTACCCATGTTTTATAATAGACTTCATTAAGGGAAAAGGCCTTTACTTTACCATTACCTCCTTAAAATTCTAACAGTGCCTTAAAGACTGAGAGCTCATGACTTTCCATCTTAGGTGGAAAGAGTTGATGAGGAAAATAGCCACAGAATAAGTGCTGAGATTGCTCTTGTTTTGTTGATGGCTCCTTTTAGTGATTTCTTTAGTCCTGTTCATCTAAGATTATTAACAGCATAATGAAAAGAGCATATTGTCTCTTTACTTAAAGAGCCATTTAATGGAGACTCTAATATCATTCCAGCCTGGGGCAGGGGGAGTGTAATTGATGTGACTTCATGGGGCCACAGATTGTTAGTTGTGTAAATGTGTGACCAAGACCTGAATCTCAGGATTCTTCAGTCCATCCTTTTGTATTCTACTCATACTAGGTTCGTGAAAAACGTACACATGGAGAAGAGCATGCCTTTTTTTGTTTAACTCATTAAGATTTGAACTTATATAACTTGCTACCCTCATGAAAAGGGCAGTGGCATGAGGCCTAGACACAAGGCAGGCTTGAGCAACCTAATCTGAGTTCCTCGGCTGTGTGCTGCCATAGTTAACTGTGTCTTCCAAGGGTAGGGAGGCTTTGGGTGGTGCAAATGGCTCGTCTGCTAACCACAAGGTTGGAGGTTTGAGTCCACCCAGAGGTATCTCCAAAGAAAGACCTGGTGATCTACTTCCAAAATATCCACCATGGCAAGCCATATGGAACACAGCTCTGCTCTGACACACATGGGGTCGCCATGAGACGGAAGACAAAGTAAAGTAGTATAATGAAATATGCAAAAGGCAGAGGGTGGGAGTAAGCAGGGCACACTACTGTGTGTGGTTAGATTAGATTTGCAAAAGCATTTCTAATTGAAGGACACAGGAGGCATCAAAAGAAGATGGAAGGAATTTGCGGAGTCACTACACCTAAAAGAATTGGTCAACATTCAACCATTTCGGGAGGTAGCATATGATCAAGAAATGATGGTATTGAAGGAAGAAGTCCAAGCAGTGCTGAAGGCATTGGCTAAAAACAAGGCTCTAGGAATTGACGGAATACCAATTGAGATGTTTCCAGAGATGGATGCAGCACTGGAAACTCTCGCTCATCTATGGCAAGAAATTTGGAAGAAGGCTACCTGGCCAACTGACTAGAAGGGATCCATATTTGTGCCCATTCCAAAGAAAGATGATCCAACAGAATGTGGAAATCATCAAACAATATCATTAATATCACATGCAAGTAAAATTTTGCTGAAGATAATTCAAAAATAGTTGCAGCAGTACATTGACAGGCAACTGCCAAAAATCCAAGGCAGGTTCACAAGAGGACAAGGAATTAAGGATATCATTGCTGATGTCAGATGGATTTTGGCTAGAAACAGAGAATAGCAGAAAAATGTTTACCTATGTTTTATTGACTAGGCAAAGGCATTTGACTATGTGGATCATAACAAATTATGTATACAATTTCAAAGCATAGGAATTCCAGAATACTTAATTGTGCTCATGTGGAACCTGCAAATAGACCAAGAGGCAGTCGTTTGAACAGAACAAGGGGATACTGTGTGGTTTAAAATCAGGAAAAGTGTGTGTCAGGGTTGCATTCTTTCACCATACTCATTTAGTCTGTATGCTTAACAAATAATCTGAGAAGATGGACTATAACAAGAGAAGAATTCAATATAAGGATTGGGGGAAGACTCATTTCCAACCTGTGACATGCAGATGACACAACCTTGCCTACTGAAAGTGAAGATGACTTGAAACACTTATTGATGAGGATCAAAGACTACAGCCTTCAGTATGGATTATACCTCAGCATAGAGGAAACAAAAACCCTCGCAACTGGAGCAATAAGCAGCACCATGATAACTGGAGAAAAGATTGAAGTTGTCAAGGATTTGATTTTACTTGGATCCACAATTAAAACCCAAGGAAGCAGCAGTCAAGAAATCAAATGATGTGTTGCATTGGGCAAATCTGCTGCAAAAAGACCTCTTTAAAGTGTTAAAAAGCAAAGACCTCACTTTGAGGTCTAAGGTTCGCCTGACCCAAGCCATGTTATTTTCAATTGCCTCATATGCATGTGAAAGCTGGAGAATACTTATGGTAGTTTGAATAAACTTAGTTAGGACCTCAGAGTTTTTAGTGGGGTTAAAATGGAAAGCCAGAACAGACAAAACCATCATTTAACACAAATTCAGGGCTACCCTAAGAGAGTAACTAGCTTCCTAGATGGTGGTTTCCAAGGGAGCCAGATTAATTTGGACTTGTTAGTCTAGGAATAATATCCAAGCTGGTCTGATCTGGTGGGTGTGGAATGCCAGCAAGGAGTGGCCTTCATTAGGCCACGGCAGGCAGTAGAATAGCAAGTGTTAGTTAGATTATCAAGGGGAGAACTCAAGTCTTGGTAAATTAATGGAAAATAAATCAGAGAAACACTCAACGGTCAAGAAAATGGAGCCATTGTTAGGTGCATGGAGGCCCCGAGCTCAGATTTCACAGGCTGGTGAGTATAGGACCAATTGATTATATTACCACCTGCCTCGGTGAGTTCTGACTCATGAACTGAGAGGATTTGGCCCTATAGACCCATGACCACACCTGATAAATGTGGAATATTCTAGAATGTGAGGTATTCTAGAATGTTACATAATGATAATCTTTACATAATTTCCTCACCCTCTATCCAATCGATATCTTGTTATTTAATTCATAGTACTTCCTATATGTATGTCACACCTTTCCATTTTTATGTTTCCTTATGATAACCCACCACAGTCTAACCATCCGTCTTCTCTGGAGTAGGCATTGAGTAGACACTCTAATGACTGCCCTAGCTTTTACTTCCAGACATCTCCCATTCATTCACCATGAAGTACCCAAAGTGATCATTTAAAAATAACATCTTATTGAGCCAATATACTGCTTCTCTTCTTGCAATGGTTTCCCATTTCCCTTAGGATAAAGTTATCAAGTCTTCATTAAGGCATCAGAGCTGGTTCAGATCTGTCTCTTGCATACCTCTTCAGCCCCATCACATGTTGCTTTCTTTTATCTCTGTAGACTCAGCCTTACTGACCTTCCAAAAGTACCTAGGACATACCACGCTGTCAGTCACCTCAGGACCTTTTTTAACTGGCTTCTTGTTTTTTTTTGTCTTTTAGATCTCAGTTTAAATGTCCCTTCCTGATAGTAGTGTCTTGCCTACCCAATCAACGTAGACATCCAGCCCTGATTACATCACGTGATTTTAATTTTCTGCATAGTATTTCTTATTGCTAATATTTTTCTCATTTGTTGGTTGTTTTCTTATTCCCTGGAGATCCAGAAGTTAATTTCTCTATTGTATCTTCCCACAGCAACCTATATTCACCCTTTGTAACCCTCACCATACTTTTAGTTATTTAACTTGTGTCTTTCACAATGAAGTGTGAAATTCATAAAGACAGTGATCAGACCCTTCATGTTCAGCCTGTGTCTCCAGTTTTTACTTATTGGGTTCAACTGAATTAAATATCCTTGCTATTATATTCCTTCTAACTTGTGATTGGGAATGTTGAGTGGATGCATTGAGCAAAGGCAGTAGCCCTGGTTCAATTAAAAAAAAAATAGAATGTGCTAAATAATATTTCTCTTCTTCTGGCTTCTTATGAATTTTCCATCATTCCAGTCAATACAGGCCATTTGTGATGGAGGAAATTAAACTGGATGGACTGTTCATTCATTTGTTCAACAAATGCTTACAGAGCATGTGGTATATATCAGGTTGTTCTGGATCGGAGGATACAGATGTGAACAATGCAGCCTCCAGTCCCTACCCCAATGGAGCTCACATTCTAATGAAGGGAGGTAGACAATAAACCAAATCAAACCAAATCTGTTGCCGTCAAGTCGATCCCAACTCATAGTGACCTGATAGGATGGAGTAGAACTGCCTGATAGGGTTTCCAAGGAATTGCTGGTGGATTCGAACTGCCGACCTTTTGGTTAGCAGTCAAATGCTTAATCACTGTGCCACCAGGGCTATAATAAATGTTATAAATAGGTAAATTATCTAGTGTGTTTAAAGGACAAAGGCAGTGAATACAAATAAAGCAGATAAGGAGATGGGCAGGTAAGGACACTCAGGGTGAAGGATCACTGAGAAGGTGACATTTGAGCAAAGACGTGAAGGAGATGAAGGAAGGGGTCTGTGGCTATCTGGGTGCTAATGCTATAGGCAGCGTGAACAGCCTGGATGAAGGCCTTAGGCATATATGTGCCTCACCTGTTCAAGGACAGCAAAGAGGCCAGTGTGGCTGGCGTTGAGTGAGCAAAGGGGAGAGCAATAGGAGGTGAAGTCAGAGTGTGATCAAGGCCTGGTCACAGAGGACCTTGGGGGTGACTGTAAGGGTTTACTCTGAATGAACTGTGGAGCCATTGGATGGTGTTAACAGAAAAGAAACAGGACCTGACTTCTGTTTTTTCTTTAACTAAGAGGTTTATTCAGACAGAATGCATATACCATAAAATTCACACTTTTAAAGTGAACTGTTCATTATTTTTTAGTATATTCACAGAGTTATGCAACCATCATTATGATCTAATTCCTGAATGTTTTCATCACCCCCAAAAGAAACCCCATACCCTTTAGCAGTTCACTTCCCATCCCCACCCCTGCCCTTGGCAACCACTGATCTACTTTATGTCTGTATGGATTTGCCTATTATGGACATTTCATTTAAATTAAATTATATAACATGTGGTCCCTTTTGACTGACTTCTTTCACTTAGCGTAATATTTTCAAGGTTTATTCAAGTTGTAGATATATTTCGTTCCTTTTTATGGCCTAAATAATATTTCATTGTGTGGGTAGCCAGCATTTTATTTATCCATTTATCAGACAGACATTTGGGTTATCTCCACTCTTTGACTATTATGAATAATGCTGCTATCAACAGTTGGCACACCTGTTTGTGTGGACATATGTTGTCATTTCTCTTGGGTATATACCTAGGATTGGAATGACTTCTGTTTTAAAAGTGTCACTCTGTCTGCCATGCTGACGATAGACTGAAGGAGGTCAAGGGTAGAAGTGTGTGGGGGGGGGTGTCAAGTAGGGCCCTATTGCAGTGGTTCAGGTGAGAGAGAATGGTAACTGTAGGATAAATTGCTTTTGACCAGCCAGAGTCCTGGGATCCTTGTTGACAGCCACTTTATTCTGCTCAGAAGGAGTGCCATCACAGCACATCAACAAGCCCGCCTACCATCCTGAGAATGGTGTGAAAAGACCCACGTTTAATGGATTAGCACTCTGTGGCATATGTTCTCTAGAGAGGGTTTCTATTCATAGAGCTAATGATACTGTACTGGATCCACATGAAATCTATTAAAATATAACTCTCCAAAATATCAGAGTTACAAAACATAACTGTAGTTGGCTTCCAAAAAATGAACTTGCGGCCACATTATTTAAAAACTTTCACCAATTGTAGGTATTGTCAGCTGTGAAACACATTACAACTTATGACTCATTGCCTTGGCAATCTTTGTTTTTCTTTGGTAGGGCGAAGGTTGAGGTGGAAAAAATTGTGAGAGGAGATGGGTAGAGATAGAGAAAAACATATTGAGGGCACACACATGTGAGTATAAAATATAAAATATAGAATGCCTTTTGGAGGGAAGGAAGGAGGGAGGGAGAGAAAGAGAGGAGGGAATGAAATAAGACAATGAGAGAGGAGGGGAGGGGAGGGCATGGGAAGGGGGAGGAAAGTCAGAGAGAGAGAGAGATCAGAGCCCACATCTGACAAGTTACTGGTATCTGTGGCTGATGAGACGTTAGTCTATTTTCCTACGCTGCTGTTTGGAACCTAATGTCCTGTTTGTTTAACAGAAGCGTGTCTGTTCTTTGAGCAACCATAATACATAAAAATGGTTTCAGTGAAAAAGAGGGAAATCCTTCATGAGATAGGTTGACACCATAGCCACGACAGTGGACTGAAGAATACCAGTGATCGTGAAGATGGCACAGGACTGGGCAACATTTCATTTGTTATACGTGGGGTTGCCATGGGTTGGAACCAATTAGACAGCAATTAACAACAAAAAAATGTAAGAGCACGTGGGAGTAAAATGTATTGAATGCCTATTACTGCATATCTTTTCTCACGTCAACCTTTCCTTCATCCTTATGAGAGGATTCTGTGGTTAAGACAATGGATTCTAGAGCTGACTGCTCTAGCTTCAAATTCTGACTCCTGCCACTTCCTGTCTGTTGTCTTTGGGCATGTTATGTAACTGCTGGGCTGTTTCCTTATCTACAAATGCTGATAAAACTAGTGACCTACCCCAGACGGTGGTTGTGAGGCCTTATCTATTCAGAGCACTTAGAACAGGACCAGCCATGTGGCAAGTGCTTTGGAACTAAGGATGCCTGACAGTCTGGGTTCTTTCTACTCTACCTTGAATGCTGCCTCTTCCAAAAATAAGACCAACGTATTACACATGGTTTATTGCTTTCCTAATTTCTCTCTTACACTTCTCAAATACTGAGAAATACTGATGAATAAAGCCCAAAAAACCCCACTAAACCTGTTGCCATCAAGTCAATTCCAACTCATAGCGACTCTACAGGACAGAGTAGAGCTGCCCCATAGGGTTTCCAAGGCTGTAATCTTTACGGAAACAGACTGCCACATCTTTCTACCGTGGAATAGCTGGCGGGTTTGAGCCACTGACCTTTTGGTTAGCAGCCGAACGCTTAGCCACTGCACCACCAGGGTTCCTTGAATAGAGCCTAAAGTCCTATAAAGCATCAACATGAGTCCAGTTGATTTTGTTTGTTGGTTATGACTTTAGGCAATTCGTGAACTTGACCTATGATTGAATATATATATATATGTATATATCTCACAAAACCTTTGTTAGCTAGCATGCAATTGTAATGGTGGTTGAAGCAAAGTTAAAAGAAAAATGAAACTTAATTCAAGTAGCCCTTTATTCTCTTACTTACTTTTGTTCCACGCCTTTCTTTTCTCCTTAGACCTATAACCAAACATAGAGACCATATATCATGACTGTTTGTTAAGGTCCTGTATGGCAGATATCTAGCATTTCCCCTTCAAGAAAAGCTGAATAATAAATAACAATGTTGTGGCAACCCTCAGGTACCCTAACCTCATTATGTAGACTGCGGTGTTCAGTTAGCTTACTGTTCCTGACCAGACTGGAGACTTATTTTAGGTGATATCCGAAATGCAGACATCTGATATCCTGTAGATTCACAGTTCTGGGTACCTAGCAGTCCCTTAGTAAATATTATTTGATTGATTGGTGTGATTTCCACAGCTTTATGGTTTTTTTTTTATGGTTAGTAGCGTGCCAGCATATGCTACCTTGTGCGTGTGTATGTAGGTTTATATCACACTCTGCTGTTTGGCAGTTTTGGAAACTTGAAATAGGAATAGATTAGAAACTCAGATTTGAATAAGGAAGATATGGCTCAAAGTCCTGTTCCCACCTAACATTTTCTCACTAATGAGCTTTATTATTATTAACAACCTACTTACTAGCAAGCAGGAACAATGCAGATAGATGCACTCCCTGCTCTTAAGTTTGATGAAGTTTAGCTCTCTGTTGTTTTAGGTGCTGCAACCATGACCTTGTAGGAAAGGTTCACTGGTGTCAGATAAACAATGTTGCCCAGTAAAGATTCTATGGAAGTTTCTGTAGGCAGGCTTTTGCAGCTCCTCTAGCAGCCATGTCTATAGGCTAGCAGCCACATCTATAGGGTAGCAGTCATGTCTACAGGGTGGTCACTGATGTGAGCTACCATCTCTGGAGTGGGAATTCCCAGTTGGTCAGTTGACTGCAACTGGGGTGTAACTTCAACTCACACACATCCTATCCACTGTCTATGCAGGAGAATTTTTTTTTTCCCAAATGAGATTTTGTATTCTCAATGTGTTTTAGTGAGTTTCATTTTACACTTTTTAAAATGAAATCTGAACCCCTTTTGCATGTATAATTTGTTTTCTAAATTATTATGCTGAATGAAATGAAAAAAAAAAAAGATAAAATTGGGAAAGCTTTTGTTGTTGCTAAATGCACAGCCAGATTCCCCCAGAATGTTTGCAGATGAGTGACCGGGTACTTTAATGGAATTCTCCTTTGGTCAGTGTCTGCTATGTGAGGCCTATGTCCGGGCTGTGTCTGTGCTGGCTGCATTATGATATGTGTCCATAATGTGTGTTTATCTATGACGATAACATGGATGCATGGAAAAGAGAGAACATCACACTAGAGTATCTAATTAAAAATGACAGGATATCAGCCTGTAAATGAAACAGAAGAAGTCGGGCAAGATCACTATGGTCTGGCATATTCCAGCAACAGTTTATGGTGTAGGCAGGTCTCACAGGAAAGGTAGGATTTATAACTGGAGGGATGTGGGAAAGGCATCCCAGCCTGAGAAGCATAAGGAGCATCACAGAGCGGGGGAATGAGCACCGTGTGTCCTAGAAGAATAAAGACGCCAGCCTGAGTGTGGTAGAGGAGCTGGGTTTGGATTAATAATAATGGCAGCTCATGTTTCTCGAGCACTTAATGTGTGCCATGTCATGTGCTAAATATAACTATACCAAAAACCCATTGCCATCAAGTCGATTGCTGACTTGTAGTGACTCTATAGGACAGAGTAGAACCTGTCCCATAAGGTTTCCAAGGAGTGGCTGGTGGATTCGAACTGCCAACCTTTTTGGTTAGCAACTGAGCTCTTAACTACTGCACCACCAGGGATCCAAATACAAATATGAACACCTTTAATTCTTGCAAAAACCTTATGAAGTAGTTGCTACTGTTATTACCACCTTACAGAAGATGAACTAAGGCCAGGCAAACTTAAGTCACTTGCCCAATGGTCCCATAGCTGGTAAGTGACAGAAGTAGGATTTGAACCCACCAGCCTCGCTCCACCCACCACAACACTCAACATTCTTAACCACTACACTGTTCCGCCTCTCTCGTGGCCAGTGACTGTAGGACCTGGTATATGTTGGTGAGTCTTGGAAAAATACATATAGTAAAACAGGTGCTAGCAATTTCTTAACAATGAATATTGCCAGTGGGCTTAAGCAAAGCTTAAGTTATAGATAGGGAAAGGATCCAGAGAGTCAGAAATAGCAACACACACATACACACACCAAAACACATAAAAACCAAAAAAACTTGTTGCTGTTAAGTTGATCCTGACTTCTAGCAACCCTATAGGTCAGAGTAGAACGGCCCTATAGGGTTTCCAAAAAGTGGCTGGTAGATTCGAACTGCTGACCTCTTGGTTAGCAGCCAAGCGCTTAACCACTGCACCACCAGGGCTTCAAAATGCACACATATACCAAAAACACAAGAAAATATCCCCCTCCCCCCTGCACACACACACACACACGCACACACACACACACAAAGTTAACAGAGACAAATAGGAAAAGAAAAACTGGTTATGGTGCAGAACGTTGGGGTGGTTACAGCCTTCAGTTCAGTGACATTCAGTGGCATCCTTATTCTCTGTTACTTCCACCTGGACCCCAAGTACCTAACACAATTAAATACAACCTTTCCCCCATGGAAAAAGAGGCTTATTTTCTCTTTCCTTCGAAGTGTTCCTTGTGAGCATGTTGGGAAAGTTAGATCACAATTTAAGTTCAGGATAGGACAGAATAGCTCACAAAGATGTATGAAATGCATATAAAAGAATTATATGATACTAACAAAATGATACTAGAGTTTCAAGATGAAACTACTAAACATAAAAAATAAAAATTCAAAACAATAAATGATCAAAAGCCCAGCTTCTCTGCGTGCCACGTTTGGGAAATATTACCCGAAATGAGAAAACTCTGACCCAAAGTACTGTACTTAGTACTATCCAAGTACTAAGTTTAGGTGACATCCTTCCTGTGAGGGTACACATAGTAGCTTACCCACCACCATGCAGACATTTCCAAAGTTTTCTACATGATCTCCCAAGGCTGCTGAAAATATCTTTAATGTGTAACAAATGTCTGCCTTTGTAATTGCTACTTCACATCGGTGTGAGATCACATGGGAGAAATCCTAAAAGATTGGCAGGCTGCAGTTGAAATCCATCAAATACACGTCAGAAAATATGAACAGGCAGGCTTCCATTAAACTTAAAAAGCAGTAATGAGAACAGCAAGTGGGTCGTGTAAGGGAAGCCCCTTTGAAGGGTTGTTCTCCCTACACTCCTCCCGATAATGAGACTTGTTAGGTGGAGTTCTGGGCGTTGGGAAGTTATTTCTAAGAATTCTCAAAGTGTAACTCAGGCTGTAAATTGGAAATGCGTGGGTCAGAATGGAATGCTGTCTATTTTGTGCCATGGGGCTGTCCAGTTTACACCAGCTTCTCCCTACATTCTCCCACCACCTGGAGAAGTACTGACATAAACAAAGCTCTCAAAAACACTCGGATTAAAACGACCCGAGGGAATACATTTGCAGGAAGGTATTTACTTGCCTTCATTTGTTCTAAAACTACATTGTGAATCAAGTCGACTTCACATGATTAGACCTCTAGTTATTCAATGAAGAAATTTTTGAATCTTTTTTATAAGTCCTTTCTTAACCACATGGACAGAAAAAAATATACATAGAAGTACATCTTTCTTGTTTTTGCTCAATAAATAAAAGGGCATCACATCAAGAAATATAACTAGAGAAGGGAAAAAAATGGCTTATAGGACTGCTTCAGCAAAGGGCTTGTCTTTAAGATTTTTGCTGTATTCGTGTTTTTAATTGGATTTTTTTTAAGCCGCTGGCTCAGGCGTTTTCCGGTATTAATGGTTCTGAGTTTTCCGTTGCCGCTCTGTGCGATGCTGCCTAGGGAACCGATATTCTGTTTCTCTGCCTGCTCTGCCCTTGTGTGACCTTGAGGAAGTCTCTATTCTTTTCAGGTCTCAGTTTACCCACCTATAATAAGAGCTAAGTAATGCAGGTTTTTTTTTTTTTTTTGTAAGATTTGAATAATAGATGTCTGAAAAAGCTTTTAGATTTAGGATTTGAAACCATCGTACCGTTGTCGGTGATAATAATGGTAATAGCTTGGATTAACGGAGAACTTTTCATCCAAAAGCTCTAACCACTTTTTGCATTATTCTTCCATTTGTCCTCAAAATACCCTTAAGACGTAAGAATGAGAAAGTACCAACTTCCTCGTTTCACAGATGAGAAAATGGAGCAGACGAGTGATAGAACGAGCACTAATTTCAGAAGCAGTGTTCCCGATTCCAACATCATTTCTTGTTTTGAAAATGCAAAGGCATTTCCATTGTGCACTGTATCTGTAAGTGAGGATATCCCATGAAGGCTGCCTATACTAGTTGTGTCTGTCAGCAACTTATTTCTTCAGCAGGATAAGAAGCCACGCTTTGCCATCATCACTTCTTTTCCCATGGACTGCTGCCCTCCTTCCATTTAGATGGTGGTCATTGTTTCCGTGCTGAATGCAATCAGTGAATGGACGAATTCCTGTTATTTCTGCCCTCTGTGAAACTCATTAAGTTGCCGTAGTCCTGGATAAGCACTTGTAAGGTATACCCAAATATCATTATGCTTCCGTCCAGGTTACCCTTATGCTGACGGTATGGTTTTCAGATGACTTCCACCTGTAGCGGTGCGTAACTGAAAATCAATCACCCCTCTCCCGAGAGTATCACAATTTCTGCTGCCGAAATGGAAATTGACAGGAGGAGTTAGATACAGCTGTACCTGATCGTCGAGGGAGAAATTATTTTGTGTGATTGTTAGAGCCTTGCTAAGACCTGATGGAATGAACACATTGTTTTCCACACCCGTGGGTATGGATAAGAGAAAAAAAAATTCCTAGCAAATATTATGTGCTTGGATTTAAAGATGTGTAAGACTGTCAGCCTGTTGACAATAGGAAAAATTAATTTGAACTGCTGATAATGGGGAAAAACATACGGCATGAATTAAATTTAATAGACTGAAAAAAAAATGTGTTTCTCCTTCCCATTTCCATGTGAGGATATGTCAGACTTAATTTAACTCAAATTTTTTTAACCATAGATATTAAGGGCTGCAGCGGCAGCCTGTTTGAGAATTCTGCGTGTCAATTTGGTATGTCCAAGTCATGGGCACTATTTTGGTTAACCCTACCTTTTAGTGTAAAGTGTAATGATGTGCGTCCTAGCAGAATAGAGAGTGGTTGGTCGTCAATGACAAATCTGACGTAGTTTCTGTCCACTGTCGCTTGTGGTTTGCCTTTCTAGTAGTGTAATGGAGTAAGGCCAGGGCCTTTTTGAGATGCTAGGAACATAGATCTGATCTCTGGAAGAGGATGTAGGGTTTTACAACTAAGTTTTCACTCAGAATAACATCTTTGCTTTCAATTTTCTTCAGTTGACCTCTAGCAATGGAAAATCTTGGAGTGGGTACCTTGATTCTCTTTCATGTACCTCTACTTACTTTTATAGCCAAACAGCCCCTAAGAGTGGTTTCAGTTATCGTCACCACTTCCTCAACTAACATCGATTCCTACTCATGGCGAGTGAGTACAACTGCACTCCAGAGAGTCTTCAAGGCTGTGACCTTTCAAAACAAACCACTAGGGCTGTCTTCTGAGGAGCCTCTGGGTGGGTTCGAACGACCAACCTTTTGGCTGGTAGTCAAGTGCTTAGCCTATTGCGCCACTCAGGAACTGCTGTAGAAAGGTTACAAGAATGTTAAAGATGAAACGATTAAAAAAAAGAAAAGGAAAAAGACAAAGAAATTGAGCATACTCATTGAGGAATGATCAGCTTTAGCATTTGGTGGACGTCATTCTAGATGTTGCTCTAAGCAGACAGAGAGATCGATAATAATAAAATAGAAATAACTTAGAATGCGTTATTCTATGTATATGTACCATGTTAATATTATTCAGTTGAATTTTATGTGAAGTTAACAAAATACGCAGAATGAAGCTAAAGGAATTGGTGAAATTCAGATGTGTTCCTTCACAAGAAATATCAGAACCTGAAAGAGTCCAAAGCTAAGAATAAGGGTTAATGAAGAAGTGTTAGAAGTTGGAGTTACGATGTTTATCATAACTTCATGTTTCAAAATTAGACTGTATCTGTTGACTCCCTGCTCTGAAAGATGTCAATCGGCCTGTGTTTAGTTTTCACATCACACTGCCCACTATTATTAGGTACGTGATTATGTTTTACATTATCGAGGTTTATAACATTTACCTTGTGCTAGGTAATACTAACCCTCATTGTTTTATAACTGTTATTGAATATTTAAATTAATAGAGTGCTCAACTCAAGTCTTTCTATTACAGGTTTTCTATTTTTAGTGTTTTCTTTGATTTATTCCATAATTGGCTAGAACCTTGCCATTTTTTTGAATGTCAGTTCTAGAAGATCAGTTCATCCTGCTGCTTCGTTCATGCCATGCAACCTCTCTTTCTGAAAAATTATTATCAGTATTTATTACCGTTGTTATTATTTATTCTTATTTTTTCCTCAACTTCATTCTCCTCTCTCTACTTCATAGATGGTCATGCTAATGAGCCTGATATATATCTAGCGTGTTTTATATATGTAACGTGTTTAATGTACAGGTGTTTGGTTCCTTGTAAAAGATGTGATGCTGTTTTTTGTTTTACATAAGTGGCATTGTGCCGTGGACCTCACTGAATTTCTTGCTTTATCACTCAAGACAACATTTTTAGGTTTGATCCGTGTTTATGTGTGTATCATCTACTTTGTTGCTTTTACTTCTGCGTGTATTCTGTGTGATTTATTGTCCAAACTGGGACACTTGAGCGTGAAAAGGGCCTACTAATAATTACTCCAGGCAACAGATGTGCATGGAGACTGCCCTGGACACACTGGAATTCATAGTCACTTTACCACAATGTGCTTTCACCACATTTTCCTTTTTCAGGCTCCTATTAACAGGCACTTAGGTGACCTCAAACTGTCTGCAACCATTAACCCTGCTGAGATGAATGTAGCTGCTTATGTCCCTTCATGGAACTGTGCGAGAATTTCTCCGGAACTTATACCTGGGAATGGGGTGGCTGGATCAGAGGTGGGCGTATGATTGATTTGACTACCTAGCCACTCTGCTTTCCAGAATTGATGAAGCTGTCTAAACACCTACGGATGGTGCATAAGGATTCCCATGTCCCCATATCCCTCCAACCGCCAACATTACCCAGCTCTCCAGTTTTTTCTAATCTGATGGTTTTAAAGTAATGGCTCAGTGTTATTTTAATTTGACTTTCTCTAAATACTACTGAGTTTGAGTTTGTTGGCCTTTGGTTTTCTTCCTCTGTGAATTGCCTATTCATTCTGCCCATTTCTTACTAGGACTTTTGGAGCCCTTCTGGTGCAGTGGTTAAGAGTTTGGCTGCTAACCAAAAGGTCAGCAGTTGGAATCCACCAGCCGCTCCTGAGAAACCCTGTGGGGCAGTTCTACTCTGTTTTATAGAACTTCTAGGAGCTGGAATCCACTCGACGGCAAAGGGTTTGGTTTTGAGTTTTTACTAGGGTTTTTTTGTTTGTTTGATTTTGATTTGTTGGAATTCTAGATAGGATTTCTAGTTACGATTCCCTTGTTGGTGTTAAATTGCAAAAATTTTCCTGATCTTTTTGTTGTTGTTGTTAACTTTGCACATGGTGTCATTAATTGAACAGAAATTGTTATTTTTTTTTCACCAAATCCATTAATCTTGCTTTAGGTCAGTGCTTCAAGGGTTATGTTTGAGAAGTTCTTCTGAATTCCTGGGTTACAGTGATCTTCTCCTACATCATTTGCTATTAACTTTATTTCTTACATTTAGGTGTGAAATTCAGTTTTGTATACGCTGTTAGATAGAAAATAATACAGTTTTATTTTTCTCCATATAAAACAAACAAACAAAATCTGTTGCCGTGGAGTCAATTCTGACTCATAGTGACCCTATAGGACAGGGTGGAACTGCCCCTTAGGGTTTCCAAGGAGCAGCTGGTAGATTCAAACTGCCAGCCCCTGGGTTAGCAGCTGAACTCTTAACCACTGTGCCACCAGGGCTCCTTTCTGCATATAGTGAATCAATTATCCTAGCATTATTTACTAAATAGATTAATATTTTTCTCAATTGATTTGAGAAGCCAACTTCATTATATAACAGAGATAATATAGTCATATCTTTAGTAATGTTTTTCTTATTCCATTACCATATTGTTTTTATCATTATGGCTTTCATGTGTTTTTTTTAAATGTCTTTTACTGCAAGCCCCTTATCTTTGCTTTTTCTTTTGCAATGTTGAACTGGCTAGTCTTGGAAATTTTAGAATAAAACTCAGGATGAGTTTATCAAAGTCCTCCAAATATCCAGCTAGATTTGTGATTGCATTGCATTCAATTTTAAGTGGATTAGAGAAGGATTGACTTCTTTTTCATACCAAGTATTCCCTTTAGAGATTATTAGTTATCTATCCGTTCAGGTCTTCCTTAGGTACTTCAGTAGGTTAAAAATTTTTCTACATAAGGAATTTACAAATTATTTTTTAATTCCTAGACACATTATAATTTGTTATTGTAAATAGTATTTTTATCCTTTAGCTGTATTTTCTAGTAGTTCATTGTTGTTATAGAAAAATGTTACTTTTCTTATAAGTTGATCTTATCTCAGTCAACCTCATGGAACTGTCTTATTAATTCTAGCAGTTTATCTGTTGATTCTATTGGTTTTTCTGCATGGAAAATTACATCATCTATAATAATTAATAAATAATAAAGGTTGTTCTCTCTTTTTTTGTCTTTAACATCGCTTTTTTTTTTTTTCTAATAGTCCAGGCAGATCTTTCAGTACAGAAGCAGTGATAGTATTTCCCAGTGGTTTTAAGAAAAGGCTCATGGACATGTCTTCCCTTTGTTCTTGAAGCTTGAGAGTATCTTCCTGTTACTCCAATTGGATGAGCATAAAATTACCGAGACTTTTTTTTTCCCCTTGAAATTTTGTGGGCTACTGCAGTGTCATATAGCACTGTGTGTTGCTTTGGATAAATCTGAGATCAAGCTGTATTTTTTTCCCCCTTTTAAATGTCTTTTTTTTCCCCCCTTTTACTGGCTATCTATATACTCTCCTTATTCTTGAAGTTCAGTGACTTTCCATGATATATTTGACCCTTGATCTTTCTGTATTATTTTTTCTGGGACAAGATCTGAGGATTTAAACCTTTATTTTAGGATTTTTTTTTCTATTATGTCTTTGAACACTTTTTTAATTTATTCGTTTTTTTTTTTTTTCCCTGTTCTCTTCTTTCTGAATAACAGTAATACTCATTTGGTGTTTTCTTTGTTTTCATGTCTATACTCTTAAAATATCTTCATTAATTTCCATTGTGTCTTGAGTGAATTGCACCATGATCCTGACTTTAAAAATGTGAGTTAATCCTAATTTTTGTAATTTTTAATGTATCTTTTCCCCCTACTTGTTTCCTGAGCTTTGTCAGCTTATTTTTTATTTCCTTACGTTGTCTTAAGTATTCTTTATCCTTTTCTTTACAGTGATCATACTGTCTGTAATTTCTTTGAGGCAACAGAGAACTATGTAAACTCTGCCCCTGTTCCTTAGATATTGCATCTTGTAATGTATGTTCCTTGGCTACCTTTTGCTTGTATTCCTTTCCCTCCTCCTTTTCCCAGAATTTATGCATAATTACCCTACTGGAACTTATTAGATGATTAATTGTGTAGAAATAATCAGCCAGTTGCCATCATGGCTCATGTCGACCCTATGTGTGTCGGAGTAGAACTGTACTTAATACAGTTTTAAGTGGCTGATTTTTTTGGAAGTAGATAGCCAGGTCTTTCTTCCAAGGTGCCTCTGGTTGAACTTGAACCATCAACATGTTGGTTAGCAACCAAGTGCGTTAAGTGTTTGCACCATCCAGGGACTCCCATGCAGGAAAAAGGATGACTATTTACAGAAGGAAAACACATGTGGGCAAGGAAAGCAAGGTGTTATGGGGAGCTGGAACAATTTGAAGCATCTGCTCACTAAGCCTCGATGGGGATGCTTCTTTCAGATTTGGAGTTCAAGAGGTGGCTATGGCTCAGAGCAAAACTCTTTAGGTCATGACATGTGGCTCTTGTACATTTATATTTTTCTTTCCCTACACTTTATATGCCGTGGTTTCCCTGAAGAAAAAAAAAAAAAAAAAAGGCTAGATGGTAAACAATAGAGATAGAACAGACATGTGGCATGGTTTCTCCTTCAACAGCCTTGCCCTAGCTTTCTACTGTACTGTAATTGTGATTACCTGTTGCTGTCGAGTTGATTCCGACTCACAGCGACCCTGGAGGACACAGTAGAACTGCCCCACAGGGTTTAAAAGGAGCTCCTGATGGATTCAATCTGCCAACCTCTTGGTTAGCAACCGAGCTCTTAACCACTGTGCCATCAGAGCTCTAGAATTGTGAGGATATCAGGTCAACTCACTATATATATATATATATATATACATATATATATATATATATATATGTATATATATATTCAGCCATGCCTCCACATTTCACGACTCTAATCCAAGAAATTCTTTTCAGGACTGCATAGGTAAATTGGAGAAGAACTGCATCCTGCTCTCAGTGTGGTCCCTCATCTTGGTGTGGGCCGTACATTATATAGCAGATGTGTTCATAGTATTTTTAGATTGTATTGTATACTTGGAAACCCTGGTGGTGTAGTGGTTAAGAACTCTGGCTGCTAACCAAAAGGTCGGCAGTTTGAATCCACCGTGTGCTCCTTGGAAACTCTATGGGGCAGGTCTACCCTGTCCTATAAGGTCGCTATGAGTCGGAATCGACTCGACGACAATGGGTTTGGTTTGGTTTTCATTTATTGTATACTTTACATCAACTGCATGTGTGCAAGTAAAATAGGAACAGATATACACAACTATGAAAGATTACTCGTTCTCATTTTGGCTGAGAGTTTGTTTATTATAGTTTAGCACCTGTATCTACTGCCTCAAGTGAATTCCAACTCATAGCGACCATATAGGACAGAGTAGACCTGCCCCACAGTGTTTCCAAGGCTGTAAATAGTCATGGATACAGACTACCATATTTTTCTCCCTCAGAGCACAGTGGTTCTCAAATATTTTATCTGTGGATCTGTGGTCCAGGCTCTCGGTCCCTACTGTTCAGTGGAAAAATACAATAATAACAATGAAGTATTACAGTATGAATAAGTTTAGAGTGTTCAATTAACATTTTTAGTTTAGGAGTAAGGAATTATATGGTCCATATTTGAATCACAGCCCATAAATTAAAGTACAGTTATTAGAAAATTATAAGTTAAAATAATGCTGCTACACTCTACATCACTAAATATTGTGGGGCTAACCAAGAAACCTTCATAGCCTGAGTTCATTCATTCATCCATTATATATTTATTAAATATGTAGTATAGTCAAGTTACTGTTCTAGGCAGTGGAAATATAATGGTTAAAAAATTAAAGAAGAAGAAAAAGAAAAAGAAACTCCTTATAAAGCATATATTCTAGTGGGGGTAGATAGATAATAAATAAATAGATAAATACATAAATATATATTATCATGTCATGTGAAAAGCACCATAAGAACAAAAAATGGTAAGTGGGCATTTTGAACAGGGTGATGAGGGAAGTGGTCTCTTTGGTGGACATCTTTGAGTGGGGACCTGGGCATTTTGAACAGGGTGATGAGGGAAGTGGTCTCTTTGGTGGACATCTTTGAGTGGGGACCCGGGCATTTTGAACAGGGTGATGAGGGAAGTGGTCTTTTTGGTGGACATCTTTGAGTGGGGACCTGAATTGAGTGAGGTGACATTAGGAACAGAATGGGGAGGGTTTCCCAAGCAGAAAAGAGAGTAAGTCCAGAGGTCCCAAGGAAGAAATATTCTTGAAGTGTGTGGGGTACAGTAAGGGGAACGATGTGGTTACCGTGAGGTGGGCGGCCAGTTGGAGGAGATGCGGTACGAAGGGTGGCCAGGGTACCAATCAGTCACACGGTGAGTATGATGTAGACGTCAGCCTTGGTAAGGATTGGAATTTCATTCCTAGTGGGCTGAGAAGCCAATGAGGATCTGAGTAGAAGAGTGCTGTGATAGGACTTGTGTTAGAAATGATGGCTCTGGCTGCCATGTAGAGTATAGATTTTAAGAGGGGTGGAGTGGGTCAGGGTTGGGGGGAGCAGGGGACAAATAGGAAGCAATTGCAATAATCCTGAGCTTAGACTAGACCAGCTTGAACTAGGCTGACTGGAGTGGAGCAGGGTAGAATGGTTTGGGCTTTATACTGAAGGTAGTGCCAAGGGGATCTGGTATAAAGTGGATGTGAGATATAGAAGTCTGGAAGGAGGCTGATTTTGCAGGTATTTTTTGGCCTGGGCACCTGGGAGAATGGTGATTTACTATGGGCAACACCAAGGGAAGCACCTTTTAATTATTTATTTTTTACTTAATAATTCTGAGGAGGTGATGTTAATCAAGAGTTCAGTTGTTGGCAAGTGAAATTTAAGATTCTATTAGATGTGTGAGCCCTGTGGTCTTAGTAGCCAGCAGTTGGGGGGATAGTACGAATAATGAGGCAGGTAAACTAACAGCAATTTATAACGAAAACTTGGAATAGCGATTGAACGTCAGACTACCTCAAGGCATCACTGATTTTGTACTAAACACAAAGTGTCCTTCCTGAAATTGGCAAGAATTCGATCTATCTTTATGTGCGCTTTTGCCTGGGAGACAGGAGTCTTGTAATCAGTGTGGCAGCGCCTTCTCCCTGCACCCCATTCACTGGCCTGTATTCAACTTTAGAAACAATATAATGTTAGTTAATGAATACCAAATTTTAGTAAACTTTAATAAATCACTTACATGGAGCTCTAGGTTGTAGATACAAATAAAAATCAGTGGATTTTCTTGTCATTTCCTTTTAAGAATTGAAGAAAGGAATTACATTTATGGACTCAATGAGCCCTTGGAGGGCTCTCTCAGTCCAGATTGTGGGATCAGACCATAATTTGAGTCACTGAGTTAGTGAGGTCCTTGTTAATGGTAGGCATTAGCAGATCGCCTTATTTACGTTATAGTACAGTTGCTTCCATTTTACGATTTCCAACACACTCTGAGTGCATTCCTGGTTTGTGCTTGCTATGGGTTAGAACGCCTTTTCCCTGCTCCAACATTCACAAACTCTTACTCATTCTTCTATAAAAACCCAAAACTTGAGCCCATTGCCGTTGAGTTGATTCCAACTCATAATGACCCTATAGGACAGAGTAGAACTGCCCCATAGGATGTTCAAGGCTGTAATCTTGAAAGAATCAGACTGTCACATCTTTCTCCCATGGAGCAGCTGGTGGGTTCTAACCACTGACCTTTGGTTAGCAGCTGAGCTTTTAGCTGTACCACCAGGGTTCCTTCAACCTTCTGTAAAAGAACCAAACCAAACCTGTTGCTGTTGAGTTGATTTGGACTCATAGCAACCTTACAGGACAGAGTAGAACTGCCCTATATAGTTTCTAAGTGGATTAGAACTACCGACCTTTTGGTTAGCAGGCGTAGCTCTTAACCACTACATCACCAGCGTTTCCTCAACCTCCTATCCCTACCCACTGCCATCGAGTCAATTGTGACTCATAACGTCCTATAGTCAACTTCAATGCTACCTCCACAAAGATTCTGCCCAGACTCCCTACAGCATATAGGTGCTCCCTGTGCTGTGTACTTCCATTGCAACTTTAAATAAAGTTCCATTTTAGCAGTTATTGTATTGCATTATTATTATAACATGCTTTATTGTTAGTCAAGATGTGACAGTAAAGATAGCAACTGCATTAATATTTGTATTATACTGACTATGTGACTGACACAACGCTATTCAGTATACACGTACATCTCACCTTTATATTCCCACCATCTGTTGAGCATTTAATATCTATTACACAATTACATACTGAGCAGTGTTCTTCTTTGGTCACAAATAACAAAACGTTTTTCCATAGTTCATAAAGCTTCTGAAATTCGTTTTCTTAAATTTGCATTTTTTGAATAAAAATTTAACTTTTTTTTCATAGTTTTCTCTTGCGTAGGATAAAGTAATGGAAGAACCCATACTGTTTCAGGATGGTCATTTGCAGTGGAACTTCAGTGAACACATTTTAAAGAACTACGTATGTTCTAGGCTTAGTGGATTGACAGCCTAGTTTCCAAAAGTGTTAGGTGTTAAAATTAGCTATCGCCACAATAATGCAATGTAAAGTACTACTCCAAAAGCTAGTGGCATGCAACTTCAGCATTTGTTTCTCACACATTGGTCTGCACGTTGGCTGGGGCTTAATGAATCAGCTGTAGGCTGAGCTGGGCTTGGCTCAAGGCCGCGATGTGGTTCAGGTTTTCTCATCTTTCTGTAGCCAGCAGGCTATCAGGGGCATATTGTTTTTCGGGCAGTAGACGGAAGCTCCCAGGGGGCGGGAGGCTTTGCTAAGAACTGGCATATTGTCACTTCCCCTTATATTGCATTGGCCAAAGCAAATCGCAACCCAACATAGTGGGGCTGAGAAGTATACGCAGCCGATGAAGGTCAAGGTCGGGGTGGGTGGGAACATATATATTTACTGAACACCATCTAACTTCTCACACTGGGTTTAAATCTTCCTTGGCATAGAGCCGTTGCAGCAGCCTGTAAACCTTTATTAAAGCCTTGCTTTTCTGTGATCATTTTAGGTTTCCTTGAAATGCTTCCCTTTCCGTGAGCAGGACACACCACCTCCTAAACAGATTTTAATTAAAATAAAAAGTAATGAGACTCAGAACATTTGGAATTTTTCTGATTAAGCCCAGTCAAATGTTAACTAAATCTATCTTTCATGAGGTAGGAGGCATGGCTACAACCTAATTCTTATTCCTTTTTTTAGAGGAAGCAGCTGGAATATTACTAGTTAATTTAGTTGTTTAAAGCATGATACTCAAAAGCAGCGCTGATTGTTTAACCTCGGTCGTATATTCGCTGTGTGGTATAGCAACTTTTAAACTATTCACAAAAAATATCACAAAGCATATCAGGTGGTACAAATCAATTCTGCCAACATTTTATCATTATTACTATTATTTGCTTGGTGTAAAGAGCTATTTATCTCAAACAAGTAGTTAACTAGATATTAAGTTGTAAAAATTAGAATGGTTGGGTTAAGACAGTAATAATTTAAGCCGCCACCTATACTGCATTCTTAACCAAAACAACTATCAGGCAGAGAGGAAATATCTAAGTATTTTTTGAGCTTCTTATTTATTTTTTTAAAAAAGTTGCTGTTGAGTCGATTTAAACTCATGGCAACCCCGCGTGCGTCTGAGCAGAACTGGGCTCCACAGGGTTTTCAGTGGCGGATTTTTTGGAAGTAGATCGCCAGACCTCTCTCCCGAGGGGCTTCTGAGTGGGCCTGAACTGTCAACCTTCCGGTTATCAGCTGAGCGCACTAACCGTTTGTGCTACCCCAGAGACTCCGCTTATTTATTAGGGTACATTTTATAATGCCTATCCTTCATTCAAAGTCATCTTATAATTTCGGGCTGTTTTATGAAGCAGCATCCCTGCTAAAATCATTTCCCTTATTTCTAAAAAAGGCTGGTTTCTATGTTCCGGAACATTATCCTTTCTATGTACAAGCCTTTAGAAAACATTTATTTTCACTGAAAGTGACTTTAGAAAAGATAGAGAGTTTATGATCCAACTATGTGCATTCTGTTTTACTTTTTTATTGGTAAGTTGTCTGAAATGATAAAACACTTGTTTAAAAGCTATTTACTTAGCACAAGGCAGTGGAGTTCCTTCTCCCTGGCTTTCAGGAGAATATGTATTCTTAGTCGGCAGGGCAGGGAAATGCCTCGAGTATCTTCTGAGTCTAAAGTGTGGTTAATGCTACATTTGAATTACTTCATTATGGCTGATGGTCTCAGATCCTATTGACTCCAACACTTCACTAATTCCTTGGCAAGAAGCTTGCCTAATTTTGATAGTCTGTCTCCTGGAGAAGAACTAAGTCCTAACTATATCACCTATACATTTAAGGGGAACGGTACTACTTCCGGGGCACTGTTTGTTCAATGTTAGAGTTCTCAGCTTCCATGACAGACAGCCGGTTCAGGAGCCAGCCAGTACACCTCAAGCACAGACACCATTCGTCTGTCAGTGGAGGCTTGCATCTTATTGTGGTGCTGGAGAGGTTTCAGTGGAGCTTCCAGACTAAGACAGACTAGGAAGAAAGGCCTGGGGATATACATCTTAAAAGCAGCCAGCGAAAACCCTATGAATCACAAGTCTGACCTGCCGCTGATCGTGGGGATGCGTGAGGACTGGGCAGTGATCCATCAGGCTGTGCTGTGCATGGGGTTGCTGTGAGTTGGGGCTAAACTGGATGCCAGCTAACAAACATGCCGTTAGTTGCTGTTGAGTTGGTGGTGACTCATGGCGCCCTTAGATAGAGCAGAAGGAAATGCTGCCTGCTCCTGCGCCATTTTCATGATCATTGGTATGTTTGAGTCCCTCGTAGTGGCTATGGTGTCAATCCGTCTCATTGACGGCTCCCCTCGTTTTCGCTGACCCTCTACCTTACTACACATAATGTCCTTTTTAGTGATGAGTTTTTCCAAATGATGTGTCCAAATCCTTCTTAATTATAGGATGAGATTGGATATTTGGGGGCTAGGTCTTGTCTCTATGATTTGAATGGCTGAACTTCTCTTATGTGTGCTAACCTAATGCAGAGGAAGGGGACAGAGCAGCAAACTGAGTATGATGGAGTGTTTCTGGGCACAGACTTATCAGTGGACCGTTACTGAGTACCAGGGATATGGCTGGTAATGAGCTGGACTCTGTAGGGTATATAACAAATACTTCTGCCCCTGGGCAGTTTAAACTTATTTACAGAGGCAATGTGTATCTGCCTGTGTGTAGCTTAAGAGGCAGTGTGGTATAATGGACCCAAGCACAAGCTTTGGAGTCAGACGGAATGAGTTCATATTCCATTTGTGTAAGTCACTAGCTGTGAAACTTTAAACAAATTATTTAATTTTTCTCTACCTCAATATTCTCACTTATCAGTGTTGTTGTTAGTTGCCCTCAGCTGATTCCAGCTCACGGTGACCCCATGTGTGCACAGTAGAACTGCACTCTGATGGGTTTTCAAGGCTGTGACCTTTTGGAAGCAGATCACCAGGCCTTCCTTCTGAAGGGTGTGTGGATAGCTTTGAACCGCCAGGCTTTCAATTAGTAGTCGAGCACTTAATCATTTGTACCACCCAGGCAAGACCGCTCTCATCTATAAAGTAGGTAAAATAATAATACATACCCCATGATGTGGTTGTGGTTGTGGAAATGAAGTGAGTTAAAAAATGAAGTGAGTAAGGTAACACAGGACAGTGTGTGGTACGCAGAAATGCTCAGTGTTACCTGTAACCATTATCAAGATAATACACTCCAGTACAACCAAGAAAACCTAAACCAGCTGCCTTGGGTCAATTCCGACTCCTGGTGACCCCATGTGTGTCAGAGTACAACTGTACTTCATAGGGTTTTCAATGGCTGATTTTTCAGAAGTCCATTGCCCAGCCTTTCTTCCAAGGTGCCTCTGGGTGGACTTGAACCTACAATCTTTGGGTTAACAGCTAAGGACATTAACAGTTTGCACCCCTCGAGACTGCAGATAATGCATACATGTGGCAAAATAACCTCCCAACTGTCAGACCCACTCACTAAGCAATGACATTTAACCAGTTCTATTCCTGGTTCTGGAAACCCTGGTGGCACAGTGCTTAAGAGCTACAGCTGCTAACCAAAAGGTCAGCAGTTCGAATCCACCAGGTGCTCCTTGGAAACTCTATGGGCCAGTTCTACTGTGTCCTGTACGGTCGCTATGAGTCAGAATTGACTTGATCGCAACGCGTTTGGTTTTTTTGATATTCCTGGTTCTGCTGGAGTTACTGTCATAATGCTAAGTTATAAGCATATATTTCTTGATTTAGAAAATTTAGGTGGTACTTCTTGACCCCTCGTTATAAAAAATAATTACTTGATTTCCCTCAGCCTTCCTTTCCTCTGTTCCTCTAAATTGATGATTGTTTTATATTATACTTATAAATGCAGCTATGTTTATATTCTTATATTTATCTTATAAATATATATTTATGGCCATATTTTTTCACGAATAATGCACCCATGTAATAACGCACTCACAGATATAACAAGCATAGAAATGGTGAAATTACGTGAAACAGTTCTGTCATAGTCCGTGAATGTGTATACTATGCGTGCCTCGTGACACTTCCAGAAGTGAGTTTTGGCCGCATTCACCGATTCTCCCATATTACAGGTAAATTATATTCTTTTCATTTCTTTCATTCTGTTCATTTTCTTTAATCTCCTCCTTATGTGTGTAAAAATAGTCCGAAAATGTTACTTTTGATCATAATTGTGTAATAAAGTGTAAGATATGGTGAAGAAGCCCTGGATCAAATTTGGTAATCCCCTGGTAATTGGAAAACAGACAATCGAAACTGCGTTTGTTTCTATGAATTTAAGCTGACGGTTATAGGGCATTGGCTCAACAGTTGAATGTGAAAAATTCTATCAGATCTTCTTAAGTGAAACCAGTAGGTTATGTCAGGTCTGCTTACTTCATAGTTTAATGATGTCTTCTTAGTGTCAATTGGTGTCAGCAACATGCAAAAAAAATTTGCATGGTGCGTTTACAAAAGTAACGTGCAAGGGGGAGGGTTGTGTGGATGGCAAAAAATAGTACAACTCACGTTATTTGCAAAAATGCTGTATGTTATTATATTTAGTAATTCTATTGGCTACCTTTTAATAACCTGTTTGAACCTCTATTCTCTGTTCTGTGAACTTAAGACAATATTTCTGGATTCTTCACCGTATCGGGAGATTACATTTTAGACTTTTCTCCATCTCTTCGTTTAACTCTCAAATTCTGTCAGCTTTACAATTATTTTCATATGGTTAAAATTTATAAAATTTAACCCTCTTCTCTAGTCGTAATTTAGATATTTCATGTTCTATCTGTAAGTCGATTTTAAAATTATTTTTAAAAATCTGTTATCAGCATCTGTATTATTAGAATTTTACAAATATGGTTCACTAAAGATTCAAATAGTGGTTGGTATTCTGTGGCATATGGAAGCTGCTATCTCTAACCTGATGCTACCTGAGAAAGAATATTTCAAGCTTCAAGATAACGTGTATTTTCATTTTCTGAGTGATGGTAGATGTTCAAAACATGCCACATTTTGTTTCATTTCCTATGCCTTCCTTGAATAACTTCAAGTTTATTTATTTAAAAATTTTTTTTTGACATTTCTAATTATCTTTATTTTTTTCTTATATGCACTTTACCATATTACTAAGCTTAAGAATATGGACTCAAACATACCAACAAGCAGGAAGATGGCGCAGAGCTGGGCAGCATTTCCTTCTTCTATACATAAAGTCATCATGAGTCAGAGATGACTCAACAACAGCTAACAACAACGACAAGGTTAAGAATAACCCCAGTTTTATACATATGGCCCTAAACCAACTTTATTCCTTCCCACATCCTTCCTGAGGCCTGCCCCTGGAAGGGTGGCTTCCTCTCCAGATCCGCACAGTCCAGTCTCCTGCAGGGAGCAATTTTCACTCCTGTTTTTAGTAATCCCTGTCTTATTTTTCCTTACTGTTGTTTCTTTTTTCCTTATGTTTATTCAACAACTATGTTTTGAGGCACTGTTCAAGGTACTTGGAATACCCTTGTGTATAAAATAGGCATAGATACCTGTCTTTATGGAACTTATATTGAAGTTAGGAAAACAGAAAATAAACAATAAAAAAATAAGTAAATTATACAGACATATTAGTGGTATAGAAGAATAAAAGACAAAGGGAGGTCAGTATAAAGGAAACCATCCATGCTGGTGATTGGCTGTTCTTGTTAGCTGCTTTGGAGCTGGTCCCTGACTCATGATGACCTCAGGTACAAGGGAATGGAATTCTGCCTTATGCTGGGACATCTCCAAGACTGTGAATCAGACTGTTTTGAGCCATAGAGTTTTACTGATTTTTGTGTGCAGATCACCAGGCCTTTCTTCCTGGTCTGCCTTAGTCTGGAGGCGCCCCTGAAACCTGTTTGGTGTCATAGAAACACTCAAGCCTCCACTGGCAGAGGGTGCGGGGGTAGTGGCTGTGCATGACGTGCATTAGCTGGGAATTAAACCTGGGTCTCCCACATGGAAGGCAAGAATTCTGTCACTTAACCACCCATTTCCTCAGTGTAGGGGTTAGAGTTGTAGTTTTTAACAGGGTGAGGAAAGCAGACCCCATTGTTGGAACACATACTCCTGTGACTTCCTATGCAAGGGTGCCTGGGAGGAAAAGTCTCTGAGTCTTTGAATGCCTAAGGACGTTAGTGTTTTTTCTTTTTTTTTAAATAATATTTTATTGTGGTTTCGGTGAAGGTTTACACAGGAGTTTTAAATTTCCACTCAAGAATTTCTACACAAGCTGTTCAGTGACATTGGTTTTATCCTCACACTTGACTGTAACTTGGGTTGGCATAGCATTCTAGGTTAATGGAATGCCCCTTTAGTACTTGAAGGCTTTGTCCCATTGCCTTTTAGCACCTTGTGTTGATAAGAAGTCTACCTCTCATTACCTTATTATAGATTATCTTCACATTTATTTTCCTATGGACACTCTCAGGATTTTCTGCTAATCTTTATTGCTCTGAAATTTCACAAGAATGTGCTGCGTGGTGAGACTTTGTGTTTACATTCTGTTCCGGAAATTTTTCTTTTGTTGTTTATTTGATTATGTCCTCCCCTCTGTTTTGTTTGTTCTCTCTCTCTCTGGAACTCTGTTGATTCTATAGATTGTTCTCTTCCCCCCTTAAATTTTTTATGTAAAAAACTTTTTATTGTAATAAATCAAACCCCAAAAACACTCATTACCATCAAGTCAATTCCAACTCATAGCAACTCTATACGACAGAGTAGAACTGCCCCTTAGGGTTTCCAAGGAGCAGCTGGTGGATTCCAGCTGCAGACATTTTGGTTAGCAGCCAGGCTCTTAACCACTAGACCACCAGGGCTCCCTCGTGGTAAAAGATATATACATAATAAAACCTTTGCCAAGTCACAATTTTCCAGTGTATAATTCCATGGCATTGTTTACATTCGTCATGTTGTGCAGTCATTACGACTATCATTTTCCCAATTATTCCATCATCATTTACAGAAACTCAATGCCCCCTAAGCAATCACTCCTTCGTCCCCCACCTCCCATCCCTGGTAAACACAAATGAACTTTGGTCTCTATGCATTTGCCTATTTCATATAAGTGAGATCATAAGATATTTGTACTTTTGTGACTGACTTAACATGTTTCACTCAGCATAATGTTTTCAAGTTTCATCCACGTTGTAGTATTAACAATGACTTTATTTTTCTTATAGCTGTTAAGTGTATACGTGTGTGTGTGTGTGTGTATGTGTACCACATTTTGTTTATCCGTTTACCCTGTCGATGGGCCTTGCTTTTTGGCTATTGTGAATAACTCTGCAATGAGCATTGGCCTACAGGTTTCTGTTGCATTCCTGTTTCTAATTCTTTTCGGCATATCCCCAGGATTGGGATTTCGGGCTCATATGGTAGTTCTATGTTCAAGTTTTTGAGGAACCTCCAAACTGTTTTCCACAGTGACTTTATCATTTTGCATTCCCATCACCAATGGTTGAGGGTTCCAATTTCTCCACATACTTGCCAATACCCGTTATTTTCTGGGTTTTTTTTTAATCGTTCTAGTAGGGGTGAGGTAGTAGTACCTCCCTGTAGTTTTGATTTGCATCTCCCTGTGGCTACTGATGTTCAACATCTTTTCATGTGCTTATTGACCATTTATGTATCTTTGTTGGTGATCTGTCTATTTAAGACCTTCGGCAAGTTTCTCTTGGATTGTTTGTCTTTTTGTTTTTAAGCAACTTAAATTTTTTTTAATTTCTTTTTTTTATTTAGTGTGCTTTAAGTGAAAGTTTACAAATCAAGGCAGTCTCTCGTACAAAAACTTACATACACCTTGCTATGTACTTACTCCTAGCTGCTTTCCCCCTAATGAGACAGCACACTCCTCCTCTCCACCCTGTATTCCCCCTGTCCATTCAGCCAGCTCCTGTCCCCCTCTACCTTCTCATCTCGCCTTCTCATGTGTCTACTTGAGCCAAGAAGCTCACTCCCACCGGTATAATTTTCTGCCTTATAGTCCCATCCAATCCCAGTCTGAAGAGTTAAGCTACTTAAATTTTATCTCGTATATTCTTTCCTATTTTTTGCTGTCTCTCCATTCTAGAAAATATTCTAAAAATTATTTTTAACTCTTATTAGAATTTTCATTTTGATAATTATATAATCATGACTATAAAACATGATTATAGTCTTTTTTCTATTCAGATATGATTATTTCTGATAGCATCCTTTTCATATTTTATTGTTGCAATACCTTGTTAAATCTCTGCAAGGAAGATGGTTCAGTTTTTTTTGTTTGTTTGTTTTAACTGTGCTTTAGGTGAAAGTTTACAGCTCAGATGAATCTCTCATACAAAAATTTATACACACATTGCTATGTGATCCTAGTTGCAATCCCTACATTGTGACAATACACTCCCCCTTTCCACCCCAGGTTTCCCGTGTCCATTCAACCAGCTCCTGTCCCTTTTCCTTTTCTGCCTTCTCATCCTACCTCCTGACAGTGATTCAGTTTTTTTTTTTTTTTTATAACTTTTATTAAGCTTCAAGTGAACGTTTACAAATCCAATCAGTCGGTCACATATAAGTTTACATACATCTCACTCCCTACTCCCACTTGCTCTCCCCCTCTTGAGTCAGCCGTTTCAGTCTCTCCTTTCTTGACAATTTTGCCGGCTTCCCTCTCTCTCTATCCTCCCATCCCCCCTCCAGACAAGAGTTGCCAACACAATCTCAAGTGTCCACCTGATATAGTTAGCTCACTCTTCATCAGCGTCTCTCTCCCACCCGCTGACCAGTCCCTTTCATGTCTGATGAGTTGTCTTCGGGGATGGTTCCTGTCCTGTGCCAACAGAAGGTCTGGGGAGCATGGCCGCCGGGATTCCTCTAGTCTCAGTCAGACCATTAAGTTTGGTCTTTTTATGAGAATTTGGGGTCTGCATCCCACTGATCTCCTGCTCCCTCAGGGGTCCTCTGCTATGCTCCCTGATAGGGCAGTCATCGATTGTGGCCGGGCACCAACTAGTTCTTCTGGTCTCAGGATGATGTAGGTCTCTGGTTCATGTGGCCCTTTCTGTCTCTTGGGCTCTTAGTTGTCGTGTGGCCTTGGTGTTCTTCATTTTCCTTTGCTCCAGGTGGGTTGAGACCAATTGCTGCATCTTAGATGGCCGCTTGTTAGCATTTAAGACCCCAGACGCCACATTTCAAAGTGGGATGCAGAATGATTTCATAATAGAATTATTTTGCCAGTTGACTTAGAAGTCCCCGCAAACCATGTTCCCCAGACCCCCGCGCTTGCTCCGCTGACCTTTGAAGCATTCGTTTTATCCCGGAAACTTCTTTGCTTTTGGTCCAGTCCAATTGAGCTGACCTTCCATGTATTGAGTGTTGTCTTTCCCTTCACCTAAAGCAGTTCTTATCTACTGATTAATCAATAAAAAACCCTCTCCCACCCTCCCTCCCTCCCCCCCTCGTAACCACAAAAGTATGTGTTCTTTTCAGGTTTACTATTTCTCAAGATTTTATAATAGTGATCTTATACAATATTTGTCCTTTTGCCTCTGACTAATTTTGCTCAGCATAATGCCTTCCAGGTTCCTCCATGTTATGAAATGTTTCAGAGATTCGTCACTGTTCTTTATCGATGCGTAGTATTCCATTGTGTGAATATACCACAATTTATTTACCCATTCATCCGTTGATGGACATCTTGGTTGCTTCCAACTTTTTGCTATTGTAAACAGAGCTGCAATAAACATGAGTGTGCATATATCTGTTTGTATGAAGGCTCTTGTATCTCTAGGGTATATTCCGAGGAGTGGGATTTCTGGGTTGTATGGTAGTTCTATTTCTAACTGTTTAAGATAACGCCAGATAGATTTCCAAAGTGGTTGTACCATTTTACATTCCCACCAGCAGTGTATAAGAGTTCCAATCTCTCCGCAGCCTCTCCAACATTTATTATTTTGTGTTTTTTGGATTAATGCCAGCCTTGCTGGTGTGAGATCAAATCTCATCGTAGTTTTAATTTGCATTTCTCTAATGGCTAATGATCGAGAGCATTTTCTCATGTATCTGTTGGCTGCCTGAATATCTTCTTTAGTGAAATGTGTGTTCATATCCTTTGCCCACTTCTTGATTGGGTTGTTTGTCTTTTTGTGGTTGAGTTTTGACAGAATCATGTAGATTTTAGAGATCAGGTGCTGGTCAGAGATGTCATAGCTGAATATTCTTTCCCAATCTGTAGGTGGTCTTTTTACTCTTTTGGTGAAGTCTTTACATGAGCATAGGTGTTTGATTTTTAGGAGCTCCCAGTTATCAGGTTTCTCTTCATCATTTTTGGTAATGTTTTGTATTCTGTTTATACCTTGTATTAGGGCTCCTAGGGTTGTCCCAATTTTTTCTTCCATGATCTTTATCGTTTTAGTCTTTATGTTTAGGTCTTTGATCCACTTGGAGTTAGTTTTTGTGCATGGTGTGAGGTATGGTTCCTGTTTCATTTTTTTGCAAATGGATATCCAGTTATGCCAGCACCATTTGTTAAAAAGGCTATCTTTTCCCCAATTAATTGACAGTGGTCCTTTGTCAAATATCAGCTGCTCATACGTGGATGGATCCATGTCTGGGTTCTCAATTCTGTTCCATTGGTCTATGTGCCTGTTGTTGTACCAGTAGCAGGCTGTTTTGACTACTGTGGCTGTATAATAGGTTCTGAAGTCAGGTAAAGTGAGGCCTCCCACTTCTTCTTTTTCAGTAGTGCTTTGCTTATCCAGAGCTTCTTTCCCTTCCATAGGAAATTGGTGATTTGTTTCTCTATCCCCTTAAAATATGACATTGGAATTTGGATCGGAAGTGCATTATATGTATAAATGG
Source organism: Loxodonta africana (assembly GCF_030014295.1). Classification (NCBI taxonomy): domain Eukaryota; kingdom Metazoa; phylum Chordata; class Mammalia; order Proboscidea; family Elephantidae; genus Loxodonta; species Loxodonta africana. Next base: position 8,984,045 of record NC_087358.1, on the reverse strand, counting down.
CTTTTGGTAGAATAGACATTTTTACTATGTTAAGTCTTCGTATCCATGAGCAGGGTATGTTTTTCCACTTAAGTATGTCCTTTTGAATTTCTTGTAGTAGAGCTTTGTAGTTTTCTTTGTATAGGTCTTTTACATCCTTGGTAAGATTTATTCCTAAGTATCTTATCTTCTTGGGGTCTACTGTGAATGGTATTGATTTGGTTATTTCCTCTTCGGTGTTCTTTTTGTTGATGTAGAGGAATCCAAGTGATTTTTGTATGTTTATTTTATAACCTGAGACTCTGCCAAACTCTTCTGTTAGTTTCAGTAGTTTTCTGGAGGATTCCTTAGGGTTTTCTGTGTATATAATCATGTCATCTGCAAAGAGTGATAACTTTACTTCTTCCTTGCCAATCCGGATACCTTTTATTTCTTTGTCTAGCCTAATTGCCCTGGCTAGGACTTCCAGCACGATGTTGAATAAGAGCGGTGATAAAGGGCATCCTTGTCTGGTTCCCGTTCTCAAGGGAAATGCTTTCAGGTTCTCTCCATTTAGAGTGATATGGGCTGTTGGCTTTGCATAGATGCCCTTTATTATGTTGAGGAATTTTCCTTCAATTCCTATTTTGGTAAGAGTTTTTATCATAAATGGGTGTTGGACTTTGTCAAATGCCTTTTCTGCATCTATTGATAAGATCATGTGGTTTTTATCTTTTGTTTTATTTATGTGATGGATTACATTAATGGTTTTTCTGATATTAAACCAGCCTTGCATACCTGATATAAATCCCACTTGATCAGGGTGAATTATTTTTTTGATGTGTTGTTGGATTCTATTGGCTAGAATTTTGTTGAGGATTTTTGCATCAATGTTCATGAGGGATATAGGTCTATAATTTTCTTTTTTTGTAATGTCTTTACCTGGTTTTGGTATCAGGGAGATGGTGGCTTCATAGAATGAGTTGGGTAGTATTCCGTCATTTTCTATGCTTTCGAATACCTTCAGTAGTAGTGGTGTTAACTCTTCTCTGAAAGTTTGGTAGAACTCTGCAGTGAAGCTGTCCAGGCCAGGGCTTTTTTTTGTTGGGAGTTTTTTGATTACCGTTTCAATCTCTTTTTTTGTTATGGGTCTATTTAGTTGTTCTACTTCTGAATGTGTTAGTTTAGGTAGTGTTTTTCCAGGAATTCATCCATTTCTCGTAGGTTTTCAAATTTGTTAGAGTACAATTTTTCATAATAATCTGAAATGATTCTTTTAATTTCATTTGGTTCTGTTGTGATGTGGTCCTTCTTGTTTCTTATTCGGGTTATTTGTTTCCTTTCCTGTTTTTCTTTAGTCAGTCTAGCCAATGGTTTATCAATTTTGTTAATTTTTTCAAAGAACCAGCTTTTGGCTTTGTTAATTCTTTCAATTGTTTTTCTGTTCTCTAATTCATTTAGTTCAGCTCTAATTTTTATTATTTGTTTTCTTCTGGAGCCTGATGGATTCTTTTGTTGCTCAGTTTCTATTTGTTCAAGTTGTAGGGACAGTTCTCTGATTTTGGCTCTTTCTTCTTTTTGTATGTGTGCATTTATCGATATAAATTGGCCTCTGAGCACTGCTTTTGCTGTGTCCCAGAGGTTTTGATAGGAAGTATTTTCATTCTCGTTGCTTTCTATGAATTTCCTTATTCCCTCCTTGATGTCTTCTATAACCCAGTCTTTTTTCAGGAGGGTATTGTTCATTTTCCAAGTATTTGATTTCTTTTCCCTCGTTTTTCTGTTATTGATCTCTAGTTTTATTGCCTTGTGGTCTGAGAAGATGCTTTGTAATATTTCGATGTTTTGGACTCTGCAAAGGTTTGTTTTATGACCTAATATGTGGTCTATTCCAGAGAATGTTCCATGTGTGCTAGAAAAAAAAGTATATTTTGCAGCAGTTGGGTGGAGAGTTCTGTAGAAGTCAATGAGGTCAAGTTGGTTGATTGTTGTAATTAGATCTTCCGTGTCTCTTTTGAGCTTCTTACTGGATGTCCTGTCCTTCTCCGAAAGTGGTGTGTTGAAGTCTCCTACTATAATTGTGGAGGTATCTATCTCACTTTTCAATTCTGTTAAAATTTGATTTATGTATCTTGCAGCCCTGTCATTGGGTGCATATATATTTAATATGGTTATGTCTTCCTGATCAATTGTCCCTTTTATCATTATATAGTGTCCGTCTTTATCCTTTGTGGTGGATTTAAGTCTAAAGTCTATTTTGTCAGAAATTAGTATTGCTACTCCTCTTCTTTTTTGCTTATTGTTTGCTTGATATACTTTTTTCCATCCTTTGAGTTTTAGTTTGTTTGTGTCTCTAAGTCTAAGGTGTGTCTCTTGTAGGCAGCATATAGATGGATCGTGTTTCTTTATCCAGTCTGTGACTCTCTGTCTCTTTATTGGTGCATTTAGTCCATTTACATTCAGGGTAATTATAGATAAATAAGTTTTTAGTGCTGTCATTTTGATGCCTTTTTATGTGTGTTGTTGACAATTTCATTTTTCCACATACTTTTTTGTGCTGAGGCGTTTTTCTTAGTAAATTGTGAGATCCTCATTTTCATAGTGTTTGACTTTATGTTAGTTGAGTCGTTACGTTTTTCTTGGCTTTTATCTTGAGTTATAGAGTTGTTATACCTTTTTGTGATTACCTTATTATTTACCCCTATTTTTCTAAGTAAAAACCTAACTTGTATTGTTGTATATCGCCTTGTATCACTCTCCATTAGGCAGTTCAATGCCTCCTGTATTTAGTCCCTCTTTTTGATTATTGTGATCTTTTACCTATTGACTTCCATGATTCCCTGTTATGTGTATTTTTTTTTTTAATTAATCTTAATTTGTTTGTTTTTGTGATTTCCCTATTTGAGTTGATATCAGGACGTTCTGTTTTGTGACCTTGTGTTGTGCTGATATCTGATATTATTGGTTCTCTGACCAAACAATATCCTTTAGTATTTCTTGTAGCTTTGGTTTGGTTTTTGTAAATTCTCTAAACTTGTGTTTGTCTGTAAATATCTTAATTTCGCCTTCATATTTCAGAGAGAGTTTTGCTGGATATATGATCCTTGGCTGGCAGTTTTTTCCTTCAGTGTTCTGTACATGTCGTCCCATTCCCTTCTTGCCTGCATGGTTTCTGCTGAGTAGTCTGAACTTATTCTTATTGATTCTCCCTTGAAGGAAACCTTTCTTTTCTCCCTGGCTGCTTTTAAAACTTTCTGTTTATCTTTGGTTTTGGTGAGTTTGATGACAATATGTCTTGGTGTTTTTCTTTTTGGATCAGTCTTAAATGGGGTTCAGTGAGCGTCTTGGATAGATATCCTTTCGTTTTTCATGATGTCAGGGAAGTTTTGTGTCAGGAGTTCTTCAACTATTTTCTCCGTGTTTTCTGTCTCCCCTCCCTGTTCTGGGACTCCAATCACCCGCAGGTTATCCTTCTTGTAGAGTCCCACATAATCCTTAGGGTTTCTTCATTTTTTTTAATTCTTTTATCTGGTTTTTTTTCAGCTATGTTGGTGTTGATTCCCTGGTCCCCCAGATGTCCCAGTCTGCATTCTAATTGCTCAAGTCTGCTCCTCTCACTTCCTATTGCGTTGTCTAATTCTGTAAATTTATTGTTAATCTTTTGGATTTCTACATGTTGTCTCTCTATGGATTCTTGCAACTTATTAATTTTTCCACTATGTTCTTGAATAATTTTTTTGAGTTCTTCAACAGTTTTATCAGTGTGTTCCTTGGCTTTTTCTGCAGTTATCCTAATTTCATTTGTGATATCTTTAAGCATGCTGTAAATTAGTTTTTTATATTCTGTATCTGATAATTCCAGGATTGTATCTTCATTTGGGAAAGATTTTGATTCTTTTGTTTGGGGGGTTGGAGAAGCTGTCATGGTCTGCTTCTTTAAGTGGTTTGATATGGATTGTTGTCTCTGGGCCATCACTGGGAAACTAGTTTTTCCAGAAAATCCGCTAAAAAAAAAATGCAGTCAGACCCCTATCAGAGTTCTCCCTCTGGCTCAGGCTATTCGGATGTTAATGAAGCCGCCTGGGGAGGGTGGGGGAGGGAACAGAGAGATAGGAGAGTAGCACCTCAGAATATAGCCAGAGTTGCTTGTCTTGCTTGGAATGACTATTATATCTGAGATTCCCGCGGGCGCGTCGCCTATGTGTGCTGGCTGTGTGGAGATTGCCCCCGGGGGGTCTGGCCCGCTGGAGTCACGGTCAGATCCTCCGCTTCCAGCCCCACGCCCAGCGTCAAGGCTCCCCTACTGGGACGGTGCACTCTCGGCTCCAAAATCAGTCACTGCCTCCCGGGGACTTCTCGTTCCTCCAGCCGGGTGGCCGTGCCGCTCCCGCGAACCAGTTGGGCCGCCTCCCGGGGTTAGTTCAGATGGGTGGAGCAGCTCCCCGTGCTTGTGCCGTGACCGAGTGTCCGGGCTGGGACACTGTTCTCCCCGCTCCAATACCAGTCGCTGCCTCCCAGGGACTTCTCCTACCGGCTGCGTCCCACGCAGCCCGCGCGACCTGGCTGTGCCCCTTCCTGGGGTTAGTTCAGAGGGGTGGAGCAGCTCTCCGTGTTTATGCCGTACCTGCGTCCAGTCCAAATCCCGGCGGGATGGTTCTCCAGCTGGGACGCTGCTCTTCCTGCTCCAAGACCAGTCACTGCCTCCTGGGGACTTCTCCTACCAGCTGCGTCCCACGCCGCCCGTGGAACCGGCTGGTCCCCCTCCCGGGGTTAGTTCAGGGGGGTGGAGGAGCTCTCTGTGCTTGTGCCGTACCTGACTGGTACGCTGGCTCCAGGCTCTGGAAACAATCGCTGCTTCCCCGTATTAGTTCGTTCTCCGTCTCTAAATCTGTGTTTGTTGTTCAGGGTTCGTAGATTGTTATGTATGTGATCGATTCACTTGTTTTTCCATGTCTTTGTTGTAAGAGGGATCCGAGGTAGCGTCTGCCTAGTCCGCCATCTTGGCTCCGCCTCCTGATTCAGTTTTTTACGTTCTTTTTTGTTACCTGAATTAGGTTTCCTCCAGCATCAATTAAATTTAGGCTGGCAAGTTGAACCTTTGTCCCTCTCTTTACCCATACTAGTTTTCCACCAGCATATTTCTTAATTTCTGTTAATAAAAGGAAAAGGTTGTTTGTTTGTTTTGCCTAGAAGTGAATACTGAGAGGTGCTCATGGTTGGCACATGCTAGGATGGAGTGAAGGTTGGAGAGGGGTGCATTTCTTTAATTACCATCCCGTTTTCTGTCTCACTCCCCACCTCTCTTGGTTACCTGTGAGCTGGGAACTTCGTGGTTTCTCAGGGGCTTCCCCAGGAAGACTGGCTCTGACCTCTACAGTCAACAGGGTACATCCACTACTGACTGTATATTGAGGCAAAACTTTGGATATATTCCTAATGTGCCAGGACTGAACACACACACACACACACACACACACTGCGCTCAATATCTGATCTTTAACGATCTATGTTATTATGAGATGTAATCTGTGACTTTGAAAGAACTTCAATAGAAATTATTACCTTGCCTGGTTAGAACAGGTGTTTTCATTTCATTATCAATTTCCTTTTATAATGTACCTATTATAAGTCTGATGAGAACCAGAATACGACAACTAGTCTAAACAAATAAATTAGCTTATTGTACAACAATTTATTCTGTAAACTGTGAACCAGGCATTATGTTGGGCTCTGGTGACAAAGCAATTAAAGATATTTTTCCTGACCTCGAGGATTTTGTACTTTAGACTGAAAAATATGCAAGTAAAGCCATAATTACAGTACTGTGTACGCACTAAGCTAGAGGTATTTCCAGGATACTGTGCAAACAGAGGGAAGCCTCATTAGACAAACTGGGGGAAGAGGAAAGGTTTAGGTGGGTTGTTGAACCAACACACAGCTACCCTATAGGACAAAGTAGAACTGCCCCATAGGGTTTCCAAGGAGCGGCAGGTGGACTCAAACTGCCAACATTTTGGTTAGCAGCCAAGCTCTTTAACCACCAGTACAGGGACCTAATTTAGGGAATTACAGCTTGGCTGGTGTGGTGAAGGTGTCCAGTGCCTATGGGAAGATGGCGGATGAAGAGCCAGGGAGACATAGGAGCTCGCCCACGAAGAGCTGTGTGATGTGTTGCCAAGCTCAGAGTTTATCCTGAGGATGAGCTGCGCTAGTGAGGGATTTCAAATAGGTGAGTTTCACGATCAGAACTGCATTTTAGAAAGGTCATTCAGGATGACGTGTGGAGACTTAGAATTATTTCCTCAAATCAGTGTGGTGCTGTGGAGGATTTATTTTATTTCTGCTGAGATCCCACAGGGTTAGTTAAAGGCTGGGCTGCCTGCTTACCTCCTTGTTCTAATCCTCTCCAAATTAGAAGGTATTAGTGAACATTCATAGGAAATTGGTAGCTCACCTCCTTCCCCTATGACCACCTTTAGGAGTCGGGGCGAGGGCTGGTTAGAAGAAAAGTGGAGCTATGACAAAATTTTCTTCTTCATTTTTGGCCACTATTTTGCAAAACTCATGGTATTAAATTGGACTTTCCCCTAATTCAATGGCTGCTGATAATTATTATCAATACTTTGCTACTGTTCATAGTACTTTTCATTATTTCATTAGGTTTGGGAGAAGGCAAATGCTGTCATCTAGTTTTTTCCACCATTTTTCCTTAGATTGGAAACCCTGGTGGCACAGTGGTTAAGAGCTACAGCTGCTAACCAAAAGGTCGGCAGTTGGAATCCACCAGGTGCTCCTTGGAAACCTGTGTGGCAGTTCTGCTCTGTGCTAAAGGGTCGCTATGAGTCAGAATCGACTGGACAGCAACACGGTTGGGTTCGTTAGATCGTGCCCTCTGATGCAGTAGTTACTAGCCACAAGTGGTTACTGAGCACTTAAAATGTGGCTAATCTGAATTGACATGTTCTATACATAAAAAAAAAAAAAATTTTTTTTTTTTTTAATACATGATCTAAAATACACACTGGGTTTGAAGACTTATTAAGAAAAAAGTAAAATATGACATTAGTAATTTTTATATTGATCGTATGTTAAAATAGTATTTTAGATATATTGAATTAAATTCAATAGATTATTAAATTGTTTTCAGCCGTTTCTTTTTACTTTCTTTAATGTAGATACTAGAATATTTTAAATTGCACATGTGGTTCACATCACATTTCTATTGGGCAGCACTGACTTAGGAGACTCTGTTCATTTAAAAATAACACAACAACAGAAATTTTTTTAAAAAGTAAATTTATTTATTCATTAAAAATAAAACAAATGCCAGATCTGTGGCTGTGGAGTCGATTCCAGCTCCTAGTGGTACTATAGGACAGGGTAGAACTGCCCCATAGGGTTCCCAAGGAGTGGCTGGTGAATTCAAACTGCTGGCCTTTTGGTTACCAGCCAAGCTCTTCACCGCTGTGCCACCCAGGCTCCCTTTATTCATAAAGCATGTTTGTATTGAGCACCGTATACCAAACGGAGCCCTAGTGGCACAGAGGCTAAGAACTCAACTGCAACCAAAGCTTGGTAGTTTGAATCCCACAGCCTCTCCTTGGAAACCTTACGGGGCAGCTCTGCTCTGTCCTACAGGGTTGCTGTGAGTGGGAGTCAACTCAACAACAATGGGTTATGTGTCAAACAGGTTTTTAGATATTAGCATTGTGGTGGTGAATAAAACAAAGGCCTTGTTCTCTAGCGTTTACATTTCAGTGGAGAGGCAATCAACAGGTAAGCAAATTAACAGGTGATGTAATTGTAGTTAGCGATGAGAGATACACTAAACTAGAGCAGAGTGAGGGGGTAGATGATTTCCTGAGAGTGTAGGGGGTTGGCTTTGCTGGAAAAGATGGAGACTGTTTTAGATAGGGAGGTCAGGAAAAGTAAAGCATCTTTGAGGAGACATCACTTCAACACTGAAAGTGCTGAGGAGCAAACTAGGTAAACATCTTGTGTAGAAGCAGTACCAGCAAAAGAACCTGTATGTGCAAAGGCCCTGAGGCAGGAACAAGCTCTGTGTGTCCAAGGAGCAGCAAGAAAGCCAGTGTGGCTACAGCAGAGTGAGGTGGGGAGAGTGATAGGGCATGCCTTGGCAAGGCTGTTCTCAAAGTATGATCCACAGACCCCCGGGGATCCCGAGACCCTTCTGAGGGGTCGTCAAGTTCAAAACTATTTTACTGTGTTGATATTTGCACTAATGATGAGAAGATAATGGTGGGTAGAACTGCTGGAGCCTTAGCCGCTATCAAGGTGGGGGCATGAAAATGTATTCATCACTATTCTTCATTGCCACTCACAGCAGTGTCATTAATACCATTTTCAGTTAAGAATGCCCTTGATAAGGTGCTAAAATTATTAATTGCTTGAAATCTGGAGCAGAGAGTATGCATCTATTTAGCATTCACTGTAATGAGGTGGGAAGCACGCATTAGGTAATCCTGCTGCATCCCTAACTGTCATGGTTGTCCCAAGGAAAAGCACTGGTGCAATGGAATTGTGAGCAGAACTGGACCTGTTGCCTAGAATGTTGTTCTTGCTTGAAATAATGACTAACAAATTATGATTATTCAGACTTAGGTGACTGGCAGATATTTTCTCCAAAATGAACTATGTGAGCCTGTCTCTTCAAGGAAAATGACTGACAGTATTTGTTGCCAGTAATAAAATTTGAACTTTCCAGAGAAAATTAGATTTTTTGGAAAATCTGTATTAGTTTCCATGAGCTTGACAGGTCCCCAATAATGAAAGACTTTACTAATGAGATTGGTGGTGATAACAAATGTGACTTTTTAATATTACATAATGAAATAATGTCAACATTTGGAAATTATGCAGACTGCCACATCTTTCTTCTGGGGAGCCACGGGTGTTTGAACCTTGGATCTTTCAGTTAGCAGTCAAGCACTTTAACCACTCTGCCACCAGGGCTCTGTAAAAACCCAAACCCGTTGCTGTTGAGTTGATTCTGACTCACAGGGTCCATATAGGACTGAGTAAAACTGTTTCCAAAGAGCACCTCATGGATTTGAACTGCCGACCTTTTGGTTAGCAGCCATAGCACTTAACCACTACACAACTAGGGTTTCCATTACATAATGAAATATGTCAACATTTGGAATTTATGCATAACTCAATGAACTGATAGTTTCCATTGATGAAAACATGTTTAATGCCTGGGTAAAAGGTCATTGAAAGTGCCAGATAGACCAATGGATTTTAATGTTATAGCATGCAAAATGTTCATTAGTAAATGTTCCTATTCTACGTTGTTATTAGGTTGTTGTTAGGTTCCATCGGGTCAGTTCTGACTCATAGCCACTCTATGCAGAACAGAATGAAACACTGCCCAGTCCTGCACCATCCTCACAGTCATTGCTATGCTTGAGCTCATTGTTGCAGATACTGTGTCAATCCATCTAGATGAGGGTCTTCCTCTTTTTCGCTGACCCTCTATTTTACCAAGCATGATGTCCCTCTCCATTGACTGGTCCCTCCTCATAACATGTCGAAATTATGTGAGACAAAGTCTCGCCATCCTCATTTCTAAAGAGGATTCTCCTGGTACTTCTTCCAAGACAGACTTATTTGTTCTTCTGGCAGTCCATAGTATAGTCAATAGTCTTCATCAACACCATAATTCAAAGGCATCAGTTCCTCTTTGATCTTCCTTATTCATTGTCCAGCTCTCACATGGTATAAGGCCATTGAAAATACCATGGCTTGGGTCAAGTGCACCTTAGTCCTTAATGAGACATCTTTGCTTTTTAACATTTTAAAGAAGTCTTTTGCAACAGATTTGCCCAATGCAATATGTTGTTTGATTTCTTGACTGCTGCTTCCATGAGTGTTGATTGTGGAAAGTAAAATGAAATCCTTGACAACTTCAATATTTTGTCCATTTTATCACATTGCAACTGACATTTAGGACACTACCGCTTGTCAACTTTTGATTTAGTACCAAAGAAAAATATCTACAATTCTCTGAAAAGGCTATTAAAATATTACTCCATTTCCAAGTACATATTTGTGGGAAGCGGTATTTTATTCACATAGTTTAACCGATATAACATATCAAAACAGATTGAATGCAGAAGCAGATATGAGAATCCTGCTGTCTTCTATTAAGCCAAACATTAAAGAGATTTCAAAAATATAAAACAATACCGCTCTTCTCATTGATTTTTGTAGAGGAACTATTTCATTTTTTTCATAAAAACATTATGTTACCATGCAATGATATTGCTATTTATAAAAGGATTAGTAAATACATACATATATTTTTTAATTTCTCAGTTTTAATTTATAATACAGTAGATATCTATAGATATAACCTACTTAAACAAAAGCTCTTTGGGGTCTTCAGGAATTTTTAGGAATATGAAGAGTCCCTGAGACCAATTTGAGACCTCCTAGTCAAAAAAAAAAAAATTTTTTTTTTTTAGTGGATAGATTAGGAGGTCTCAATTTGGTCTCAGGGACTCTTCATATTCCGGAGTCGACTCGAGGGCACTGGATTTTTTTTTTTTTTTTAATCTATCGACAGCAGTGGGTTTTGGTTTTAATCTAGTGTTTTTAAGACAGGATTAAGAGTTTTGGAAGTCATAGGTAGAATTTAGGTGTAAGGTATGACAAGATTTACTTCACATATAAAATTTTCCTTTGCTCCTGGAGTAGATAATAGCAAGAGAGGCTATAAGGAGACCAACTGGGACGCTAAAAGTGAGAGATGGAGTCTTAGATCAGGGTAGCAGTGGAAGATGTAAGAATGCATTATTAGCCTCAAAATCCATTTTGAGGGTTGTTGTTGTTGGTGTTAGATGTCATCGAGTTGGTTCCAACTCATAGCAGCCTTATGTACTATAGAACGAAACACTGCCCAGTCCTGTGCTATGCTCACAATCGTTGTTATTCATGAGCCCATTGTTGTAGCCACTGTTTTAATCCATCTCGTTCGGGGTCTTCCTCTTTTTCTCTGACCCTCTACTTTACCAAGCATGATGTCCTTGTCCAGGAACTGGTCCCTCCTGATAACATGACCAAAGTATGTGAGATGTAGTCTTGCCATCCTTGCTTCTAAGAAGCTTTCTGGTTGTACTTCTTCCAAGACAGATTTGTTCCTTTTTTTGACAGTCTGTGGTATATTCAATATTTTTTGCCAACACCACAATTCAAAGGCATCAATTCTTCTTGGGTCTTCTTATTCATTGTCCAGCTTTCATGTGCATGTGATATGATTGAAAATACCACGGCTTGGGTCAGGCGCACCTTGGTCTTCAAGGTGACATCTTTGCTTTTCAACACTTTAAAGAGGTCATTTGCAGCAAATTTGCCCAATGCAATGTGTCTTTTGATTTCTTGACTGCTGATTCCATGGATGTTGATTATGCAGCCAAGTAAAACGAAATCCTTGACAACTTCCGTCTTTTCTCCATTATCTTCATCAGCAAATGCTTCAAGTCTACTTCACTTTCAGCAAGCAAGGTTGTGTTATCTGTATAAAGCAAGCCATTAATGAGTCTTCCTCCAATCCTGATGCCCTGTTCTTCTTCATACAGTCCAGCCGAACTGTATTTTGAAAGTAGAACCTATGACATTTACTGATGATTTAGACATCTATAATATCCTGTCCTATTCTTATTTATCCATATGCCTCTTGATCGTATGCATGCATGAGTTTATATGATTGCAATCATAGTGATATTACATTTTCTATTCTTCATTGCTTTGTTATCTTTTTATTATAGACTTCTTTCCATGTGGAACTCTGGCCTTCATCTCTGTCATTTTCAAGTTTACATATTGCTGTATAAAACAAATGTACTACAATTTCATTAATAATTTTTGTAAGGTAGGACATTTTAATTTTTAATAATGTAGATAAATCACAGTGAATATATTTGTATTTACGACAGCTTTCCAATATTGAATCACTTCTGTAGTGTAAATTCGAAAGGATCACTGTAGTCTTTTCATGTCCAGCTACATGCATGTCTCCCCTCCATTATACCAGAGGCTGCTGATGGCAAGGTCAAGTGTGCCAAGTTCTGTCTGTCTTTATACCTCAAAAAATAGCATGAACCTGAGAACACAGAGGATAACAGGCTAGAAATTAGAGTTGGAACTGCCCTTGAAAACATATCGTTCAAAGATTTGTAAAATTATTTATTGTGGTGAATATATACACGAATATATATACAGCCAGAATGCTCCTTAGAAGCAAGGATGACAAGACTTCATCTTACATACTTTGGATATGTTATCAGGAACAACCAGTCCCTGGAGAAGGACATCATGCTTGGTAAAGTAGCGGGTCAGCAAAAAAGAGGAAGACCCTCAACGAGATGGATTGACACAACGGCTGCAACAACGGGCTCAAGCATCACAATGATTGTGAGGATGGCGCAGGACAAGGCAGTGTTTCATTCGTTTGTATATAGGGCTGCTATAAGTCGGGACCAACTCGATGGCACCTGACAACAACAACAACAACAACTATTTATCTATCTATCTATATATAAAATGTTTGTCAATTCAACTATTTTTACATGTACAATTCAGTGACATTGATTACTTTCATCGTGTTTTGCAGCCATCACCACTATCCTTTTGTTGTTTATTTGTTTTGCAAGTGAAGTTGTTGGAGTTTCAGAGGAAGCAAGGACTTGGAGCACGGCCCACTCCTTCCCCCGTGGCGGCTCCTGAACCCCTCTTCAGATCCCTAAGTCTTCATGGAACATTATTTGAAATCTTGTGGTACAGGTAGTGTGGGCCTTTTGTGTGCCAGGTACCTAATAAGTTCTAGGAATATGAGGTGAACAACCGCTCACTTGACAGATGACCCAAGCTAGAAGCCTTAGCTTTATCTTTGTTCTTCTCTTACTCAAATGTTCTTTATCTGGTCAGTCCCCAAATCTATTTTTTCTATTCCTGATGTACCTTTCAAGCATATTCCCTCCATTCTATTTCCAAGAATATTTAGGCCTTTATCACCATTCACGTGTACTATTACAACGGAATCCTAACTGGCTGCCCTGGCTGTGTCCTCTTTTTATCGATAATTTATTACCACACGGCTGTGATTTTTCCCCTGAAACACAGATATGGTGCTATAACTCCCTGCTGTGAAAACAGTCACCAGTTAGTATTTCTTAAACCTTAATGTGCACTGGAATCACATGGGGAATCCTGTTACTATGTAGATTCTGACTCAGTAGACCTGATGTGGGGCGTCAGATTCTGCGTTCCTCACAAATTTCTGCTGGAAACCTATGCTGCTTGTCCATTATCCACACTCTGAGTATTAGGGTTTAGAGCATGCCTCGTTGTCTATAAAATAAACTCTGTATCCTCAGTGAGGCATTCCATGCTGACCAGAAGCTGTCTCCAGTCTGTACTTGTAGCCGTATTTCCTTTCACTTGCTCACCTCACCCACCCTGCTCTCCACCTTCGTCACTATTCTAATCATTCTCCTGATAAGTGATGTGTTTATTCACCGAGACTTCCTTCAGAACAGGGCTTCAAACCAGTTCAGCCTGGTTTGAACTTCTGCTGAGAATTTGCATTTCCACCCCAGATATACTAAATCAGAATCTATAGTTTAATAAGATCCCCAGGTGATTCTCATGTATAATCAATTTTGAGAATCGCTGCTCTACCAGTGGAACTCTGGTGGCACAGTGGTGGTTGAAAGCTCAGCTGCTAACCAAAAGGTTGGCAGCTCTAATCTCCCGGCTGTTCCTTAGAAGTCCTGTAGGGCGGTTCTACTCTGTCCTATAGAGTCAGTATGAGTCGGAAACTACTGTACTGCAAAGGCTCTGCCAGTGGTTCTCAGAAGTGGTCCCTAACCAGCAGCATTAGCATCAGCTGGGAACTTGTCAAAAATGCAGACTCTCAGCAGAGGCTCAAACTAGTTCAAAGCCCTGCTTTCCAAGCGCTTCTGGGTATACTCGAAAGGCCAATCTGTAGGCTAGCAGCAAGTGTGTTAGCCATTTGCACCATCCAAAAAACCAATCCAGACCCATTGCCATTGAGTCGTTTTCAACTCATAGTGACCCTATACGGGGTAGAACTGCCCCCTTTGGGTTTTCAAGGCTGTAATCTTTATGGAAGCAGACTACCACATCTTTCTCCCAAGGAGTGGCTGGTGGCTTTGAACTGCCGACCTTTTGGTTAGGAGCTGAGTGCTTTAACCACTGTACCACCAGAGCTCCTTGCACCACCCAGGGACTGCACATTTGCAGCAAAGTCAAAGTTAAGTGTTCCTGCTTCTTTATTCCTGCCTCTGCCCACACAGCCAGATTTAGAGTTTCAGATCCTCCTGGCTTGGTGGCAAACTATTTGACAAAATGGGTTTTCCCTTCATTTAAACTATGTTCTACAGATGTGCGTTCATTGTCTATCAGGCACAGTGCGGAGGATTTGGCTCTTTCACAATTAGTCACTATAACGTCATCACAAGCCCCAAAGTTTAGAAGATAAGTGTCCTGGGAAAGTCTTAGTGTTGGCTGGATGCTAAAAAAAAAGTTAGCCTGAATTTCAAGTCACGATAATTACATTAAGCCTTGGACTGTTTCTTATATTTATTGCTTTCCCAGTACAAGTCCGCAGGGCAGAGGGAAACTGATTCATTAGTGCCATTACAGCTAGGACCGTTCTTCTGGCTATGACGAGGTCAACAGCCAACTCACGGCCAGCTTTACAGTAAGCAATATGGAAATACAGCTTTCTTGAGGGTGCAAGTGTTTTGGCAACAAAAAACACTTTTGAATCCAGAAAGTAGCACAATGGCCTGACGTCATGGAAGCTAAATAGAAAGATTATTCTGTGAAATCCAAGGGATTTTCAGAACTCAAGGGGCTGCTGTAGATTGTCTCTCCTGCACACACGTGAAGTAAGGAGCCAGATGGTGGCATGAGGGGATCAGTTGAGCAGGCATGCATAGCCTGGATTTTCTTGTCTGGCTCCTACTGTGGCATAATGGTTAAGAGCTTGGCTGCTAACCAGAAGGTTGGCAGTTCAAATCCACCACACTCCTTGGAACCCCCATGGGGCAGTTCTACTCTGTTCTATAGGGTCGCCATGAGTCAAAATCGACTCTATGGCAACATGTTTGGTTTTGCTTTGGCTCCTACCAGTTTTGTGAACTTGAGAAAATCACTGAACATCCATGAAACTCAGTTTCCTCATGTGTAAATCATAGGTCATATTTGTTCCACCTGCCTACCAGGGATATTGTGATGGCTAAATGGCATAAGGGCAGCAGTGACAGCTATCATCTTTATCACCACTCCTCATTTCGTATGATTACTTTTTTATTATTAAAAAATAATAATAATAATAATTTTTATTATTAAAGATGCTAGAAATTGAGGGGCGGATATGTACCAGTTATCATTCTATGTGCTGCACACAATGTTGGGCAATGATTTGTTCTGACTATCTTTTCTGACTTCTTCAGTCATTGAAAATTAAATAGGACTGTCTGATACTAGTTTTATTATGGGTAAAGCTGGATTAAAGAACACAGCTTGAACTTGAGGCCAAAATGTGATACCTCTTCCTTCTCTCCTAGATAAAACGTGTTGTCGTTAGCTACTGTTGAGTTGGCTGCAACACATGGAGACCTTATGTGTAATAGAACAAAACACTGCCTGGTCCTGCACCATCTCCGTGATTGTCATATGTTTGAGTCCATGGTTGTAGATGTTGTGTCAATCCATCTCATTGAGGGTTTCCTTCATCTTCATTGGCACTCTACCAAACATGATGTCCTTTTCTAGTGATTGGGTTTTCTTGATACCCTGTCCAAAGTAAGTGATTTGAAGCCTCACTATTCTCACTTCTAAGGAACATTCTGGTTGTATTTCTTCTAAGACTGATTTGTTTGTTCTCCTAGCAGTTTGCAGTATATTCAGTATTCCTTGCCAACAACACAATTCAAATGCATCATTTCTTCTGTCTTCCTTTTTTATTGTTCACCATTTGCATGCAAATGAGGTGATTGAACAGACCAAAAATAGACAAGCTAGACTACTAACTACAGGCCTTTCCAGGTACCCCACCCCTACACTGTCCCCAACGGGGGCAGGACCTGCCTGCACACTATATCCAAGGAGCAGTCCGGTGTCACCATTCAGTCACCCTTTGCCGTGAGAAAACAGGAGTGATTGTGGCAAGGAGTGCTATAGCAGTTACCCCAATACTCGTGAGAGAGGGAGAATTCCTGTTTTACGGGTCACTATAGGAATCGCAAAGAGGGAAAAAATGGTTTGTCCCACACATACATTCTTTCATTTAATCCTTGCAACTGCATTTTGAGATAGATATTATTTTCCCAATGAGAAGTCTAAGGCTTAGAGAGATTAAGAATCTTGCTCAAGGTCTTACAGCTAATATGGATAGGCACACTTCCTGTGTGCTCTCAGCTCTTTAGAAATGAAAGGTATTATGCTTATGGATTCCATTGGCAAATACGTTTGGGGACCGCAGGGGTGATTGGCATGGAGTAGGCTCAAACAGAGAGTGTTGATAGAGGCCCGGGGTGTTCGGAGAAGGACTCAGAGAATGGTTAGAAAATGCTAGGCCTCAACTTCAGGGAGTAAGAAAGTCCTGAAAGCACGGAGGCCTGACTTTGAGAAATATGTGCCAAATAATGAAGAAGAACTTTCCAAAGGTTTCAAGGAGTCCTGGATTCCAACACCACTGATTGAACAAAAGAGGTAAAGGAAGACCAGGCATCAACAGTCACTCTCCACCACTTTGACTTGCCTGATGAAGCAGCTCTCTCTGGTGTTTCCCCAGAAGTGGAAGCCTTTTTCCAGGGGGTGGTCTGTGCCCAGCATTTCTAGGCAGGAGGTTAAAAGCCCTGACATAGGACGCATGCTTAATTTGATTTTCTACTTCATTCTCCTTTAAAGATAAACTGGGGAGTGAAAGTGTCAATGTTCGTAGCTTCATTCTCTGTTGTAATTGGATGATGTTGTTTGCATTTGAAATGGGTGCCAAGTGAAGTGAAACTAAAAACTTCCTAAATGGGCACTTTGGTTCTTCCAGGGAGTGGGACACAGAGACTGACGAGTGATTTGGACTTTCCTGGGAAGTCCTGTCAAGCTCTCCATGTTTATTTACTTAAAAACAAGCTCCCCATTCCTCGGAGTTTCAAAAATGATCCTGCATGTTATCGACAAATAATAATTTAATGGGCAGCCTGATTAGATGGGCCCAATGAATTAGCTATGGGCCTGACAGCCGTGCAAGCATTATGTTCTGTGTCTGTTTACTCAGCACTGGGTGAAATGCAGAAACTCTGTTGAAAATCAGATTTCCATGCTGCTTTGTCAAAGCAAATTTAATCACAGCCAGAACACGTGGCATCCATCATTTCCACTTCAGAAGGCACCGACGGGGGCGAGCAGCAACAAGGAGCCTGGACGCCATGGCCGTCCTCTACTCACATGAAAATTAAATTTAACTATAGATCCTTGATCAATGAGGCCGCCGGAGCCATCAAACATGATGACTAAGTGCTCAGTATTAAAGTAATCCCCACAGGCCCCCAAACTAGAAAGAAGCAGAGTCACATTTGATCTGGCCTTGAGGTCTCTGCACACACTCACACCTCAGCTCTGGATAGATAAATATGGGCTTAGCGCACTGCCCAGGGGTCCAGAGATTATTTTTCTAGAAATCTGTCCTCAGTCTTTTGCTTTTCCAGGAGTTTCTGTTAGAGCTCTTCTAGCCACTTACCCAATCTGTCTTTTCCTTGTATGGCTTTTTCCTCTTTCATGGTTCTTTCCCCTGTCAGGCATTGCGTATCCAGCCTCTACTGGATGTCAATTGTTTTCAAAAGGCTTCTTCTCAAGCTTTACACTCCACCCTTCTTCAGAGACTAAGTTATGGGAAATAAGGCTATAGATGTCATTTTGTGGAATGCTAAGATTTTGAGTGATTTGCGGGCAGGGACCATGATTTATTGATTTTTTTAAATCCCCAAATCCTTGATTGGCACATGGCACACAGCAGGTGCTCAATTCATGTGCATTGAATGAGTAAGTAAGTGAATGCTTGTGAAACACAGAAAAGTGTTCTGACCACAGGCTTCAGAGCCATCCATTTCTGAACGTAATCAAATCTATGCATTGACTGTTATTAAATATCTGAGGGTTGATTGTATATACTTACATCTTTAACATGCAGTGTTGATTGACTAGCTAATCAAACTGACCATTTCATGCCTCCATTTTCTCATGTTATAAATGGTTCTTTTAATCATATCTATCCCACGTGGTTGTTATGAAGTTTAAATGCAATAATTCATTAACATTGCTTAGCACAGGGCCTGCCACAGTGGCAAAGAATCAATATATATGTTACTATCATCACCATCTTATTCATTGTAATCATCATCATCATCTTCATCCTTATCAGTACCTACCAGCTCTGTGCTCAGCATTAGTCTTGACATTGTGATTGTAGAAGAGAAAAACTTATAAAATTTGCTCTTTACTCAAGGAATTTGATAATTCCCTGGGAAGGCAAGAAGAAAGCCACCTGTAAGGACCAGAATATAAGAGCACAGTGTTTCCAAGCGGGGTCTGCTCAGTTATGAATGGAGGAACTCGACCTAATGAAAACAGATCTCAGCCTTAGAGGGCAAACCATTTTAGGGACAGTCCTGAATTACGTGGGACGTGGAGGCGTGCCCAGATGGCACGTGGTCCCGGAATAGGATACTAAGGAGACTGGCCTAACTTGGGCAACCCTGGTGGTGTAGTGGTTGAATGCTACGGCTGCTAACCAAAAGGTTGGCAGTTTGAATCTACCAGGCGCTCCTTGGAAACCCTATGGGGCAGTTCTACTCTGTCCTATAGGGTCTCTATGAGTTAGCCTAAGAGTCAGACTTGACTCAATGGCAATGGGTTTTTTGGCCTAACTTGAGTAGAAGAAGCTTTGATTGGGGATTAGTAGAATATTAGGTTATATAGGTATGAATGGATCTAAATTTTGAAGAGTATTGAAACTAGGTAGAATTTAAATTTATGGCAGGGTATTTTATGGTATACATGGAAATCCATTTTAGGTACTTTATCAGAAAGTCACATATGAAAGTGAGTTTTCTTGAATGAGCGAGTAGTTACTTAGATTGGGGTGAGGGGCTGGAATGTATAAAAATAGCTAAGCAGGTTTTGGCAGAAGTAACCTGAGGGAAGAGAAATGAGAGGTGAACAGGACGTGTCCCTCAAAGGAAGAAGCAATGGGTGTGACCGACTGATTCTTCTGTTTCCATTGCCCAGTGCTGAGATACACATTGCTGTTAAGGTGCAAACTCCCTTCTATAATGCTAGAAGAGGGAAGGGCAGGATGAGTTCACCTTGCCCCAAACTGATTGATTTGTCAGAATAATTTTAAGTGTTAGTAACTGAGAATATCTGCAGCATGTGAGCACTCTGCTCATGGAGGTATATTTATAACTCCTTCTTCTTAACCTCATCAAATGCCAATTTGAAAACTTATAGTCAATAATCAAGCCCACTTTAACTCCCTTGAAAAAATGATACATATACTGTGCTTAAATTTTTAACATGCAGCATTCAAAAGGAGTCTGGACCAAGTAATATACTGTCTACCTTCTTAGCAGACTTCCATAGAAATTCTTCAAAGTCATCATAAATTTCTTACTGCATTTTCCTGGTATCTCTTGGAAACACTTAAAAGCTTTGGCAGACACCATTGTCTTTGGTCTAATCACATATTTCCAAAGGCAATTTACAAACATGTTATTTTGCTATTTACTAATTATATTTACTTGATACACCAATCACTTAATAGCCTCTGGCTGCATTTACAAATGGTTTTGAAAAAGCTCCCACTGTTACACTTATAATTTACTACAAAAACAACAAAAACCCATATAGACAACATAAAACAAGATTCTCTCTCTCAACATGCATAACACACAGGGATGCTTAGAGAACTCCGTACAGATCCTGAATTATCAAATATAAAGAACTTTCTTATCTGGGGGCATTAGTTTCTTTCTAGGCAGCTGGAGATAACAGGCTCTTCTCCATCTGTGACTGGGAAGGGGAGAGGCTAAATGGTGGCTGGAATGCAGCCTTTGGTTGGCCACACGAAAT
This sequence comes from Loxodonta africana, assembly GCF_030014295.1. Classification (NCBI taxonomy): domain Eukaryota; kingdom Metazoa; phylum Chordata; class Mammalia; order Proboscidea; family Elephantidae; genus Loxodonta; species Loxodonta africana. The sequence goes on along the minus strand of NC_087358.1, from coordinate 8,963,906 downwards.
AGAAAACCACGACCAGCAAGGAAGAGGGTGATATTTGCCACACTCTCTGTCTTCCCTACCAGCCATCTGCCAGTTTGTCACACTGTGGTGGCTTGATTGTTCCTATGATACTTTAAGCTATGCCTTGGGTATTTTAAATAGGGTCACCCATGGTGGAGAGGTTTCAGAGAAGCTTCCAGACTAAGACAGACTAGGAAAAAAGACCTGGCAATCCACTTCTGAAAATTAGCCAATAAAACTCCTATAGAGCACAACAGATTATTGTCCAATATAGTACTGCCAGATGAGTCCTCTGGTTGGCAGACACTCGAGCATACCAAAACCATGAAGATGGTGCAGGACTGGACGACTTTTCATTCTGTTGGACACGAGGTTGTCATGAGTTGGAACGGTCTTGACGGCAAGTGATAAAAACAACACCTTTTTTTCAGAATAATCTGAAACAGCTAGATAAATGTGGTCCTGAAAAGATCTCAAACCATCTGTGCTAAGCAATACCTTCTGTATAGATGATTCTATGCAAAAATGACTGTCACATGTAGAGGCTACCAAAGTTGTGTGGTTCCAGAGGGATGACAACAGCTGTTTTTTTGGGGGTGTGGGGGGGTGGTCTTCCACATATTTATTCCTAATGGCTCTCCCATTTGGCTTCCTCACATTGAAAAACATCTCCATTGCTCTGTTTAAGACGTGAGAAGTCTTTGAGAAGCTCATATCAGGTAGTTAGACAAAAACACTTCATTTTTGCCTCCAAGACCTGAGCAAGACTGGCTACAGGAGCCACACTATAGACCCTGATTCCAAAGGGATTCCTATTCCCAATTCCACCTACTTCCATGTTCAGCCCACGCTCAGCATTTATTTCTCTGTGCTGGTCCCCCCGAAAGCATGCGTTTTTACTATCATTCATATGCATTTGTTTTTTCCCTATAGGTGATCAGATGGGAAACTTCTCTGAGGACGGGGCACATGTTTCGTACACCTTTGTATCATCCAGTGACCCAGTCACTAGTAGGGTGCTACTCACACAGTTCAGTGTTAAGCATCCCACAAAAGAAAAATAAATTTTCTCATCCTGGATTAATTTCATTAATGTGCCTCAAAAATCAAGGACCCTTATAAATAAATCAATGTTAGTACTGGTGAAGTTTTGATGGTAGGCTGAATGTCAGAGTCTGTTTTATAAATGAAAGTGGGAGAGAGTTTCCGGAAGTTGTGGTAAGATACAGGGCCAGCATGGTGGGAGATTCCGCAGAGTCGATGGAGCTTTCAAGGAGGTGAGAGGGTACCAGAAGAGGAGGGAGTGAGAGAAGGAAGCTTTCCCCTTAACTTCAACCATTCTGCCTCAGGCTGGCATTCTTTAAAGGCATGCTCCAGGTATAATGGATGCGAATAAAGTAGACAAGAATGCCATTGTGATGCTTATACTGTATACTTCAAAATATAGGACCAACCAAACACTAATCATAGCTTGAGATGCCTCATCCTATATGCTGTCAAAACATTTTAAAGGGACTTCACTGCACACTCCAAGTAGTCATGTGATTGATGGAGAAAGGTGCTGTTTTATTATCTAGCAGAATACGTGAATAATTTATAAAGTCATCCTAATCGTACTTTGAAGGGAAAAAAAAAGACAAGGGCCATGAGCCTCCCCTGCTTTATATATTAATTATGGAGATCTTTTGCATTATAAATTTATTAATAATTTGAGAGAAAAAATAGTTCTGTTTTAAAACATTATGAGATGGCTTAGTGAAATATTTGAATATACAGAAACTGATTTTAGTAATATTTAACTTATATAGAAAATTCAAGACTTAAGTTAGGAAAAGTTTTGTTATCTCTAAATTTGTACCGGCTCCACATTTTCAGACTTAGTGTTCCCGGGTCAGGGTAGATTGCCGTATAGAGGACGTGGGTCAGAGGAGATCTTGCATCTGCAACTGGTCTGTAAGTTATACGGTCCTTGTTCTAGGGTTTTTTTTTTTTTTTTTTGCATGATCTCAACATTTTTCTTGCTCCAGTGCTTCTGCAGGCTGTGATACTGTCCCAGGTATAAGAGTAGGTCTCTCCCCCAGGGTTTCTCAGCAGAAAATTATGTCCAGTCCATCTAGAAAGAAGGGTGGTCAGCATAGAAAACCCAAACCAAACTCGTTGCCATCGAATCAATTCTGACTCATAGGCACCCTACAGAACACAGTAGAACTGCCCCATAGGGATTCCAAGGAGCTGCCGGTGAATTCAAACTGCCGACCATTTGGTTAGCAGCCGAGCTCTTAACCACTGTGCCACCAAGGCTGCCGTCAACTTAGCGTAGGTGCTGTATACATTGGGCAGAATGGGAAAATAGGAACATAGAATGGGGAAATTCTAAACTTAAAACAAAAATCCTCTGTATTAGTTACTGTTTTGCCCTATCATTCATTGTTTTCCTATTTTTCTCTGTAACTTTAATTTCAGCTCAAATTTGTGTCTATCACATGTGTACTATGACTACAAAATTTAGCCCAACCAAAGCATTTGCACAACTCAACTTAGATACTCCCTTGAAAGTCTACCTGTCTTCCTGTGGTTCTTCATTGTTTTCCCATTTTTTTTTTTTTTTTTTATAGTGCATACCTGGTATTGAAAAGGAAACCCTTCTAAGAACTGGTTGCTCACTAACCTGTGTTGAGTTCCCTCAACCTAACCACTCCCAGGTTTAGAAAGCCACAGTGACTCGCTTTGGCATCTTGGCACGTCCACTCATTCTGTCTGTTCCCTGGATAATATCCTTAGCTAGGATGCTGATTTTGCATTTTCCACTCCCCCAAGCCCTCTCCTTGTGGCCTACAAAATACATTTGCTCGTTATTTTCCTCTGTCCCAAGGACTGATTCTCCTGAAGAGAATTTGCTTTATTCCTTCCCTGGAAGGATTCTGTGATGGATAACAAGAGCAGAGTGTTGGGTACGGGTCATTAACAGGTCTGGCAAACGGGTGGTGGCTGCTGGTTAAAACCTATCTCACGTTAAAAAAAAAAAAAAAAGGCCTTTGCCGTGGAGTTGATTCTGACTCATAGCAGCCCTATAGGACAGAGTAGAGTTTCCAGGGAGTGCCTGGTGGATGCAAACTGCTGACCTGTTGGTTAACAGCTGTAGCACTTTCCCAAACACGACACCACCAGGGTTTCCCATCTCTATGTAGAATTCCCCTAAGGTGACATGGCATTGAAAACTAAACTCTGGGCAGCCAGGTAATGTTTTGCATTTTTTGGCAGGTTTTTCCTTGCTGTGTGGTGAGCACCACTAAAAGCCTTGCTACATACCCGACTTCTTAGCAAATTTAACCTGATTATATTTCTACTCTGCCCTTTCCTAGATCTGCTTTGCATTTATTTCTTCTAGGGCACTTTCCAAAATAAATACTACCTTCCTCTTAATGCCCATTCTAGCTGTGTAAAACACTTGGGTATAAAACTTACTCAACATTTCCCAGATATTTACTGTGTGCCATGAGTTCATACTTCTTTTTTTTTTTTTAATTGTCCCTTCACTTCCGTTTGATTTATATTATCTGCTAAATTATAAGCACCTCAAGGGCCAGAAACATTTAGGGACATCTCCCAACTCCCCTATCTACCTCAACCCCGTGATCCCCATCCCTCCTCAGCCAAAGAGACCTTGATAAGCGCTGTTTTAATTTGGCTAACGGATTCCTGGCTGCGGATAATGTCTTGAATTGACGTTTTAAGCTCTGCCGTTAATTACTAACTAACGTGCTTCTGTAACTTGGTGGTAGTTCCTTCACTTCACTCTGCAAACCAGTTGTGTTCTAAAATAAATCTCATGAAGGAATTGGTTTTCTTTGCTTAGCTTTGGGACATCTGAATTAGCCCTAGGCATTCCTATTTATTTCTGGTTCTGGGCACCTCATGGAATTAGATTTGACGTGGAGCCCTCCACCGGGAGCTGTCAGGTGGCAGGCACCAGGATGGATGAAGCACTTAAAGCTTGTAGAATAAGAGTGACCTGGGGAACAGACTGATCTGTATCTAGGCATAGACCTATGTCGGAGGCATACTCCCGAGAGCTCTGATCTATGGAACCGGAGCCTCCTAGAGCTGGAGAGGATATGAGAGGTCATTTACTCCAAGCCCCACATTCTATCCATGAGAAGACCGAGGCCCAGAAAGAACTCACAGACTAAAAAAACTGATTAATGGAAAAACTGGTATTAGAACCCAGGCCTCCTGGTTCCTGATAATGTACACTGGTTTGGGTGTTTAAGAGCTTCAGTTCCTCCTGCTGATTTTAGGGCTTCACACATAAGGAGACCTGAGAGTTAACTACCAAAAAGGAAATGACTGTCATAAATTACCAATGTATAGTGCCTGGGAGCTATGATTACAGGTGCTGTAAAAATGCAAAATGTAACGAGAATGATAACTTTACTGAGAAGTCTCTGAAAATGGAGTGATAGAATGTCTGCCCAGGGCCAGATGGGAAGTGCCTCCTCACATCAACGGATGCCTTGTGACAGAATCTACAGAAAAGTGTGCCCATTAGGCCATGGTTGCAACTACGTTGCCCAAAATAGTCAACTAGGGGCCCCCATACATTAAATATCCTCATCAATGCTAAAATATTCATGAGAATGATTCCCTTGGTAGATTAGAACACATTGTGCCACATGATTTAGAGCTGGGTATACGGTTTACCAGTTGCTTTTCTTGCGTCTATTGAAACGTAACAGTATGGGAGCAAAGTCTGACATACTGTACATTTGCTGAGGGTTTTATGTTTTTGCTTTTTTTCTCTTAGTATTATTGGATCAAAGCATTTTTACCTCCTGTGGATTAGTTATGCATGTTTATATATCTGAAGCCTATTTGATTCAAAGATCCCCAGAGGGAAGAACCCTCTGAAACAAATATTTAACAAACTGTGTATGAGCAAATACAAAATAAAGAGATGGTCCCTGGATCATTAAGAACAAGACATGACAAACATACCTCCTCACATTTATAGAAAGGACTACTAGATTGGCATACAAAGGGAAAAGCCACGAATCATAGATAAACCAGTTGCCAGTGAGTCGATTCTGACTCATGGTGACCTGATGTTTCATAGTACAAGTGCACCCCATAGGGTTTTCAATGGCTGTGATCTTTCAAGGTGCCCTGGTTTGCGCAGTGGTTAAGAACTCGGCTGCTAATCAAAAGGTTGGCAGTCTAAATCCACCAGCTGCTCCTGGGAAACCCTACAGGCAGTTCTACTCTGTCCTATAGGGCTGTTATGAGTCAGAATTGACTCGATAGCAACATGTTTGGTTTTTGGTTTGGTGACCTTTTAGAAGTAGATTGCCAGATTGTTCTTTCAAGGTACCTCTGGGTGGATTCAAACTGCCAACTTTTCAGTTAGTAGCCAGGCACTTAACCATGTGCACCACCTAGGGACTCCAAAAGCATAGATACAGTGTATCTTTATTACATGAAGGAATCCAGAAGTGTTTCTGTGCAGATGCTTTTGGACCGTAGCGAGAAAGAGGACAACATGATGATGAAGTCAGATGGCTGCTTTGGTTGAACGCTAGTATGCAAACAGTGTTAGAGTCACGCTACTCTAAAAAGGAATCTCTAGTCCCATTTGGTATTTGTATTAATGATTATGTAGATTCATGAGCAAACAAAATAACAGTCATCCTTTCTTTGGAGACTCAAACTCTTCTGGAATATTTGGAAAGAGGGAGAGTGTGGTCCATGTTCCTAGGGCCATCAGGGGAATTCACTTCACTCCTGGTTTGTCCCCTTCTGAAACCTCCTTACCACGGTCCCTATGGTTGTTCCGTCTTCCCTCTCAGGAACTTCAGCAGAGTGGTAAGCACAGAACCAACTGTGTGTGCCTCTGCTACTCTAGCCCTTCGTTTATCACATGACCACCCGCCACATAAGGTTGTTCAGGCGTGTACAAAGGGGAAAAGGATTAATAAGAATCAGTCTTTGTTTTTCTTTTACTGTTGTGATGTGTGTGTAAACCAAAAAAACCAAACCCAGTGCCCTCGAGTCAATTCTGACTCATAGCGACCCAATAGGACAGAGTAGAACTGCCCCATAGAGTTTCCAAGGAGCGCCTGGAGGATTCGAACTGCCGACCCTTTGGTTAGCCGCCATAGCACTTAACCACTACGCCACCAGGGTTTCCGACGTGTGTGTATATATGTATATATATATAAAACCAAACCAAACCAAACCCACTGCTGTCGAGTCGATTCTAACTCATGGCGACTCTGGTGGCATAGTGGTTAAGTGCTACGGCTGCTAACCAAGACGTCGGCAGTTTGAATCTGCCAGGCGCTTCTTGGAAACTCTATGGGGCAGTTCTACTCTGTCCTATAGGGTCACCATGTAAATATAAAAAAAAAAAAAAATATATATATATATATATAAAAAGTGTTAGCAAATATTGCACCCACGTTAATAATGCACACACACATAAAACATGCAAAGTGTGCCTAGGAGAATAACATGTAAGGGGGTTGCCTCCTTGGCAAAAAAGTATAACATACATGTTATTTGTGTTAAAATATGGTATATGTATATATTTATTTATATAAAATATTTGCCATTTCAACACTTTTTACATGTGGAATTAAAAAAAGGAATTAAGTGACATTAATTAGGCTCATTGTGTTGTTATTATCCATTTCCAAGTTTTCCCATCACCCTTAATAGAAGCTCAGTGCCCCTAAGCAATGACTTCCTGTCTCCTCCCCACCACTAGTAACCACTGATAAACTCCAGTTACTATACATTTGTCTGCTCTAGATATTTCATATAAGTGGGGTCATACAATATCTGTCCTTCTACTGACTTGTTTCACGCAGCAGAATTTTTCAAGGTTCATCTGTGTTGTAGCATGTATCAGAACTTCGTTTCTCTTTATGGCTGAGTAACATTGCGTTGTATGTATGTACCACATCTTATTTATCTGTTCACCTGTTGATGGACGTTTAGGTCATTTCCATCTTTTGGCTGCAGTAAATAGTGCTGCAATGAATACTGAAGTACATACATCTGTTTGAGTTCCTGCTTTCGATTCTTTTGAGTATATACTTAGGAGTGGAATTGCTAGATCATACGGTATTTCTATTTTTAACTTTTTGAGGAGCCACCAAACTGTTTTCTACAGTGGCTATACTATTTTACAATCTCACCAGCAGCAAATGAGGGTTCCAGTTTTTCCACATCCTTGCCAACATCTCTTGTTTTCCACTTTCTTGATCATAGTCGTATTAATGAGGGTGAAGTGATATCACATTGTGGTTTGATTTGCCTCTCGATAAGGGTCAAGAAGGGTCCAAATAGGTGTTTACTCTCAGGGCCACATTCTGGATCCTTGATGTACCACTTTTAAGCCCCTCTTATCTCGGTGTGTCTTTCAACATGTGCTTACAGCCATACATGATAACGGAGAGCCTCTCTGCACACTGTTCTAAGTGCCGGGACCCATCAGAAAAAAATAGGAATGAGGTCCCTGCCCAAATCAGGATTTACAAGCTAATGGTAGGAGAGAGGTAATTAAACATAAACAAGTAAATAGTGTGTATATATATGTATGTGTGTACATATATGTATATATATATAAAAAAAATATCTGAGTAGAATTCCTCATTCTTCACTTATCCGTAGTCTGGCTCTTCATGTCTGGCTAGGCAATGCTGCCCCTGCTGACAGATAGGGATCGCTCTCTTCCCATCTCCTCTCCAGACAAAACTGGCACATAGCATCTCTCAGCAGTGCATTTCTCAATATTTCAGTTATTCATGCTAGAATAATCCCTCAGGAGACTGTGGCCACCCTCCTCTTCCAGGTCTGGACTCTTGAAGGTCTCCTTGAAGTAGGTTTACTCATCTTACTAGTAATCTGTTGGGCAACCATTGAACCAAAATAGGCACTCAACCCTGAGGGAAAACATGAATTCTCAGGGAGGGGATAGTCAAAATACACGTTGGTGAAGAAGCATACTCTTACAGGTTCCCCTGCCTGCAACAGGAAGAGCACTTAACAGCTTCATAAACCTTGTTGGCTCACAGGCATTTACATGTTACACTGACGTTTGTAGTTATGTGAAAGGTAGGGCCATTATTGGGCTCATCTGCTCTATGTGGGCCACTTATTAGCTATACAAATACTGAGTGGGAACTGTGCAATTAGTATTTTTTTCTTACACCTGGGGCCATGCCATCTCCTTGGCCAGAATGTTGTCCCATGATCTTTGTGTGAAGGGAATCAGTTTGAGGGTCTGTTCTTCTCTCTGTATAACATGCTAGGAAAGTGTGGGTGAGCTGTACTTCAGTTACACACAGAAACGTGCCAATCAGGTTTTTGCAAGAGGCAATGATGAAGAATGGCAAATAGATTTTGAAGCATGTCTGCATACTAGTTATTAGTAAAAATGTTGAACAGGCCAGGGCCAAGAATAGATAGCAGAATCAAACTTTTTTCTTAATAGGATGGAATGATGTGTTTCAACCGCTGGTATGAAATATGACAGGCATGAATATAAAGCACTGGATTCTAAGCCTTGTCTGTGGCAGTTCAGAAGCTGGGGAGGCCAGACATGACTTGACAAAGGTTGATGTGAAAAAAGACCCTGAGGGCTTCAGTAGGTGAGGCGCTCACCCTGTGTGCAGCGTGCCGCATAGCAACCAAAGGGCACGTTCAGTCTGAGGCTCACGGACACGCCCATCTAATGCCAGAACATGGGAAATTATATTCTCACTGACATCTGCACTGGTAAGCTCACATCTGGAATACTGGTCTAATGCGGGGACTAACTCACAGACAGGGATCATTAACAAACCAAAGAGCCTTCAGAGGAGATGGACTCCAATGGAGCAGCATCTGCAAACTTTATAAAATGGTGAATTGTCTCTGGAACTGAGGAAGTTAATACAGAAGGAGAAGGCTTATAGTAGACATGATATCAAAACCCAAAATCCCATTGCTATTCCAACTCATAGGGACCCTATAGGACAGAGTAGAACTGCCCCATAGGGTTTCCAAGCCTATAAATCTTTATGGAAGCAGACTGCCACATCTTTCTCCCATGGAGCAGTTGATGGGTTTGAACTGCTGACCTCTTGGTTAGCCAAGTGCTTTAACCAGTACTCCACCAGGGCTTCTTAGCAGACATGACACCAAAACAAAACAAAACCCGTTTGCCATCGAGTTGATTCCGACTCATAGTGACCCTATAGGATGGGGTAGAACTGCCCCATAGGGTTTCCAGGAAGTGCCTGGTGGATTCGGATTCAAGGTGCCAACCTTTTGGTTAGCAGTCAAGTTCTTAACCACTGCACCATTGCAGGCTCCATGGTTAAAAAAAAAAATCTCTTTAAATACTTACAGGGCTAGCGTTATGGATTGAATTGTGTTCTTCTCTCCCTATACTAAGCCCTATACTAGTAGATATAATCCATTTGGGAATAAGGTTTTCTTTGTTATGTTAATGAAACCCTATTAGTGTAGGGTGTGTCCTAAACCTAATCAATTCTGAGTTATTAAAACCAGCATAAGACAAGAAGGACAAACAGGGGGAGATAGATGCCACTTGAAGATCTCCAAGGAACCAAGAAATGCTGAAAGAGACAAGGATCTTCCCCCAGAGCCAACAGAGAGAGCCTCCCCCTAGAACCAGTACCTTGCATTCAAACATCTAGCCTCTTGAACTATGAGAAAATAAATTTCTGTTTCTTAAAGCTACCCACTTCTTGTATTTCTGTTACAACAGCACTGGGAAACTAAGACAGCTAGCATATGAGAGAAGGAACAGTAACTGTGTTGTACAAGAGACAAGAGAACTGACGGTAGAGAGACAAATAATGTTTAACTAAAAGAGTCTAATGTATTATATATTTAGTGAAACAAACTACCTGATAAAGTGGTGAGCTCTTTGTCTCTGAAAGTGATCAAGCAAGGGCTTGAAATCGTCTGTAAAAAGTAGATAACTACCAGTTGCCTTTATTATTAGTTATGATTGTCTTGATCTTCAGGATAATTCTTTGTTAGTCTTCCTTTTTGAGCTACAATAGGTAAAAATTCCAAATATGAATGTTTTCCAACTTTGAGTCTCTTATCTTTCTATCCTCTTGTTCGTGCATCATGTTTGCATCAACTTCCTCCATGTCATCTTGCCTGGTGGATGTCTGATTGTCTCAGGATGGGTTCTCTAGAGAAGCAAAACCAGTGAAGTGTCTATATATACATATATAGAGAGAGAGAAAAATATAAATCAAGGAAATGGCTCACACAGCTGTAAAGGCTGAAAAGTCCCAAATCCATGGGTCAGACTGGAGGCTTCTCCCAACTCACAGAGCTGCAGGGGCTGGCAAACCCAAGATCCAGACCGCAGAGGCTGATGAGCTCCAAGATTGGCAGGCAAGCTGCTAGCTCAAGTTCCAAGAACTTGGGGGTGGGGCGGAGGGGGGGAGTGCCAGATGAACAGGAGTCAGCAAGATACAGAGTGAGCAAAAGCCAGCAAGCCTTGCCATGAAGTCCACCTGTATTGGATGCAGGCCACACCCCCAAGGAGACTCCCTTTCCACTAATTGGCTGTTCACAGCAGATCCCATCATGGAGGTGATCACATTATATCATATCGTGTCATGGAGGTGATTACGTATTATACCACTGCCAAATTGCATCATAAATGCCAAACCGTTGAGAATCATGGCCCAGCCAAGTTGACACACAACCTGAACCAATCACACTGATGTAACTTGATTAGTGGTGCCCTAGTTTTTTTAGTGGCCTGGTCGACTCAGCTGTCTACCAGGGAGTGAGTTGGACACTAGAGATAATCTGGACCATTACACTATTTTGAAATGAATTTGTTAGAAATTTACAAATATATTGCTTTGAAAATGAAGCTTGTGCTAGAAGACATATTTGAAAATTATCATAATAAATGAATTTCTTTCAAAATTGGTATTCTAGAAAGAATCATTAGGTCTTTGTTAACTAAAAATTGAAAACTGCATTCCTAGCCTGGTGAATACATAACAGAAATGTTTGTAAACATCTCTGTATAATGCTATCTAGGTCTTGCTGACATTATTTATGTAGCCTGTGTCAGCCATGAGGAAGTTGTGATGAGTTCTATGTAGTACTAAAAGTAGTCTTTTTTTTTTTAATCAATTTTTGCTCAAATGTCTGCTACTTATTTGGATTGTGACTTTGGTAACTCAGCTCATTGTACCTTGTGTTCTCCCATGGAAGTATAATCAATTATTTCAATTTATTTACCCCATCAAGCCATTGTGAGCAGACTTTTCAGCTGAACAGAGTCAAGAGATGTTCATTAAATGACATCCTTCTACAGATGATGTTGGCATATTTATTCTGTACTCCCTTCATAGCTAAAACCACTCATTTGAAAAGCTTAGGAAGTATTTTAGAGTTTATCTCAAATTATACGCAAACCCACATCCACGATCACAGGAAGGGGAAGAGTGCCGTAACTCCATACCCTGTTTCTGACGGAGAGCAGACTGTTAGGATCTTAAGCACGGTAAGTATAGCTTGAGTTGTACTGAACTTTTATCTCTTATAAATTTCACAACAGAGGAAAACAATCTCTATAAGGAGATAATGTTTGCTATTTATTTTTCAGGTGATTCTTTGAAATGATAATTAGTTTCAAAATCAGTTTAGTACCTGCATTCTTATTGGTGTTATAAAGACATTTGAGTTTGCTAGTTTTCATCTGTATTTCTAAGAAATTTAAACATCAAGGTTTCAAATAGGAAAATCCAATACCTACTAAAGAACCACCTGAAAAGCTCAGTAAATATTAAGCACAGGATGAACGTTAGCTGGAATACAGGCTGTAGAATAAGCAGTCCACAAGTACCTGCTGAACTCTGTGCTCTGTGGAGGCAGGACTTGTGTGCCTTATTGATCATTGTGTCCCCAGGCCCTATCACAGTGTCTGGCACATAGTAGGCACTCAAGGAATATTTGCTGAATTTGCTATAAATCACAAGTTGCAGGGTAAATTAGAAATGGAACCAACTTAGAGCATGGCTTCCGAGTTCACTCTTCAAGTTATCGAGTAACAGTGGTGATTTAAATTCCATACTGTTGCTGTAATTGATGATCTTAAACTACCTTAACTGCCAAAACCAAAGCCACTACCATCAAGTCAGTTCCGACTCATAGTGACCCCACAGAGTTTCCAAGGCTGTAAATCTCTATGGACGCAGACTGCCATGTCTTTCTTCCAAGGAGCCACTGGTGGTTTTGAACCTCCAACCTTTCTGTTAGTAGTCCATCGCTTTAACCACTATGCCACCAGGGCTCTGCCACCTTAACAGACGTAGGTCACAGCCTGAGCTGCACATTAGCATAGCTAGGACCTTTTAGACATCTCGATGTCCTGGGCAGCACCCCAGGCCAATTAAATCAGATTCTCTGGGCATAGAACCCAGGCATGAGTATTTTCTAGGACTCTCCAGGAATTTTCAAGATGCAGCCAATTTGGAGGACCATTATAGGAGTGTGTGTGTGTGTGTGTTTGTGAATTTAAGTTCTACATTGTGAGTTTGGAGCCCTGGTGGTACAGTGGTTAGGAGCTCAGCTGCTAACCAAAAGTTTGAATCCACCAAGCGCTCCTTGGAAACCCTATGGGGCAGTTCTGCTCTGTCCTATAGGGTTGCTATGAGTCGGAATTGACTGCAGGGCAATGGGTTTGGTCTGGATTTTTTTTATTGTGAGCTTAACCTGATACCGTGTTACCATTTTCCCTCCTGTGACAGGGCAGGGACTTGGGGTAGGGAGGGGAAAAACTTGATTCAGACTTCAGAAAATACATAAATGTGTATGGAGAAGAAGTTCACGCTATAAGTCATTTCACTATTAATTATACCATGGCCTGGTTTTATGTTCACTCTTCTGTATAAATGAGATGAAATAGCTTTACAATGTGCCTAACATCGTTTTAAAATGTCACATAAATTCACTCCCGTTTTTATGGGGTTGAAAAATTTTAACACAAAAATAATTTGCCTAGCTGGAAGAATTTGCATAAAACCATTGTAGGGGTGTGTTAAAAATTCCTCTTCTTCCCCTTTATGTAAGTGCGCAAGACAGGATAGACGATGGATTGCATTCTTGCGGTGCCCCAGGTGAATCTCATATTTGCATATTAAAGATTCAATTTAAAATAAACTCCCAAGTCACAATGGGCATTTACCCTAGAAAATACATTTCAGCATCAGCCTGAGACCCTGTAGGAAGAATTCCTAAAGGGACAGCAATGTCCACAGTTGGCTCAGTTACAGTCCGCCTACAAACAGTAGCAGGAGGAGAATGTGGTCTGGGTAACTCATCCCTGATGCCAGAGAGGAAATGTAAATTACTGAAATGAAAAGGCACAGCGGCCTGAGTTTTTCTTACCGTCTTGCAGCTTCATTGTTTCCTGGCAACAGGTGAGCTGTGGAAGTAAGTCAGGTGAAAGCTTGCTGTTGCTAACAGAAGTTATGACAGCAGAGCGGAAGTGTGGAGGGATGGGGGTGGGAGGGAAGAGCTTGTCTCAGTATAAATAAGAAAAAAAAATTTTTTTTTTGATACTATAAATATTATCTAGAAGAAATTAACCCTGAAGAGAGCAGCTTTGGGATGCAAAGGTTAAAGTAAGCTCAGGCATGGGTCAGGACATCAACTGGGTACCAAAATTAGCGCGTAGTAAATCTGTGAGCAATTCTAACATGTCTTTCCTCCTTTTTAGGGGTGATCAGCTCCTCAGTCTAATGTTTCTTTATTCCTTAGGTAACACTGGAAACAGATATCTTTCATTAGAGTTAAATGGTAGGTTCTCTGTTAATTTAATATTTATGACTTCCTTAATATCGCTTTTAAAACTTAAAGAAAGACCATGATAGAATCATTTTCTTTAGTGGTTAACTATCCTTGCTGTCAAAAAAGTGAAAGGCCTACAGAGAGAGGTGAAGAAACTTCAACCAAGGTATCCCTGCAGAACATTTTATTTGATTCTGCTCTTTACACAATCTCACTCCTTTATCTTTTTCCTTGATTGTTTTTGTTTCATCTTTGTTTATGTAGGAAACCCTGGCGGCGTAGTGGTTAAGAGCTACAGCTGGTAACCAAAAGGTCAGCAATTAGAATCCACCAGGTACCCCTTGGAAACCCTATGGGGCAGTTCTACTCTGTCCTACAGGGTCGCTATGAGTCAGAATCAACTCGATGGCAACGGGTTTGGGTTTTTTGTTTGTTTGTTTTTGTAAGTTGTTTGGGGTTTGGCCTGTGTATGTATGAGTAATATGTTTACATGTTACAACAGGGGAGATTCCAGTTTGAGGTCTTAGTGTTGCTTGGTCTTTAGTTTGTTCTTGGCTTAAAAGACTTACAGAACCATGGGGTTTTTTAAGGCCTAAAAATCCCTTTTTTTATTGCAGAGATTTGCTTGAAAGATGAAGCTGTCACAGAGGCATCCAAGGACGTAAGGACAAGCCTCTTTCCCTGCGCAGCTTTATTTAGGTGAAATGCAGAAAAGGGCAAAAATTGCAGAGTTGTAGTTTAGAGAAGGAAAAAGCCTCCCCTCTCACATTTTGGTTGATGATTTTGTCTTACTTGAAGGCTGGCTTTTTCCTCCGTCTGGCCAACCTAATTTTCAGCTCAAATATTTCCTAGTTCTTTTTCATTCCTAATTTGGATTCCTATAAACCCACTTCCGTAAAGTCGATTCCAACTCATAGCGACCCCGCAGGGTTTCCAAGGCTGTAAATCTCTCCGAAAGTTGCCGCATCTCTCTCCCGCGGAGCCATTGGTGGTTTCAAACCACCAGCCTTTCAGTTAGAAGTCTGTTGCTTTGACCACTGCCCCACCACTCCTTGGAGTGGATTCTTTCTTAGCAGTGGTGACTGGACCCAGGGCCCCTAGATTCTTCCTCCTACAGTAGGTTATATACTGTATCCAGACACACCTTCCTAAAACATCCCTCCAACCCCCCCCCCCACAGCCTCCCTGCTCAAAGGCATCCAATGACATTAACCCCTTGCAGGATACAGTCCTATGACTCCAATTTAGCTTTTCCATTCTTTTTCCCACAATTCCCTTAGGAGAACTGTACTTGTATAAGCTGGCCTATCGACTGTCACCCAAAATGTCTTACACTTTCTCAACTTTATTTTTAAAGTTGAAGACAGTTGTCATTATTCCACTGGATATACAGTCCTAAACATCCCCAACCCTCGGTCATTCTGTGTATAGCTTGGCTGGAGACACATTGGCATCCTGGTTGCCCTCCTGGGAATCCCACTGTGGAAACCATCTCAGTCCACACAGTTCTGTTCCAAGGAAGGAGGGCTGTGGTTTCTCCCCGAGTTCTTCAAGGGTGGCCATACTGCCTTGTCTTCTCACTTTTATTCTCCTGAGACACTCGGTAGAAATCAGCCATGGGGAGCACACAAAATAAAGCACCTCTACAGCCTCCCAGAACCACTGTTTCTTTGTTGTTTGAGTGCACGTATTCATTTACTTTTTCAGCACACAGTTAAGGTACTTTATCCGACTAGGGGGAAATGGTGGCATGAGGTTTGGAGTTTTTGAAGCTGGCTTTATCAGAGTATGGAAGATCAGAGTATAAAGTCCTCATTATGTGAAGGAACAGCTGTGTCTCTGCTTGATTCTAGGCTTACATTAAAATTGTTAAATTATTTTTCTGGGAGTAATAAAAATACTAATATTTGAAAGGAAGTGTATTATGTTTTATAAATTACCTATCAAAAGATCCTTTGTCCTTTCATTAATTTTATTGTAAGAGAGCAACTTCAGTCCAATAATATTTTTTCACCGAGATTACTCTTCAGGAGCACGAGGTAACAGTTTATGAGCAAGGCATAGAAAAATCCTGTGCGTCCATGGCACTTTCCAAATTTCTGCCCCACACCATCCACCACAAGATATGCTTCAACTGTACCGAATGTTTGTGGGGTTTTGAACATGCCATATCCTCTCAGGTTGCCATGTCTTGGTGCATGCCATTTTGTCTGCCTGGAATACCCTCTCGTGCATGTCCACCTAAAACATCTACTTACCCATAATGCTTCAGCCCAAACATGTCTACTCTATGAGGTCTTCTCTGAGTTCCCCCAGGGGGAATTTGTTGATAGCTGCCATCTAGTTGGCCCCCAACTCATGGCAACCCCATGCACAATGAGATTGGAGCTTTGTGATCCATAAGGTTTTCTCTGGCTGATTTCAGAAGTGGGTCACCAGCCCTTTCTTCCTAGTCTGTGTTAATCCGGGAGCTCTGCTGAAACGGGTTCAGCATCATAACCCAGTAAAAACCTAGTGCCATCAAGTTGATTCTGACTCATAGCATCATAGCAACACAAAAGCTCCCAGTGACGGACAGGTGTTAGCTGCACATGAGGTGCGTTCACTGGAATCAAACCTGAGTCTCCCACATGGAAGGTGAGAATTCTACCACTGAACTACCACTGCCCCCAGGAAAAGTTAGGTGTCCCTTTTAGGCAATAAAGCACAGTGACCATTTCTTGGTTTTCTTACTTGTATAATAGTGTGTTGTCTGTTTCCATGTTTGTCTTTCTACTGCATCAGTATCTTCGGAAGCATCATACATTAGTAAATACTTAGTACCACTATGTTCCTGAATTTGGAGACTCAGTGATGAGCACCAAAGACATGATCCTACCCTCACAGAGCTGCAAGCCTAATGTGAAGCCAAACTGTCCGGCCTTTGTAAATACCAATGCTTATTAAATTGACAGATAAACACAGACTCCCTGACCAGACTCCTCCATGATTGGGGCAATACTTTATGTTTGCTGGTTTGATTGGTTGGTTTGTTTGCATCCCCAGAACTTAGCATAGTGAAGAATGCACAGCAGACAGTCAATAGTTGTGTGCTGAGTGAATGAATGAATGATTAAGTAATTTCATTGTTGACTTTTAATTTCATACGAGCAGGCAACTTTTCAGAAAAACCTCATTTAAATGTTTATGTTAATCTGTCTTCATAATGCTGTTTTGAGGCTGGTAATTTCAGCGGTAATGAAAATTCAGAAGTCAGGTCATCTCCCAGGAGAGCGAGAAGGAACCTCCTGACACTTGTAGCAGCACAAGAGTATTTAGACAATTCTGATCATATCTTCAGTAATTATACAATTATGAATATCAACTGTCAGTTATATTTAGACTTCACAGGTAGATTTTTAACCTTTAACTCTGTCCAATTCTGTCATGTAAACAACCTAAATTAACCATCCTTTGAGATCAAAAACTAATATCTTACAAGGATTTACTCAGAGCATGCTAATTCTTTGAAGCTTCCTGGAAACTAAATTCAAATTCAAGGAGATTAAATGTTAATAAATTTCTAGTGATCAGAGAGACAAATACAAGGAAGATTAGCAGTCTTTCTTGGGCATCAGAGATAGGCTCTTAAAGTACTAAAATAGAATGTTGCCTTGGAAAGTGATACCTTAAATTACAATGCTTGGATGTCCTTATTTATTCTGTGAACAAGCTGAAGTTTTTTTGAGCATTGGGGTAGGTGCTGGGGTTGGCGCACTCCTGAGGTCACAGTAAAAACAAAACGTCTATTCATTTATTCAGCAAAAGTATATTGAGAACCTGACACATGGCAGGCATTGTAGTAGACATGGGATTATAGCTGTAAACAAGCAAACAGAAAAACAAGACCTTGGATGGGGCAAATGATTCACGTGCTCAGCCGTTAACTGGGAGGTTGGAGATTTGAGCCACCCAGAGGCACCGCGGAAGAAGGTCCTCGTGATTTACTGCCAAAAAATCAGCCATTGAAAACCCCATGGAGCGCAGTTCTACGCTGACACACGTGGGGTCACCGTGAGTTGGAGTCAACTCTATGGAAACTGGTTTGTCCTGTGGCCCTGACCACTGATGGGTGATGAAATACAGATACGTAGAGGAAAAAACACAAACATAATCATAAAATAAAGAAACAATAATTTGTAAATACCTGAGAGAGCATTATATTTCAAAATTCACGTTTTGACTTATTTTTAGGAAGGGATTTAGCCGGAGCCTTGAGTTGGAGATTTAAGTGTAATGTCTACTCGCAATGAGAAGTTGGCACACAGCCTGCTGCCCAGCTCACATCTCCACCCCCACCTCACACCGTCTCAGGTTGGGAAAGAAAGCTAATGGAGGGAATAGCTTCAGCTCTCTTCCAGCTCTCTATTGACCTTGTGTGTTCAGCTCTGTAATTTTAAGACTTCATAAATATAAAAAATACTTACTTTTTATCTTCAGTTTGGCTTTAACTTCTCTTCTCTGTGAGAACTGTAAACCTGCCAACTTTAAAGTTAGCTGATCTATTCATTCCAGGCTATGGGAACGCAGAGCAAGTCAGTTGTTATTTATTTATTTTAAGTTAAAGTAATTTTAGCCAATATCCTAGGGAAAAAGTTTATTGCATGCATTAAAAATGAAATTTGGTTTATTTCAAAGGTTTTGGAGCGATTGAAAGTGTATGTATGTATTACTTGGATGTGTGCTATCTACCTATCACAGAAACCCAGGCTGACAATGATATTTCCAATGTTTTCCCTCTTCAAAACGTTTCACTTTTCTGGAGCGCCTTTGTATTTCTCTGGCCGCAGCCTGCAGGGTCACCTGAGGGCATGTCACAGTGTCTTGGATTCTGATCTGTAGATGAATACAGACGCAGCTATCAGCAGCACCTGATCCTGGCTGCTCTGAAGGTGGCCTGGTGTTCGTGCTGGGTGTTTCTGTTTTCTCTACAGCTGGCCTCCTCCCGACTTGTCAAATCTGTGGTCAAAGCCAGACAGAACCAGGTTAACTAGTCCAGGAAGTCAGAGGGTGAGGGTCTAGGGCGCTGGTCCAGATCCACCTGCTGGGTGTTATGGACACTGTGGGCTGAAATCCAGCTGTGTACACTTGGAGGAAGGCCATCAAGGCCAGTAAGAGCTGGCATGAGGGAGAACTTCACAGGAAGGAGTACCACGGGCACCCAGACAGGTGGCTGGAGCTTGGCAGTGGTTTTATAGGAGGCAGGCACTTTTATCAAGGGGTACTTCTGTAGGTAGGGGCCACCTGGCTGAGGTTCAAGTGTAGGAGTGTGTGGTGGAGGAGATGGGAAGACAGTGCTGAGAAACACAAACTAGAATCCCAAATTCAGGAGAAGTAGGGGACCGGGGAGATTGTACGGTATAGCCACAGCGTAAAGCAAAGGAATCCAGCCTACAAAACTGCAGCATTAGGTGGAAGGAGAAATACACCCAGTTGCATGCCTGAAATAGAGCAGAACTTGTAGCAAAGGCCTTTGGAATGGAATAGGCTGAGATTGCACATGGGGGTTGAGTCTTCTAGCCACAGGTAGAGGAGTGAGGTGGGGACTGGGAAAAGACAAGCCTGACACTACAGATTGATGATTTCTCCCTGGGGCGTGGGGCCTTGGGGTCACTAAAGATGCTGGAACTCCCCAACCTCTAAGTTTATTCGAAGGGGCTCACGTATTTCCCCACATGCACAACTTATTTTCCTTGTGCCTTTGTCAATGCTAAGGAGCCCTGGTGGTGCTCGGCTGCTAACCGAAAGGTTGGCAGTTCAAACTCACCAGCTGCTCCATAGGAGAAAGATGTGGCATTCTGCACGCATAAAGGTTACAGCCTTGGAAACCCTATGTGGCAGTTCTACTCTGTCCTATAGGGTCGCGATGAGTCCGAATCCACTCGAAGGCAATGGATTTGGTTTTGGATTTTGTCAGTACTACATTCTGATAACTCCATTCCCGTTCATTTCTAGCACCTCTTCTTCCCAGGACCTCAAATGTCCACTGCTCAAAATTCAACATGTGCATATTGAGCACTTACTGTGTACAAGGGCACAGTGCTAGGGGCACTGAGGGCTGCAGTGCTTGGTAAGACACAGTGTTCATCTCCAAGATGCTGACACTGCAGTTGTGAGATATGACAAAGGTACAAATAAGGGCAAATCAAGGCATGTGTTGTAGGCATGACGTGAGTGGTCTATAGTGCTACAGAAGTTTAGGGTTGGAGAGAGAGTTTCTCCAAAGTGTTCATGGAATGCTCCTTGGAGGAAATGGAGTTTGAGCTGAGCCTTGAAGGAGGGTACAACTTTAGTAGGCACAGATGAAAGGGATAAGGATGAGGGAAGAGTATTCTCTGGTTTTGTTGGTTTTTAGGAGAACAGGGAGTCAAAAGGTTAAAATGGAAAGGTAGCCTTCCATAGATACCCCAACATTTGGTAGACCTGTAAGTGTCAACCTTATGCCACTAAGTTCTGGTAGAGCAGTCCCTGGGTGATGCAAACATTTAAGCACTCAACTACTAGCTGAAAGGTTGGTGGTTTGAACTCACCCAGAGGCTCCTGGGAAGACAGGCCTGGTAATCTGCTTCTGAAAGGTCACAGCCTCGAAAACCCTATGGAGCAGTTCTATTCTCCACACGCTGGGTCGCCGTGAGTTGATATTGACAACAACAAGAAGTTCTGGTAGTGCCAGAGCCTTATTGAATATTCTATGCATAAGATAATACAATCAGAGAGGTGCTTAGTTTTATCCGGAGTGAATTAAATGGAGACTCAAAGAAGAAAGCCATGTCAGAAAGCATATATGATTGAACACCATCATGAAGTGCCCATGATGGTAACAATGTGATGAGGGAGAAAAAAGGAACCGAAGATGGCTGTGATTTTAAATCTTATTGATTCAGAGAATATTGGTACAATAAACAGCATTAGGAAAATAAGAGGAAAGAGCTGGTTCTCTCTGTTGAGTTTGTGTTTGTGTGTATGTGTGTACACTTGTCTGCTAGGTAATGAATGCGGAAGACTGAAATACAAATAGGTTGATTAGGCAGCTAGCTGGAAATAGATGCGAACATGTTCTGGTAATTAGAATGTGGTGTCACAGCTCAGGGGATCTGTTAGAGATTGAGACAGAATAGAGGTCAGAGCCTTGGATTTCAAACTCATATAAGAGACAGGAAGAAAACAAGGAATGAGAGACAGGACCATTTGGAATGCATAAAAGCCAGAGCAGTTTGAGGGTAACCAAAGCCAAGAGATGAGCGTGAGAGTTTCATAGAATAGGTATCATTACTTACTCTCGAGTAAAAAAAGCGTGTGTGTGTGTGTATAAACCAGTTGCCACTGAGTTGACCCTGACTGATGGCAACCTCACGTGTGTCAGAGTAGAACTGTGCTCCACAGGGTTTTCAATGGCTGATTTTTCAGAGCTAGATTGCCAGGCCTTTCATCTGAGGCTTCTGGGTGGACTCAAACCTCCAACCTTTCAGTTATTAGCTGAGCGCATTAATCTCTGCACCACCACCATGGGACTCTCTCAGATAGATAGATGGATAGATGGATAGACAGGTAGAAGATAGATGGATAGATAAATAACTACCATGGAATATAAATTGAACAGTAAATGTCAACAGTTAAAATTAATAAAGAATACCATATCCAAAGAAGTACATACATTCATTAGTGTACATTTTCAAAATGTAAATGTCTGTGATATAGCTTACATGAGCCCCTGGCCTCTGCTGTAACAAAACCAGCGTTCGCTGCACGAATAACATTTCATTTGCATTCTTTGATGCAGAGCCTGGGTGGTCTTCTTATACATGGATCTCACGTCAAGCAAGAAGCCGCAGAGCACTGCAGGAAAGCCCATTGCCCTCAGCTTCAGGCTCAGGAGCACCTTCCTCCTCCATCCTTGCTCTCTTCCAGACACATGCTCCCCACCTCCCACGACACTTCCTGCCATGAGCTAGAAACAGCACTGTGGGGTTTAATTTAATGTGGTGGCTGAAAAGTTGTACTCTGCGAAGTAGGATACTGTGTGAATATTTGCAAAGAAAATATTAGACTAATTCTCCTTATGCTATTCTGAACACCAGTGGACACAGGTCCAGGGGTCAAATGATTTACAATAAGGGCATGGTGGGCTTAGTGCAAACTTTTCAGAAGACATCAACTTTAAGCTTGAAGTTAAACATGATATTTTCTAAGGAAACTGTGATAAGATAGAGATGTATCATGAGAACAAAATGACACCCGTACTGCAGAGCTCACTATGCCTGGATGATGTAAAATCTCTAGCCGCGTCATTGTATTCAGTGCTACCAGAGCTCAGCGACGGTGTGCTCTTGGTGTTAGCAAACAGGGCTTATATTATGTATGGATTGCTTGGGTACATATGTAAATGCCACTTCTATATTTAAACTCTCCTGTTAGGCTCTGCCAGAGCTCTGTGAACGGTTTGTTATTAGAAAATTTGAGATTCATAATTTGTAGACATGTCAAAAAATATACCAAAATGAATTAATAAAGTCATTTTAAACAGATGGTTCTTTAAAAAAAAAGTCCTGAATAGAATACAGTGCCCTGAACTGGAGCGAGATGTGGAAGACAATGCTTTCTTGTCTAGAAATCTTCACAGATGTCAATGACAATAAACGTTATACAGAGACAATAAATTGTAGGTTTTTTAGTGGGAAATTGCTTCAAACAATTTATTTTCCCAGAATCTCAGCCACCACCTTAAGTTAGTGTCATAGATCATTGTATCTTGATCTCCTGTGCATATGAACTAAGGAGAAACAAAATTTCAAGAAGAGTCTGAAGGTCTACATGGCTCTTGGCTTTATCCGCTTAAACCCAGACAATTCTTATTACTGTGAGGATGAGTTTTTGGTCAGCCTACTATTCACCGTATGCCTTCCTAAGGCATTTCCTAAATTTGAAATTTGGAGAGAGGTACAACTGGACTTTTTCTGACATGAGGGCAGGAGGGCCTGGTTGTTCATAAGGTAACAGGTTTTCATATTTCTGGATTTATAGTCATTTCAAAAAAGCACTGGTCTAGGAGAAAGAGATTTTGGTTTTAATTCTCGTCTTTGTTTGAAGTAGGTGTGTAACTAGGGACAGTTAGATTAAGTTACGGCCTCAGTTTCCTTAATGTCTTAGTGCCACTATAATAAAAATACCACAAGAGGGTGTCTTTAACGAACAGAAATTTATTTTCTCACACTTTAGGAGGCTAGAAGTCTGGATCCAGGGTGCCTGCTCTAGGGGAAGGCTCTCTCTTCTCTGGGGAAAAATACTTCTTGCAGCTTCTCTTCCTTGGTTCCTTGATGACCTCTGCATG
Organism: Loxodonta africana; assembly: GCF_030014295.1. NCBI lineage: Eukaryota > Metazoa > Chordata > Mammalia > Proboscidea > Elephantidae > Loxodonta > Loxodonta africana. The sequence goes on along the minus strand of NC_087358.1, from coordinate 8,940,697 downwards.
GCACAGGTCCGTCTCCATTTGTGCTTCCTTGTGTCTATGCCTAATCTGTTCTTTTTATATCTCAAGAGCGATTGGTTTAAGACATACTCCGTACTGATACAGGCTCATTAACATGACAAAATGTATCCCCAAATGGGATTACATTCACAGGTTTGAAAAAAAAAAACCCTTTATCATTGAGTAGATTCTGACTCACGGTGACCCTATAGGACAGAGTAGAACTACCCCATATGGTTTCCAAGGAATGCCTGGTGGATTCGAACTACTGATCTCTTGGTTAGCAGCTGTAGCTCTTAACCACTATGGCACCAGTATTTCCACAGGTATAAGGGTTAGGATTTACAACATGTATTTTTGGGGGACACAATTCAAGCAGTAACAGTCAACATTAAAGAAAGTTTGCTTCCATGTAAGCAATGCTATATGTATATTTTGCCCCCATTTTTAGATATTTAGGGAGCCCTGGTGGTGCAATGGTTAAGGCAATCGACTGCTAATGGAAAGGTCGGTGATTCGAAACCACCAGTGACTCCTTGGTAGAAAGATGTGGCAATCAGCTTCTGTAGAGATTTACAGCCTTGGAAACACTATAGGGTCGCTATGCGTAAGAATCAATTTGACAGCAATGGGTTATTTCTAGGAGTAAAAATGGGTATTTATTCTTAGAAATTGGATATCTGAATGGACATCTGCCAACTGTCTATAATGAGTCTCAGATATGACCAGGTCCCATTGTACCTAAATTTATCATTGGAGTCACCCCTTGACCTTTTAAAATTCCTACTTGGGTGTACTTTCTGGCTAATTGAGGCAGTGATTTGTTTTGAAAAGATGAGTTTATTTTAATCCTGGTTCATGAGGCTTGATTGGACTATGCAGTTCAGGTGAGGTAGTTTTTTATCCCAATCTGCTACTAGCCCTTTCTGTGTGTTCCAAACCATTCACTTCTGCAAGGAGAGTCAACAATGGCAACCGCATCCTAGTTACGGTGAGTCATTGCTTATAGAAACAACAGAAGAGCAGCTTTCCAATGCGACAGATGACATTAATGATATATAATAATGCCTCAGGATATCTTGGTTGCACTCATTTTTGTCGGCAGCAATGGCTACAGCAAAGTGCCATTGTTGGGTATGCTGAAAGAGACGGGCCTACATCTAATGTCACATCCAATTTCTGGAGCTTTTTAATCCAGGTGATTTATAGGTCATCGTTAAAACTGAGATGGATTCATCCGCAGTGAGGGTCTAGAAACAGTCAGTCCAGCTGTTCCTAAGTGATATTTGCTGCTGAAGTCTAGATTCAACAACTGTTTTTAGGGGACCAGATATTTTCACAGGTGTAATACCGCTGTACCCTTGCAGCTACTCTGGGAGATGAGTGCTATTGTACCAATTTTTATAGATGAAGATGCACTAAGGAGGTTACCTATCTCATCCAAGGCTTCACAACTAGCAATGACACAACAAGGCTGAAGCAGGTACAACAGAGCCAGCGTGGAAGACTCCATCTGTTAGAGTCTGTGTGGTGAGGAGTGGGGAGAACAAGATGCGTAAGCATGTGGTGGGAACCCTGGTGGTGCAGTGGTTAAGAGCTCAGGCTGCTAACCAAAAGGTCAGCGTTTGAATCCACCAGACACTCCTTGGAAGCCCAATGCGGCAGTTCTAGTCTGTCCTATAGGGTCACTGTAAATTGGAATCAACTCGATGGCAAAGAGTTTTTTCTTTTTTCTTTCTGGTTTTAAGCAAATGCTGAGGAGTCCTGGGTGATGTGAAAGGTTAAGTGATAGACTACTAGCTGAAAGGTTTGCTGTTCGAACCCACTCAGAGGTGCCTGGGCAGACAAGCTTGGTGATCTGCTTCCAAAAGGTCACAGTCTTGAAAGCCCCATGGAGCACAGTTCTACTCTGCTCACGTGAGGTCGCCGTGAATCAGCATCGGCTCAAGGGCAAACAACAACAATAACAAGCAGATACTGATTGATGAATGGAAGTGGAAGCACTTATGAGTAAGGAGACCGAAAAATAACTTAAAGAGAAACACTGAATGGTCCACATTGATGTGGACGCCTGGCTGACACTGCAGCCAGCAATCCCAGACCCCTCTGAGCAGCCTGGCTTTCCGTGAAAGGACAGTCCTATCATGCCCAATGTTTGAAATGAATTGCTGGGAAAACTGTGTGTTTTTCCAGCCACAGCCGCTCAACCTAAGTGATTCCTCACTCATCTCTGAAATTGCATGAAGAGTAACGATATCTACGTTGTGGTTCCGTCATCCCAAGCTTTTAGTGGCCTCATGTACTATGTCAGTCATTTCTAAACCATAGTACACTTAGGTGGTTTGTGCATTCAAGATCGACATCCTCTACCTCAGTCACTGAGTGTTTACAGTACCCATTCAGCCTCTTTCCTGCATTTGACCCCCAGCTTAGGCCACGAGCAGAATAGCACAGTAATTAAGAGCATAGACTCCTGGAGTTAGAAAGCCAAGGTTACCTACTGTTACCTCCTGGCTGTGGAACCTTGAGCAAGATATTCAACCTGTCTGTCCACCAAATTACACTTCTCTAAAACGGTAACGATAACTATTTCAAAGGGTTAGTGAGAGGAATAATTAGGTATATAGATGCTCTGTCTACTTTGGGTGGTTCCATCATCATCCATATGCTAAATGCACGTGTGTAGGTATTATTACTTTTCTTTCCATTCTTTTTTATATTTCTTTCAGTTTTTACCTTTTCTGCTCTTTTCCTATCTGTCTTCTCTTCCTTGTGCTCTTTGATTTCATATTATAAATGAGTGTGCTATGCAAATCCACTCTCCACCAGCGATCCCATCTTCGAAAAAACGATCCCCATTCACAGCTTAACTATCGTGTAGATTCTGATGATACTCAAATTCAGATACATATTAAAACAGGTAGCTTTTGGGAAGTCATTACATGCCAAGTTCTGTGAGTTTCTCTAACACACTACTGCATTTATTTCTCTCAAAAGTAAGTCAGTCCTATTATTTTATTTTAAAGATGAGAAAGTTGAGTTTCAGAGAGATTTACCAACTTGCCCCAAGTCTCACAGCAGGCAGATAACAGTTACCACTGCCTGCTGCCTGCTGAGCTGTAAGAGGCTCATTTTTCACAGACTGTTTACAGATTCATTTACAAAGCACGTAATAATGTTCTGTAAAATCTGAGAAGGATGGCAAGTGCCAGGTAAAGGGGAAAATTTTAATTTAAACAGATAGCAGAGTGAAAAGAGCCCAGGGCCAATTTTAAGACCCGTCTTGGAATCTGGCTTTATCCATATAGGTTCTATGTTATCTCAGGCAGGTCAAGTAACCTTGTGGATTCTTATTTCCCTCATCTGAAAAATGGGAATAATAATATTGTTGAGGTGAGAATTTTAAAATGGTAACAGATGTAAAAAGTCTCATGGGAATACACTTACAAAACTAAACCAAACCTGTTTCCACTGAGTCCATTCCAACTCATGGCAACCCCATGTGTTACAGAGTAGAGCTGCTCTATGGGGTTTTCTTGGCTGAAGCAGATCACCAGGCCTTCCTCCCATGGTGCCACTGGGTGGGTTGGAACCCCCAACCTTTAGCTTAGCAGCTGATCACAAACAAATCTTGCCACCCAGAAATAAATAAATTTAAGTCTTATTAGTTTTACTATTATTTCTTTCCAACCAGTGGGGTTCCTTTAATCTTGATCCTGATTGGGGGATATGACTGGGCAAGATTCTGAATGCCTGATGTAATTTTGGCCAAGAAAGGTTGAAGAAGAATAATTGGGCTTATGCTTTTTTAAAATCTTTTTTTTTTTTTTTTAACTTCTGAAGGCAGCTCTTTTAGCATCAAGCTGAATTTTGGGGCCATTCTGACCAATTTATAAGTGATGCTATATCTAGTCAATTAAATTTTATTGGTCAATAAAGCTATGTATCATTCCACTCTGCTATTTCTCAACCTAGTTTATTGCAATAATATCTAACTGGTTTTTTAGAATTTCCATCCTAATGAAACTAGATGGCAAGAAGACATGTGCAGATTATGTCTTTGGTTAGAGTAATAGACCAGGGAAGGGGGTGCAGCAGCCGCTTTAGTCATCAGACCTCAGGCTGTTTCAATGAGAATAACCCGGCTGATCACCTTAATGACAACACTATTTTAAAAAGCATTTTAAACACATTATACCATAGATTATTCTATTTTTTTTTTTTTCTAATGGAGCTGTCCTTGAAGGACCATTATGCGTTCTTTTCAGACGTTTAATAAAGCAGGAGATTATAATGATCGTGCCTTCATGCAGCTGGGAATTACATCAGAGGAATCTTCTGTTAAATTATCGAGATGCTGAGATGTGTTTTCAGTGGCGTGGTGGTGGGGGCTTTGTTAATTTGGACTAATCGGCATTCCCTATGATCATTCAGACAATTTTATTTTTAATTATTACCATCCTAATCAAAAAGCATGTATTTATGATTCCTTTGTGTGTACTTCTGAGTTCTAATCTATGAGAGTTTCAACCCAGGCCTTCCACAGGCTTACAGTCTGAAACAACCAGGAGGCTTGGCTAGGCAATGAATGAAGTTGTTGTTATCAGATGCCATCGAGTTGGCCCCTGACTCGTAGCATCTCGTGCCGGTTCTGTGCCATCCCCTTGATTAGTTGTGGATCAGATCACTGTGATCCATAGGTTTTCACTGGCTGATTTCTGGAAGTAGATCACAAGGCCTTTCCTCCTGACCCACCCTAGTCTGTGAGCTTTGCTGAAACCGATTCAGCATGATAGTAACACACAAGCCTTTAGTTCCACATGGGTGACGTCTGTGCATGAAGTGTGCAAACCCAGATCTCCCGCGTGGAAGGTGAGAATTCTACCAGTGAACTACCAATGCCCCATGCACAGAAATACAGGTCCGCGTAATTATTTGAGTACACCAACACCTTCTACAATAAATCGAGTAATTATTTATCGTGAATGTAATTTATGATTATTACATGATTCATTGTAGAAGGTGATGGTGTGAAGGTTTGAGTGTGGGCTCCCAAGTGTGCTGGTCTTGGTTCAGGGACCTGTACCACACTTCTTAGTGGCAATACATCGGACATATTAGTCACTCATGGGAGAAACGTTACCTTGTGGTAATTAACGAGATGACTCGTATTAAGTAAACCCTTAGCACCGAGCCCTTAGTAAGTACTCAATAAATGGTAAGCCAAAACCAAACCAAACTCACTGCTGTCGAGTTGATTTTGACTCATAGCGACCCTATAGGACAGAGTAGAACTGCCCCATAGAGCTTCCAAGGAGCATCTGGTGGATTCCAACTGCCCACCTTCTGGTTAGCAGCCGTCGCACTTAATCACTACGCCACCAGGGCTTCCTAAATAAATAATAAATTGTAGCTTTAGGGTTTGTTTTTTTTTATAAAAATAATATGCTGAACGATTGGAGATACTGTGTAACCAGCACATTTATACTCATTTTCCCCATGCTTAATTCCTAAACTCTCTTTATCACATTTCAAATATATAGAGCAAGTGGTCTAACAAAGCAAGTTAAATCTCTTTTAGCATCATTGCAGGAAAAAGAATCTTGTCTAGCAATCCTGGCAGCTGAATTCCGGTGAGAGGGTAAGTTGTGTTTCATCGTGGTATGCAGCATGCGGGAGGGATGTGACCAGGACCAGGGTCTTTCACCCAGAAGTAAGGAGCTAGGAGCCTTCTGCCTACGGCCTGTGATTGGGGTGGGAGACTCACGGATCTTTGAGCTCCGGAAGCTGCAAGAAGCATCTTCTTTGTGGTTCACAAAAGGTCAGGGAAGCAGAGACAGAAAGCAGCAAGCCCTGGGATCAGGAATCCAGATGGAAACTGTCAGGTGTGGGAGGCCTGCTAAGAGACAGAAAGCTGCAGCTGCTTCTTGGGAGTAGGACTAGACTAAGCTGTGGCTGCAGCTAGAAGAAACAGAAAAAGACCCTCAGGATGGAAAGTGAGTTACCAATTCTAGCAGTAAAATATTTTGACCTCAGTGTAGTTTTTCTGCTAAATCAAACTTTTAATTATCTTACGTAGAGATTTTAATCAAAAGCATCCCATGACGTAGGCCTGGCAGTGGCTTCAGCCAGGCTGCCTTTCTTTTTCTTTGTCTCAGATCCCATTCCCGATTAAACTGTGAACTGCCCCATTTATATATTCTAGAAAGGAGGGAGAAACTTAAAAACAAGTCAGATTCCAAGTGTTATACGTGGTGGCAGAGCAGCAGCATTTGTTTTGCTTTGAACATTATTATTTTCTTTTGGTTCCTGCTCCTTTAGAATGAACACCCATCAGATCTATAATTTAAAAAGAAAATGCTAAGAAGGCTGCTCTGTCTGCAGGTACTTACTTTTATACTTGAAGAAGCCTAGTAGCACTCTAAGTGGCATTTCTGAGGAAGAATCCCAAGTATAGCATAAGAAAGGGAAGGAAGGGTGGGTCACAACTGGCAGACTTCACAGGCAAAAGCTGCAGTGAGAAGGTGTGGAGAGCCTGTCATCCTTCTGCAGAATCATGTGACTCTACTTAGCCCAGCACAGGAATAGAGTAGGAGCCCTGGTCCCTACTGTACCATCCCAGCGTTATAATGATGTTCCATTTAATGAGTAGGATCTGTATGATGCATGAAATGGAGGGATTTGAACTAAGGTAATTGTGTACCTATTATGCGCAATGCATTGTGCTGCCCGTCTTATATGGATGTCATCACATCGTCATGGAGACCCTGAGATGTATGTACTATCTTACCCTTTACTCTTATGAGGTTAAAGATGTGCTGATGGCCATGTTTCACTTTAGGCATGCCTGATGCCAAATCTGATCCTTGGTGGTAGAATTCTTGCCTTCCATGTGGGAGACCTGAGTTCGATTCCTGGCCAGTGCACCTCGTGTGTAGCCACCACTCATCTGTTAGAAGAGATGTACCTGGTGCTTTGATGCAGAACAGGTTTCCACAAAGCTTCTAGACTAAGACTAAGATGGACTAGGAAGAAAGGTCTGGAGATCTACTTCTGATAAGCAGCCGGTGAAATCTGTATGGCTTACAATCATCGGATCCCCAACTGATCATAGGATGGTGCAGGACCGGGCAGAGTTTTGTTCCACTGTGCGGGAGGTTGCCATGATTCAGGGGTCCACTTGATGGCAGCTCATGACAACAACAGCCTCTTGTCTGGCTTGAGGGTCTTTGGGAGGAAAAATGAACCTGATGCACCTCTCATACACACCTGCCCACTTTCTCCTCTCCCCTCGTCTGTGCCCCAAGGCCTGAGTTTTGTCTGTGCCATACTAGAATGGCCAGCCTGTGTGCAAATACCTTCTTGCCTTTTCAACTGCCTTTATTTGCTGCCCTGCAGATAACACAGGGGATAGTATAATTGGCCGTAGCCCCTTCAGATATAAATGATAATGATACATATCTAGTTTATGACCTTACTTATTTTTTTATCACCCAAAAATAGGAAAAAGAAACCGCTATGTTGTTCCTCACAATTGAAAATGAGCTAACAAGTTCAGAAAGTGGTATGAACTGCACTTTGAGAGTTTCTGTAGAGCGTAAGTAATTGGGCAATTTAGCACAGTACTTCTGGCTGATGCATTTTGTGGAACTTTTCTCCTACCTATTCAGGAAATCTTTGCTGGGAAAAACTCAGGCTGCATGCAGTTTATGTGTTTTTAAGTGAAGATGGTACACACTTGCTATTTTTTTAGTCTTAGAAAATTACTGGAGACTTTTTCATTCCCCTTTGTGGTGAACTGCAGTACTGTGCCTGGGAAAATACTTTTAAAATACCAAAGATGAAGTTCTGTTACCTTCACAGATCACTGGGTGCTTTGCCTTAGCACCTTGCATAATGAATATGTCATTGGCATACTGCTTAAGCATCATTTAGTCACAAAGCCAGAAGAAATTCCCTATTTGCCTAGGAGTGACTCTTCAGAGCCATAGCAACATACACATGAACATCCAAAGAAAAAGAAAGCACAAGGTCATAAGAATTAATGTGGAGATATTGCCTCCATGAAATGAACCGGGCAAACCCAGAATAAAAAGCTCCATAATTAAATTTACACAATTGGCTAGCATGCTGTCTCATTACACTGAATGCTCCCTCTTCCCCTTCGCTAGTTTTAAAACAAGCAGGCTATTGTTTTAGTCAGTAAGTATCTGGCTGACTTCTGGGACACTGCTCAAACAGATCAATAATAGAACAAACACAAAACCCAAATTATTTAAAGAATTCATAGTAACTAAAATCCAAGGGAAATATCCATTTTCCATATAGGATTTACAGAATAAAAGCATTCTCTCCTATCTGCCTCACTGATGAAGGAAAAAAAAAAATTAGAAATGCTACGGCAGAAAGTATGTTGGAGGACAGAGTCAAGGTCACAGACCATGATGTCATTCCAGCTGCAGCTACAGTATATCAACCAGCATGTATGACAGAGCAGGAAAAAAAGAAAAAAAAGACAAATAATCCAGTTTAAAAAAGAGGAAAGGCTATGAACAGACACTTCACCAAAGCAGACATTCAGGCGGCTAACAAACACATGAGGAAATGGTCATGATCGTTAACCATTAGAGAAATGCAAATCAAAACTAAATAAGATACCATCTCACCCCAACAAGGCTGGCACTAATCCAAAAAACACAAAATAATAAATGTTGGAGAGGTTGTGGAGAGATTGGAACAGTTATGCACTACTGGTGGGAATGTAAAATGGTACAACCACTTTGGAAAACAGTTTGGTGCTTCCTTAAAAAGCTAGAAATAGAAATACCATACCACCAACAGTCCCACTCCTAGGAATGTATCTTAGAGAAATAAAACCCATCATACAAATAGATATATGCATACCAAGTTCATTGCAGCATTGTTCACAACAGCAAAATGGTGGAAGCAATCTAGGTGCCCATCAACAGATGAATAGATAAACAAATTATGGTACATAACCACAATGGAATACTACGCAACAATAAAGAAAAATGATGAATCTGTGAAACCTCTCACAACATAGATGAATCTGGAGTACATTATACTGAGTGAAAGTAGTCACAAAAAGACAAATACTGTATGAGACCACTCTTATAAGAGCTCAGAAAAAGGTTTAAACACAGAAAAAAAGCCTTCTTTGATGGTTACAAGGGTGGGGAGAGAGAAGGAAGGGAATTCACTAACTAGATAGTACACAACGATCAACTTCAGTGAAACGAAGGACAACGCACAATAAAAAAGAAAAAAGAAACTCGTCGACAAGTCAATTCCAACCCATAGCAATCTCATAGGACAGATTAGAACTGCCCCATAGGGTTTCCAAGGCTGTAATCTTTACAGAAGCAGATTACCACATCCTTCTCCTGAGGAGTGGCTGGTGGGTTGTAACCACCGACTTTTGGTTAGCAGCCAGAGCACATTACCGCTGCACCACCAAGACTCCTTACAACAGAGCTAAGAGGGTCTTATGGAGAGCTTAGGAATTCTGGTTAACATAATGGATTAGCCACACACATTTATCCTCTCTGCTTTTCAAAAACCCTTCTAAAATGAAAGCAAGGAAATAAAAGGGGCATCAACCCACAAGAACCAAGATAACTGGAGAGGTGATGACAGCTGATAAGATACTTGAACGAACTCTGGAGGTAGGATATCGAGTGGAGGAGTGGTAGTTAATTTAGGAGAACAGTGAGTATTTAAGCTTTAGTATCCCCTTTTACCATAAACAAAACAAAACAAAACAACCTGTTTTTTATTTATGGTAAAAGAAGGGGATACTAATGAGTAGTGATCCAGCTTGTTCTACAGACTCCTTTTAGAAATCTGGACTTGGAGTCGTTGGGTCTCAAAGAAAGTAGAATAAGGGGCAGGACAGATATTCCAATATACTTCCTAACCTCTAGCAGCCAGTTGAGTGTTCTTTCCCCATCCCATAGGGGGAAAAATTTATTCTCCGAAAATTTTGCAACATTGAGGTTCTAGACTGGGTGATGCCGAATGCAGAAGATGGCACGTAAGAGACGTGGTCCTAAAAAGGGAGAGAAATGAAACTCGAAAATCTGAGTTGAAGGGACTCTGTCCCCAAATACCATCAACCAGGTGTATTCCCTCTTCATCAGAAGGTCAAAGAAATGCTTTCAATGACTCCAGAGCAAAAATGACAAGATTCTGAAGGATGTGGGTCTCCAAAGAAAAGGCTAGGTCATGGTCTGATCTCGCTAAGCTCACCAGTCAATAAGTCCTGCAAATGCACAGAATAAATTTTCCCCCAATAAGCTTTGTTAAGCCTTTGCATTAAATGAGAATGGACAGACAAGAATTACCAGATATTTGAGGAAAGCATCCTCCATGAAACAGGAAAAACAAACAAACCAAGAAATAGAATTTCAGAGGAAACAGAAACAAAATAGGAACCAGAATTAAGAAAGATACACCCCCACGCATATTCATGCATTTAGTAAATATCCTCCTAGAGTTAAAGTGGAGCCCTGGTGACACAGTGGTTAAGAGCTATGGCTGTCAGACAAAAGGTTGACAGTTCGAATCCACCAGCTTCTCCTAGAAAACGTATGGGCAGTTCTACTCCGTCCTGTAGGGTCGCTATGAGTTGGAATTGACTTGACGGCAACCAGTTAGAGTTAAAATATAGTATCCATGAAACAAGAAGTGGATGTTATAAAAAGAGTACTCAAAGAATAAGAACATATCCTTAGAATTTAAATATATGCTATCTGGAAAACAAAAATTTCAACAAGAAGGAGAGAAAATTGAAGAAATCCTCGGGAGTCGGGAGGGGTGGGAATACAAAGGAAAACAGGAAAGCAAAGCTAATAATATTAGAGGTACTATCCAGGAAACCAACATTCAGTTAATGGGAATTGCAGAACAAGAAAACAGACTGAGGAAAAGAAAATTATCAAATAAATTATTCAAGAAAATATCTTAAAGCCAAAGGCTGAAGAACATGAGCATTCTGCTTGAAAAGGCAGTGAAGGAGAACCTTTAGTGAGGGGAAAATATTTTCAATTATAAGCTTATAATCAGCAAAGCTCTTTTCTTAAATGAGAAAGTAAAAATATGACTTTTTGGGGGACTCAAATCTTTTACTTCTACTGGACCCTTTTTTAAAAGAAGATTTTGAAGAATGTGATTAAAGAAAATAAGGGTGTTTCATCTGAAAGAGGAAAATATGAAATCTAGGAAAAAACACCCAGCAAAGGAGAGGAGCAAAGGGAAGTTTCAGGTTGGCAAATGGGTCATTTCTTAAAGCCTATCAGAGGAAGTGCCAGAAGATAAGCCCCTTGGGTTGGAAGGCACTCAAAATATGACTGGGGAAGAGCTGACTCCTCAAAGTAGAGTTGATCTTAATGACGTGGATGGAGTTAAGCTTTCAGACCTTCATTTACTGATGTGGCAGGACTCAAAATGAGAAAAAACAGCTGCAAACATCCATTAATAATTGGAACGTGGAATGTATGAAGAACGAATCTAGGAAAACTGGAAATCATCAAAAATGAAATGGCATGCATAAACATCAATATCCTAGGCATTAGTGAGCTGAAATGGACTGGTATTGATCATTTTGAATCAGACAATCATATGGTTTACTATGCCAGGAATGACAACTTGAAGAGGAATAGCATCCCATTCATCAAAAAGAACATTTCAAGATCTATCCTGCAGTACAACCCTGTCAGTGATAGGATAATATCCGTACGCCTATAAGGAAGACAAATTAATACAAATATTTTTCAAATTTATGCACCAACCACTAAGGCCAAAGCTGAAGAAATTGAAGATTTTTACCTTTCGTCTGCAGTCTGAAGTTGATCAAACATGCAATCAGAATGCATTCATAATTACTGGTGATTGGAACCTGAAAGCTGGAAACAAAGAAGAAGGATTGGCAGTTGGAAGATATGGCCTTGGTGATAGAAACGATTGATGCTAGAGATCGTATGATAGAATTTTGCAAGACCAATGACTTCTTCATTGCCAAGAGGTTTTTTTCAAAAACATAAACAGAGACTATACATGTGGACCTCTCCAGGTGGAATACATATGAATCAAATACTACATCTGTAGAAAGAGATGATGGAAAAGCTCAGTATCATCAATCAGAACAAGGCCAGGGGCCAACTGCAGAACAGACCATCGATTGCTCATACTCAAGTTCAAGATGAAGTTGAAGAAAATTACAACCAAGTCCACAAAAGCCAAAGCATGACCTTGAGTGTATCCCACCTGAATTTAGAGATCAGCTCAAGAATTGATTTGATGCATTGACGAATTGTGGAATGACATCAAGGACATCATACCTGAAGAAAGAGATCATTAAAAAGACAGGAAAGAAAGAAAAGACCAAAATGGATGTTGGAAGAGACTCTGAAACTTGATCTTGAATGTAGAGTAGCTACAGTGACAGGAAGAAATGATGAAGTAAAGGAGCTGAACAGAAGTTTTCAAAGGACAGCTTGAGAAGACAAAATAAAGTATTGTAATTATGTACACAAAGACCTGGAGATAGAAAACCAAAAGGAAAGAACACGCTCAGCATTTCTCAAGCTGAAACCAAAACCAAACCAAACCCACTGCCATCGAGTCGATTCCGACTCATAGCAACCCTACTGAGTCTCAAGCTGAAAGAACTGAAAGAAAATTCAAGCCTTGAGTTGTAATATTGGAGAATTCTACGGGGAAAATATTAAATGACGCAGGAAGCATCAAAAGAGGGTGGAAGAAATACACGGAGTCATTATACCAAAAAGAATTGGTGGATATTCAACCATTTTGGGAGGTGGCATATGATCAAGAACCAATGTACTGAAGGAAGAGATCCAAGCAGCACTGAAGGCATTGGTGAAAAACAAGGCTGCAGGAATTGACAGAATACTAATTGAGATGTTTCAACAAACGGATGCCGTGCCGGAAGCGCTCACTCATCGACTCGTCTATGCCAAGAAATTTAGAAGACAGCTACCTGGCCAATCGACTGGAAGAGATCCATATTTGTACCCTTTCCAAAGAAAGGTGATCCAGCAGATTGCAGAAATTATCAAATGATATCATTAATATCACACACAAGTAAAATTTTGCTGAAGATCATTCAAGAGCACTTGCAGCAGTACTGGGAACTGCCAGAAATTCAGGCTGGAAACAGAAGAGGACATGGAACAGGAGATATCATTGCTGACGTCAGATGGATCCTGGCTGAAAGCAGAGAACACCAGAAAGATGTTTACCTGTGTTACATGGACTATGCAAAGGCGTTCAATCATGTGGATCATAACAAATTATGGATAGCATTGCAAAGAATGGGAATTCCAGATCATTTAATTGTGCTCTGAATTTCCAAGTACAGAAACCTGTACTTAGACCAAGAAGCAGTTGTTCCAGCAGAACACGGGGATACTGTGTGGTTTAAAGTTAAGAAAGGCTGTGTCAGTGTTGTATCCTTACACCATACTTACTCAATCTGTATATTGAGCAAATAATCCAAGAAGGTGGACTATATGAAAAAGAATTCAGCATCAGGATTGGTGGAAGACTTATTAACAACCTGCGTTATGCAGATAACACAGCCTTGCTTTCTGAAAGTGAAGAGGACTTGAAGCACTTAGTGATGAAGAGCAAAGGCCACAACCTTCATTCTGCATTACACCTTAAAGTAAAGAAAACAAAAATCCTCACAACTGGACCAAGAAGCAACATAATGATAAACAGAAAAGATTGAGGTCAGATTTCATTTTACTTGGATCTACAATCAACACCCATGGAAGCAGCAGTCAAGAAATCAAAGGAAGCATTGCACTGGGCAAATCTGCTGCAAAACACCTCTTTAAATGTTAAAAAGCGAAGATGTCACTTTAAGGGCTAAGGTGAGCCTTACCCAAGCCATGGTGTTTTCAATTGCCTCATATGCATTGGAAAGCTGGACAATGAATAAGGAAGACAAAAGAAGAATTGATGCCTTTGAATTAAGGTGTTGGTGAAGAATATTGAATACACCATGGACTGCCAGAAGAATGAACAAATCTGCCTTGGAAGAAGTACAGCCAGAATGCTCATTAGAAGCAAGGATGGCGAGACTTTGTCTCACATACTTTGATCGTGTTATCAGGAGGCACCAGTCCCTGGAGAAGAACGTCATGCTTGGTTAAGTAGAGGGCCAATGAAAGAGAGGACTACCCTCAATGAGACGGATTGACACTGGCTACAACAATGGGCTCAAGCACAGCAACAATTGTGAGGTTGGCACAGGACCATATAAGTGAGTGACAGTTTCTCTGCACTAAAGACCTGGTAGTGGAGCTCCCGGGTAGTAGGGTAAGTATGCTTTTTTTATTTTCACAAATGCAGCAAAATTAATTTCCACAATGGTTGTACTAATGCCTACAAGCTGTGTATGAGAGTTCATGCCACACTGCATTCTCAGGAACATGTGATAGGATAAGACAATTTCACTTTTATCAAAGGGAGAGTGAGAAATGGAATCTTTCATTTTTGCCTTCATTGGACTTCCCTGATACCCAATGAGATTAAACAAACATTTTTTATACATTTGTTAAACACTATAAGCCGTTCCCCTTCTGAAAAATGCCTGTTTGTTCTGTTTGTCCATTTTTATATTGGGATATTTTCTGTTTCTTACTGAATTGTATAAGCTCTTCATATATGTTAGATATAGATATTAAGCATGTATTTATAAAATATGATCCAAATATCTTCTGCCAGCTCCATTTTGGGTGGCTTTTGTCACATAGGTTTTTAATTTTTATGGAGTCAATTCTACTAGCTATATTTTTTTTTTTTTGTCTTATGGTGGTAGTTCTTTCAGAAAGAGTCGGTAGGTGATAATTTTTTTGATCCTCCTATATCTGGAAATGTCTTTATTTAAGCTCACTTATTTATATGATAGGGCAGGGTGCACAGAGAATGTTTAGCTCAAAGTTATGTTGTTGTCGTTGTTAGGTGCCATTGAGTTGATTCCAAGTCGCAGGGACCCTATGCATAACAGAACGAAACAGTGCCTATTACACATTGTTGGAAATAGGAGAAAAACATATAAAATGTCCATTGATAGGGATGTGGCTAAATAGTCTGTGATACAGCCATACTACAGCATCTTTAACAAATATTGTCATTTGAATCTGAGAAACCCTTTTACTCAGGTGCCTGGATGTTATGATTACTATTTTGTCGTTTGCTCTATTTTTAGTCCATAACGTAATATGTACCTTTTCAAAAACAGGTCATATCTGAGAAGAGTACGTTTGGTATTGGATCGTACATACCATATGCCATATATTTTAACCTGCAGCGTCTGTTATTACGCTTTGGTGTTATACTGTGTTTATCTTGCCGAAAAATTAATTCTGACTCTCAGCCATTCATAACAGTCCCCAGCCATGTGCAGTGGATTTCTGCATTGCTGACCTTCAGTCACTCCTGTTATAAAGCAGGTGTAGCCTATGACGATACATTCATAAATAAGTCATCTTCTGACCTAAGCTCAAGTATGGAATTTATGAATATGGAATTTCTTCTGTCCTGGGAAGTAAGAATGAGGCGGTACTCTTTAACCATACCTGGAGATCAGCTAAGGCTGGGATAAACTCATGGGAAGAATATTTCTGTCCTGATTTGTAGCTCTAAAACAGATGCACTTCATTTTACTGAATTTATTCATGATCTCACAACGAAAGACCGAATAGGTTTTATTTTATACTTCTCTTCATTGTATCACTAGCAGTTCTAGCGTCATACTGGGATCCTAATAGATGTGCAATAGCTGCTTGCCAAAGTACCTTACTAATATGACAGAAAGAAGAAAACGCTTTGCTGTGCTATTGGCTATATGCTTGGAGTAGAATGATGACCACTTTTCAGGAGGTTTGAAGCTCTGAGTCTGGTCTTCTCATTCTCCGTTGTACCCTGGGAACTAGTGCAGCGATGAAGCTGTGGGTATGAACAGATCACTTACACCCAGGACGACAGAACAGGGACACAGAATGAACGTGGTCCTTGATGATATCATCGATCCGGCCTGTCGTCCCTGTGAATATCCTGCTGTGTGAGAATGTACTTTTCCATGAGGTTAGACTTTCTATTTCCTGATACTGGAAGTATCACAACTGATAAAATTTTAAATCAACTGACTTTACATCTACCAAATACACTAAATTTTGCAACTGTTTTTTATTACACAAGCCACATTTTCCTTTAGGGCAGGGGGTTATAAGCAGGGAAGAGATGTCCTGAGTGGAGCAAATGGTTAAGTACTCAACTACTAACCAAAAGGTTGTGGGTTCGAACCCACCCAGAGATGCCTCAGAAGACAGGCCTTGCAATCTGCTTCCAAAAGGTTATAGCTTTAAACACCTTGTGTAATGTAGTTCTACCTTGCACACATGGTGTTGCCATGAGTTGCAATCAACTGAATAGCAACAGGTTTGGTTTGTTTATTTTTTTAATAGCAAGGGAAAAAATCAAATAAACCATAGAAATATAAATGCTGGAATATTCAGGTTGAAAGGAAATAAAAATCGACTATCTCAGCCTCTTTATTTAAATGGGGGAACTTAGGCTCAGAGAAATAAGCACCTGCTCAGGACCACTTGGTGAGTTTGTGGCATGTAATGATTAGATCTCAGGGCTGTACTGACCTCTTCGTATTGTCTCTGTTTGGTCTTAGCGTCAAAGAGAGAGCGTTTAATAGGGAGAGGAGACGGATGTTAACGCAAGAGATATCATTTCTGCACGCTCATCAATTCCTACCCACCGAAAACCTCACAGGATCCTTCCTTATCTCTGTCATGAACTTGTAGGCATTGTATAAAACTAAGGCATTACTATTTTATGATTCATTTTATAGGAATATACAATGTCAACACCTCTAGTGTTGTTTATAAATAATTAACAAGTAAAGGCGCTTTGTGAAGTGGAGGATTTTTTTTAAACAATAAATGTGCTTCTTGTTTGGTTTACATTCTTCTGATTAGTACATGCCCTATGACATTTGTTCCCTTCATCCTGATTTAATTGTGCAATGTTTTAGCCTTGACTTTGGCCCTAACTTTTACATAGTACAGCTTCTTTACTCATACCTCTTTACCTACTTAATGTTTAATGTCGCTTTATTCTTACGCTTTGGAATATTTAAACCACAGAAAGACTTTTCAGTGAGATAAATTATACCTTCCATCAGAAGTGCTGATGGAAATTAATATCTCAGATTAACATGAGGTTGACATCTAAGCGTATAATATAGTAAAAGGATGAACCGAACTGTACTTACTCTGGTTTGCAGCCAAAAATTACAGGCCTGGGAGCTGATGCTTTAAGACCATTCATTATGTTAGGGGGGTTTACATCACACACCAACCTAAGCAGCCGTTAGGTCCTCACTGTCTGTTGGCCACTTCCACTCTGGTTCAGTCAGTAAGCATCTATAGAGCACCTACCTACTCTATGCCCAGCAGCATGCAGGACACTGGGAAGCATGTTGGCAGGAGACTGAGGAGTAGCAGAAATGGAGTGAGTAACACAACTACTCTGCCCTCGAGGAATGTACAATCCAGAGGTTGAGGAAGCTAATCAAGTAATCATGGGACATTATGATACATGTCAAGGAGCCCTGGCGGCACGGTGGTTAAGCACTCAGCTAGTAATCTAAACATCAGCAGTTCAAATCCAACAGCCGCTCCTCAGGATTAAGTATGTGGCAGATTATAGCCCTGGAAACCCTATGGGGCAGTACTGCTCCGTCCTACAGGGTCGTTATGAGTTGGAAGTGACTATATGGCAATGGGTTATTTTCTCAGTTTGTGATATGTGTCAAGGAACCCTAGTGGCACAAAGGTTAAGCACTTGCTGCTAACTGAAAAGTCGGTGGTTGGAACCCACCAGCGGTTCTGTGCGAGAAAAAACCTGGCAATCTGCTCCCGTGAAGATTACAGCCTAGGAAATGCTTTGGGGCAGTTCTACTCTGTCTCATGGAGTCACTATGAGTAGGAATCAGCTTGACGACACACAACAACAATAACAGCATAAATGTTATCATAATGGCACAAAGTGCTGCTGATTATAGATGAGGCTCATTTGCTTGGGGATTTTCTGAGGAGGTGACAAAGAAGCTGGATCTTTAAAGATGAGAACCGTTGTGTAGGTTGTGAAGGGGACGGAGAAGGGGGCCATGTCAGGCCAGAAAACATCATTTGCAAAGGAATAGGGATAAGAAAATTCCTGGAGAAGGAACTAAGTATTTCAGAAGGTCTGGCGTGGAGGATGCGCGTGGTGAGGAGTCAAGCTGAAAAATCTAGATGATAAAGGGCGGATAGACCAATGTGAGGAGTGATCACTTAAGCCAGTCCCAGCATCGTTTAAAGCTCAGGGCTTCTTTCCTGCTGGTCAGGCACGTTGATCAATTGTGCTTGTTGGTCAGTTGTTAGAGTTAGTCTGCTCGTTATAATCGGCTAACTTTGGGCAGTCATGCTTGTGCACACACATCAATAAAAACAGACCATCGACCTCCTATCATATGGAAAGGCCACATTTCACTACTGGGAGACTTCAAGCCGGGCTGTTTAAGATCCTGTGTACGGCATTGTAATAAGGTCAGTAATAAACTCCATATTGGCATACACATAGGATACAATGAAAGAGACTTCACTGTGGAAAAACACATGCATGTTTATCTATTTCAGCTTTCTCTCTAAAATAAGTAAACAGCTTAAAGATTTCTCCATTTAACACATTAATCTCTAGGATACTTCCTTTTGGAGTCTCTGCTGTCTGGGCCAATTTATTGTTGTTGTTAGCTACTGTTGAGTCAATTCTGGCACATAGTGACCATGTATGTACAACAGAACAAAACACTGCTCCATCCTGGGCCATCCTCACAATCATTGCTGTGTTTGAGCCCATCGTTGCAGCCACTGTGTCAATTCATCTCCTTGAGGGTCCTCCACTTTTTTGCTGACCCTCTCCTTTACCGAGCATAATGTCCTTCTCCAGAGACTGTACCTTCCTGATAACATGTTAAAAGTACATGAGACAAAGTCTCACCATCCTTGCTTCTAAGGAGCATTCTGGCTGTACGTCTTCCAAGACAGATTTCTTCCTTTTTTCTGGCAGTCTTTGGTATATTCAATATTCTTTGCCAGCACCATAATTCAAAGACGTCAGTTCTTCTTCAGTCTTCCTTATTCACTGTCCAGCTTTTGCATGCATATGAGGCAATTGAAAATTGCATGGCTTGGGTCAGGCACACTTTAGTCCTCAAGGCGACATCTTGGCTTTTTAACACTTTAAAGAGGTCTTTTCAACAGATTTTCTCAATGCAATATTTTTTTTTTTTCTTGACTGCTGTTTCCATGGGCATTGATTGTGAATCCAAGTAAAATGAAATCCTTGAGAACTTCAATCTTTTCTGTGTTTTTCATGATGTTGCTTATTGGTCCAGTTGTGAGGATTTTTGTGTTGAAGTGTAATCCATACTGAAGTCTTTGATTTTCGTCAGTAAGTACTTCAAGTCCCCTTCATTTTCAGCAAGCAAGGTTGTGTCATCTGCATATTGCAGGTTGTTAACTAGCCTTCCTCGTATCCTGATGCCCCATTCTTCTTCATATAGTCCAGCTGCTCGGATTATGTGCTCAGCATACAGATTAAGTACGGTGAAAGAATACAACCTTGACACACACCTTTCCTGATTTTAAACCACAAAGTATCATCTCATTGTGTTTGAACGACTGCCTCTTGGTGTATGTACAGGTTCCTCATGAGGACAATTATGTGTTCTGGAATTCCCATTCTTAGCAATTCTTATTCATAATTTGTTAGGATCTACACAGTAAAATGCCTCTGCAGAGTCAATAAAACACAGGTAAATACCTTTTGCTATTCTCTACTTTCAGCCAAGATCCATCTGATATCAGCAGTGATATCCTTCCTTCCAAGTCTTCTTCTGAATCCAGCTTGAATTTCTGGGAGTTCCCTGTTGATGTACGGTTACAACCGTTTTTTATTTATTTTTAGCAAAATTTTACTTGCATATGGTAATGATGATATTGTTAGATAATGTCCACATTCCGCTGTATCACCTGGCTTTGGAACGGGCACTTATATGGATCTCTGCCGTTCAGTTGGCCAGGTCTTCTAAATTTCTTGGCATTGACACATGAGTGCTTCCAGCGTTGCATCTGTTTTTTGAAACGTTTCATTTGGTATGCCGTAAATTCCTGGAGCATTGTTTTTCGACAGTGTCTTCAGGGCAGCTTGAAATTCTTCCTTCAGTACCGTCAGTTCTTGACCGTATGCTACCTCCTGAAATGGTTGAATGTCAACCAATTTTTTTGGTACAGTTACTCTATTCCTTGTATTTTCTTTTGGCGCTTCCTGTATCATTGACTATTTTATCCATAGAATCCTTTGACATTGCAACTTGAGGCTTGAATTTCTTTTCTTTTTTTCAGTTCTTTCAGCTTGAGAAATGCTCAGCATGTTCTCCCCTTTTGGTTTTCTATCTCCAGGCCTTTGAACATCTCATTATAATACTATGTTTTCTTGAGTCACCATTTGAAATCTTCTGTTCAGCTCTTTTAGTTTATTATTTCTTTCATTCACTTTAGGTATTTTATGTTCAAGGCAAGTTTCAGAGTCTCTTCTGAGGTGCATTTTGGTCTTTCCTTTCTTTCCTGTCTTTTTAATGACCTTTTACTTTCTTCATGTTTGATATCCTTGATGTCATCCCACAATTCTCCTGGTCTTCAGTCATTAGTGTTCAATGTGTCAAATCTGTTCTTGAGATGGTCTCTAAATTCAGGTGGGATATACTCAAGGTAATACTTTGGCTCTCATGGACTTGTTTTAATTTTCTTCATCTGCAGCTAATTTAGGCTTATAGTAATAGTTGCCTGAGAAGTGAAGTTTATCCTTGAGTTTAGGTCTTGGTAATGTTGATGTTATATAAGGAGCCATCATTCTTTTGTCATTAGAATAGCTAAGTGATAATTGACTCAGTTTCCTTTATAATTAATTCTAGGGTTAGGAAAAAGAGCAAGAGAAACCAAGATAATTTTTTTTTTAATATATATTTATGCCCACCTCATCTCAACAAGGAATCTCTGAGTGATGTAAACCATTAACACACTAGGCTGCTAACTGCAAGGTTGAAGGTCTGAGTCTATCCAGAGGTGCCTTGGAAGAAAGGCCTGGTGATCTACTTCTGAAAAATCAGCCGTTGAAAACCCTATGTGGCTTTTACTCTGACCCACACGGTGTTACCATCAGTTGGATTGACCTGAAGGCAACTGGTTTCTTCTCAACAAGGATTTAAAATATTGCACGTAGGTACTTATCCCTGTGTCTTAGTTATTTAGTGCTGCTATAACAGAAATACCACAAGTTGGTGGCTTTAACAAATAGAAATTTATTTCCTCACAGTTTAGGAGGCTGGAAATCTGAATTCATGGTACTGGCTCTAGGGGAATGCTTTCTCTCTTTGTAGGCTCTGGAGGAAGGTCCTTGTCTTTTCTGGGCAATCTTCATTGGCTTGGTATCTCTCTTCCCCCACCTTTGCTTGCTGGCTTGCTTGTTTCATCTCTTTTATATCTCAAAAGAAATCGATTTAAGACACATCCTACACTAATACTGCCTGATTAACATAACAAAGAAAACCCATCCCCAAATGGGATTATAACCACTGGTATAGGGGTTAGGATTTACAGCACATCTTTTCAGGGGACACACTACGAACCAGAACAGCACGAAACACTGAAAACAACCCCCGAAGGGAAACCTGGAGTCCTGAAATCCAGGAGGTATAAGCCATCATTGCACACAATGTGGCTTATACCTCCTGGATTTTGCGTTGAGATTGTAGTACACATAAAGTCATAGAACTATAGACCCTGGAAGTGGAGATGATGTTAGAGACGAACTGTCCTAAGACAGAGCACTGTGCTCATTCATGGAGAGCATTGTGGTAGAATGAAAGGACTGGGTTCTGGTCCTGACTGTAGAACTTAACTGCTGTTAGACCTTTGACAAGTCACCTAACCTCTCTGTGTTGTCAGTGCATACAGACCTGTTGGGGCGTGAATTAGAAAAGAGATATGAACTCTCTATGAGGAGTGAAAGTGAATTATTATTACTATCATTATCATGGAGCCCTGGTGGCATAGTGGTTAAGAGCTCAGCTGCTAACCAAAAGTTCAGCAGTTCAAATCCACCAGCTGCTTCTTGGAAACCCTACGGGGCAGTTCTACTTTATCCTATAGGGTCACTATAGGGTTGCTATAGAGTTGCTATGAGTTGGAACCGACTTGACAGCAACTAGCAACAACAACATCATTATCGCTGGTTATAGTAGTAAGAGTATTATTACTATGAGACATTTTGATAATTTAACTAGGACTAGACTAAATTTCACCTCTGTTTTACTTATAGAGAAAAGTTTGCCACGTGACGCTTGGAATAAATAAGATTCAGTGACACATTTTTAATGTGCTACAATATTTTCAAATGCTTTCTAATGCCATTTGCATATAAGCGATTTATCTTCTAATTACAGATGAGGTATTCAACTATTAAAATAGGCCCTACAGGACTTATATTTGCCAGTATTTTAGTGGTTACTTTTCTTTACTTCAAAATAATTGAGTTTTGCTTCTTCAAAAGAAATTCATTTCTGACTTTGTTTTTACCAATTTATTTGCCCCTACCTCACATCCCATTCCCCCCAAGTCTAAATCAATCTAATGCATTAGTTGAGGCAGTCCTTGAAATGGCCCTTAACTCAAAGGTCTGTGAGCTATTGGAGCTGCCTGAGTCCGTGTTTGCTCCTGATGAACTTGTACATGAAAGATGCGTGAGCAATGGTTGGCCACCTTTCTGGATGCATACTGGACAAATACCTCAGTCAACTAGGCCTTATCTATTCTAAATGCAAGGTGTCTTCGTAGACATACTGTACAAGGTAAATTATCCAAAATTATCTAAAATTGGATTAACTATATCAGATTAGGGATTATAGTGTTTGCATTTATATTTGATATGATTATTTGCTTCAGTGAAAAATTCATTTTGAGTTTTACAATGAAGCTTCACCTTGAAGACGTAACTCAAAGATATGGCAGGCAGGAAAGAACTAGGTGAATGTACTGGGTTCTAGTGTCATTTCTGCTACCCACTAGCTATGTAATGTTGAGCAAATTTTATCACTTCTCTGGATCTAACTTTCTTTACTTGTGCATATTATGATAAAGTTGAAAGTGAGAATCTCTTAAGAGTTACTTTCTTAATCCTATTCCCTGTATCTTCCAGTCTATTTTTTAAAAGCAATATTTTATCGTGTTTTTGGTGAAAGTTTACACAAAACTTAGTGAATTAGGTTCCTATTTGACAATTGCTGTACAAATTGTTCTGTGACATTAGTTACATTCTTTACAATGTAGTCAACACTCCCTTTAATTGCGTTCTGGTTGTCCATTTCCAGTACTCCTCCCAGTTTACTTTTGATATGACTAGTGGTTTTTATTTTCCACTCCACGGAGTCTTTTTACTGACTCTCAAAACTTCCTTAGTGTAGGTAAAATGCTTATTTGTCATTAAAGTGACAAATAAGATGTCATCATAACAAAAAATTAACTCATCTAATTCAAGGAACTGAAGTACCTTTTCTGTACCAGGAAGCCTGAGTTCTGGCCCTTGCTCTGCCACTGACAGAACCGAATGACCTTGGGTGAGTTCAGGGTTCCCCTGGGGTATTTCTAGAGTGAGAGGGGTCTTAGACACTGACTAAGGTCCCTGCCTAGTGCTAAGGTGATGATTCTATGCAGAAGATATGTCATGTGTTGGGTAATAAAAACTATGATCTTTCCCAGGTAATTAAGGTATATATTTTAATGGCTGCAACAATGGACTCCAACATCCCAGCAATCATGAAGATGGCACAGAACCAGGCCACATTTCGTTCTGCTGTACAAAAGGTTGCCAAGAGTCAGAGCTGACTAGAAGGCAACTCACACCACCACCTTAGATTTGAGTTGATAATGAATTTTCTCTGTTTAGTGGTTTTTCATATTTTCTTTGACTTTAGTTATTATATGATATTTTATTGTTTAACCTAGTTAGAAAACTAGTATCTTTATAGAAATATTTTTACCCAAGGTTCCTTCAAACTACCTCTGAAAATTCAATTTGGCTGAGGAACATTTTTCTCTTCTTTGTTAATGAATAAAGATCTTTCAAGCCATAAACATATATTAAAAAAAAAAAAACCCTTGCCATCAATTCTCACTCATAGCAACCCTATAGGACAGAATAGAACTGCCCCATAGGGCTTCCAAGGAGCGCCCGGTGAATTCAAACTTCCAGCCTTTTGGTTAGCAGCCATAGCTCTTAACCACTGCGCCACCAGGGTTTCCTATAAACATATGTACATTGTGTATATATATATGGAATTCATTCTCAGCATCCAATTTCAGGTAGCATATTAACATATAAACCTTTCCTGAAAGATTTGTTTATAATATTATTATTTTCATCTTCACTGACTCTGTAATGGGCACAGCTAAGCCATACATGTTTGCTACTTTATTTACCACTTTGAAAGTTTTTTTTGGTTTTGTGTGTGTGTGTGTGTGTGTGTGTGTGTGTGTGTGTGAAATGGTTGTTTCTTATGGATGAGTTCTCGGCAGCAAGCGCATTTAAAATTCTTTATGCTTCATGGCCCTGACAACACATCAAGAGGAGCTGATTTAGAGAAACACATTGTTTGCTAATCCCTGCTGTGAGTGGCTTTCTTACTAATTATTTTTTTGACTTTGAACCTTTTAAAAATTCCTTGAAAGGTAATTATTGCGTGGAATGAATTTTTGTTGATTGAAGAAACATTTCCTTTTGGACCTCTTTCTTTATATCATATTCTTTTTTAAGGTATATGATTAAATTATTTAAAATGCTCTGTTTTTTACTGAGTATTTTAAATAGAATTCTGGTATCTGCTAACATAGCAAATTGTCCTTAGGATTCTGGCGTTTCATTTATCCCCTTATGTTTTTAGATACGTATAAATCCACTGGATGCTTTATTTTTTCATTTCAGGACTTTAACATTTAAATAATCAGCCTTTCTAAGCTGGTGGAAATTTCAGTCTCTTAGGTTTTATAATACTGTAAGAAGTAAGAGCGAAATAAGTGAAATTTTTAGGTTTTATTAGCCTTAGAATCAAATTTATCTGTGGAATAAAGTGAGATAGTATGGTTTAATAGAAAGGCTTTATTAAATTGTGTTACGTAGAAACTTAAGAAGAGCTTTCTTAGTTTCTTACATGCTGGGTTTTTTTTTTTTTTGAATAGTTGATTTCAGAAAGAATCACCCATTTCAGACCATACTGGTACACCATTTGGAAAAGGAATGAATCCAGGTCCACTGTTCTCTTTATATGCTGATTAGCTTGCAGTAGAATTATTTCATGCAACAGATACTTCTCAAGTGTTTTGGAACATCCGGAACTGCTGGGAGAATTACCAGGGAAGCTCTTGTCTTCAGGGAGCCGACACAGTAGTCTTGGTGAGATAAGACAAGCGCCTAGAAACACCTCGAGAATACATGCATGATAACTTTTGGAAAGCAAAGCAAGGTAATGAACACAGTTGGTTAAGTTCGTACAATTTCAAAAATTGAGTTAAAAAAAAAACCTGGATGGAAGAAGAGAAAATGTGGGTTTGGGCTGTGATGGCTACTGGATCTGTGGGAAGAAAGACGAGCCGGGGTGGAAAGGGCAAAATGAGATCACCGGGACTAGAGGTCTAACTGAGAGAAGAGTTTGGACTCAAGTGGTGTTGTTGATTGAATTGTGTCCTCCAAAATTTATGTTGAAGCCTTACCTCTGATACCTGTGAAGGTGACCTTGTTTGGAAATGGGATCTTTGGAAGATGTTATCAGTTAACATCAGATAGTACCAGAGTAAGGTAGACCCTAATCCGGGCTGAGTGGTGTCCTTTAACTGCGTGATCCAATTATGTTTTCCTTTTAATTTTTTGTTGATTCTATGAGTCAGAGTCAACTGGATGGCAATGGGTTTTGTTTTGATTTTTTGGATGTGTTTTCATTAATGGAGAGCATGCTGAATCATTGAGCGTACCTGAATTTTTAGTAGGTAATATGGTTTTTGTTTTATCCCTTATTCCATAAATCATACCCTCGGAGTCCAGAGGTACATGTGTGTCCCCCTTGTGAACATAAATTCCACCCCCAAGAGTCCAGAGATACATATGTGTACCAAATAAGAATTTTCAAAATTCACGTTTAACCTACCAAAAATACGGTGATTCACCAGAACCTCATAAATACCTTGTAAAAACAGTAGTTTGTAGCACATGCCTGTTTTTTCCATTTCAGACAGTTACACAGGGCTCTGCCTGACAGCAGCAAGTGCTATCAGTGGTACAGTCGCTTCCCAATGAACCCCAGAGGTACAAAAAGTAAGTGGTAGCTGTATATGCCGCCAGTCCTGAAAGTGATAAAAGAGGAGAAGAGACACAGAGAGACAAAGGGAAAATGGCCAGTTATGATGCAGCTGCAAACCAAGGAATTCTTGGGGTTAGCAGGATAGAGACAAGAAAAGACCTTCCCCTAGAGCTTTTGGGTAGAACATGACTTCTGTTGACACCTGAATTCAGACTACTAACCTCCAGAACTATGAGACAATAAATTTCTGTTGTTTGAAGCCACCCAGCTCGTGGCATTTTATTATGGAGTTCTAGGAAACTTAATACAGTTGGGGATGGAGAAAGAGCCTGAGACTTCCAAAGCTGGCTATAATGGTATCTGAATGTAGTCTAGTTCTAGTCACAACTTCAGATGCTGGCCAGCTCCTCTAAATGAATGAAGACTCATAGGTTCTGCCTAAAAGGAAATGTTTCTGTTCAATTCCAGCATACCTGGTGTGGCCAGATCTTCAGATTTTTAAAAAAAGAAACCAGACACCCAGATTATTACTTTTAAATCTTGACTCCTGTTTTTCTTCTTTAAATTACTGTGTTAGCCAAGTTAACAACATTCATGGCTTGATACAGAGTAAAGATTACCAGCTGACAATTTTGTAAAATGATCAGAAATATTGTTTTAAACCTGAGAGTGACATGATAATAATAAGGTCTGAGAAAGAGGATCCTGATAACCACAAAAGAAATGATGAGGACTCAAATCTATGTAAAATTGGATCTATGGAAACTGTAAGGGTTGATCTAATTTAAGAAAAATTACAAAAGAGCTGGTAAAATTTGACAATTTTATTAGTTCACAAATAAAATAAATGTCATGCAAAAAGTCTATTCCAAGATCTTGGTCGTGGGGTCCCAGGTTGATGGGGGCAGAAAATGGGAAGCTGATGGCTTAGGGGTGAATGAGAACCAATTTATTTTATATGCCCCAGCTTTTATTGAGATATTGGAGGGGTATCCTGAAGCTAGTTGGAGATTTTAAACTAATGAGAAGGAGATACAAATGTCAAAATTGATTAGGTACTTAACTGATGTCCGTGGTAAACCATATGTGTTTGAACACATCCATCTTCTATATAAAGCAATTATTCATGCAGAGCCTTTCATTTTTTTAATTTGGGAAATGTAGCCATTTGGCTCATTTTTCCAATATGGCGTCATTCTGTGTTTAAATATGCAGATATTCATTCGTTCATTCACGCATCCATAGAGTTGCTAGATTTTGCAAATAAAAACACAGGATGCACAATTAAATTTGGGTTTTGGATAAACAACAAACAATTTTTGTGTAATATATCATACTTACATTAAAAAAAAATTATTTGTTGTCCGTCTGAAATCCAAATTTAGCTGTATGTCCTGGTTTTCATTTGTTGACACTATGCATGTGTGCCACCAGCCCATCATCCTCTTTCTCTCGGACCACTTCTGTTGTCTTCTGACTTGCTCCTTTTTTTCTACTTTTGCCTTCCTACAAGTTATTCTCCACATAACAGGTAGATATCTTAAAATCTAATAATGCTGCCCCCTTGATTAAAACTTTTTAATGGCTCCCCTTGGTACTTATAATAAAAATCAAACTCCTTACCATGACTTGCAAGACTCTAAATGATCTAGTCCATTCCAGCCATCCCAATCTCATCTTGAATGCACTATTCACCCCCCATACTAAGTTCAACTCCTTTACTCTCCTTTATCTTCTTCAAACCAACCAAACCATTTTGTACCTTAGACATTTTGCACTTGGTGTTACCTTGGCCTTGAATGCTCTCTCTCCAAAACTTTACTCATCTGATTTTTCATCATCATTCAGATCTTAGCTCCAATGAAATCTCTTCAGAGAGCCCTTCCTTATTGCTTTATCTAAAGCAGAGTTCTCACCCTCAGGACTATTGACATTTTTGGGTCAGATAATTCTTTGTAGTGGTGAGGGGCTGTCCTGTGCATTTTTGGATGGTTAGCAGCATCCTCAGCCTCTACTCAGTAAATGCTGTCTTAGTTATCTAGGGCCACTGCAACAGAAACACCACAAGTGGATGGCTCCAACAAAGAGACATTTATTCTCTCACAGTCTAGGATGCCAGAAGTCCAGATTCAGGGTGCCAGCTCCAGGGGTAGGCCTTTTCTCTCTGTTGTCTCTGGGGGAAGGTCCTTGTCATCAATCTTCCCCTGATCTAGGAGCTTCTCAGCACAGTGTTCCCGAGTCCAAAGGACGTGCTCTGCTCCTAGCTGTTCTTGCTTGGTGTTAATGAGGTCCCTCTCCTTTCTGCTTGATTTTCTCTTTTATATCTCAAAAGAGATTAATCCAAGATACAACCTAATCCTGTAGATTGACTCATGCCTCATTAACATAATTGCCTCAATCCTGTCTCATTAACATCATAGAAGTTAGGATTTTCAGCATGTAGGATAACTACATCAGATCACAAAATGGTGGACAAACACACAATACTGGCAATCATGGCCTAACCAAGTCGACACATTTTTGGGGCACACAATTCAATCCATAACAGATGGCTTCAGTTGTGACAATTACAAATGTCTCTAGACATTGCAAAATACCTACAGGCAAATTTGACCCTGGTTGAGAACCCCTGAAGCAACCAGCCCCCTTCCACTTTATTTCTATCACATTGTCCTATTTTCCTCACTTCATAGCACTTATTGCTATCTGCAGTTTTCTGGTTTGCATTTCCTTGTTACTTTATCATCTGTCTGTCCCTCACTAGAAAAGAAATGTCGTGTGTGCTAGATTTTGTCTATTGTATTAACCACTTTATCTTTTTTTCTAGAATCATGCCTGGCACATAGAGATACTCAATAAAAGTTTATTAACATATGCCAGATAAAGTCAAATAAGCTTCATTGTAAAGCTGCCATCTCTCAGTCACTGTTAAACTTAAGTGGAATAACAATGAACAAGACATTATCCCTGATTTCTTGTCTTTGGTGTGTTATGGAGAAGACCAGCATGAACATCAGGCAGTATGTAGTAAGAATTACAGGTCCTACAGACTACAGGTACCTTGAATCTAAGGTCTAGGGGTGCTAACCATCCTGGACTGTGTGAGTCAGTTCCATACAACAAAGAATTGTCATGTTCCAATGAGAACATTGTCTCTAAGGGAAATACCAACTTGAGCCATCCAGGGCCCATTAACAGAGCTGGGCGTAGCATCATGGTGGTACAAACCACTTGGAGGAGAATTGAGCAGGTAGTTTCACAAAGGAAATTTAGAATATTCTTAGCTGAAGAAGGAAGGTTAAATGCTTGGGAGAAATAACACATATCTTCCATAACAGGGTGAAAGCTATTGGTTGGAAGTTTCTGAGGACTTTTTTATTTAATATGGAAATTGAAGAATTTTATGGAAAATGTTTACTTAGGCAATATTTGCTATTCTTATATTACTTGTGTTAACTGTGATGAAATAATCTTGCTATTCCCAGAAAACCCAGTGCTGTCGGATTAGCCATGGCTTAATTTCTAGACTATACTTGGAATTTATGTAAAAAAAAAAAAAAAAAAAGGAGTTGTCATCGAGTCGACTCTGACTCATGGTGACCCCATATGTGTCAGAGTAGAACAGTGCCCAGAGAATTCTCAATGACGGATTTTTTTTTTATTAATTTTTATTGTGGTTTAAGTGAAAGCTTACAAATCAAGTCAGTCTCTCACACGTAAACCCATATACACCTTGCTGCACACTCCCAATTGCTCTACCCCTAATGAGACAGCCCGCTCTCTCCCTCCACTCTCTCTTTTCGTGTCCATTTCAACAGCTTCTAACCCACTCCACCGTCTCATCTTCCCTCCAAGCAGGAGATGCCAATGTAGTCTCAAGTGTCCACCAGATCCAAGAAGCTCACTCCTCACCAGCATCCCTCTCCAACCCATTGTCCACTCCAATCCATGTCTGAAGAGTTGGCTTCGTGAATGGTTCCTGTCCTGGGCCAACAGAACATCTGGGGGCCATGACCACCAGGGTCCTTCTAGTCTCAGTCAGACCATTAAGTCTGGTCTTATAAGAATTTGGGGTCTGCATCCCACTGCTCTCCTGTTCCCTCAGGGGTTCTCTGTTGTGTTCCCTGTCAGGGCAGTCATCGGTTGTAGCCGGGCACCATCTAGTTCTTCTGGTCTCAGGATGATGTGGCCCTTTCTGTCTCTTGGGCTCGTAATCACCTTGTGTCCTTGGTGTTCTTCATTCTCCTTTGATCCAGGTGGGTTGAGACCAATTGATGCATCTTAGATAGCTGCTTACTGGCATTTAAGACCCCAGATGCCACTCTTCAAAGTTGGATGCAGAATGTTTTGTTAATAGATTTTATTATGCCAATTGACTTAGGTGTCCCCTGAAACCATGGTCCCCAGACCCCTGCCCCTGCTACACTGGCCTTCAAAGCATTCAGTTTTTTCAGGAAACTTCTTTGCTTTTGGTTTAGTCCAATTGTGCTGACCTCACCTGTATTGTGTGCTGCCTTTCCCTTCACCTAAAGTAGTTCTTATCTACTATCTAGTTAGTGAATACCCCTCTCCCACCCTCCCTCCCTCCCCCCTCTCCTAGCCACAAAAAATGTTTTCTTCTCAGTTTAAACTATTTCTCAAGTTTTTGTAATAGTGGTCTTATACAATATTTGTCCTTTTGCAACTGACTAATTTCACTCAGCATAATGCCTTCCAGGTTCCTCCATGTTATGAAATGTTTCACAGATTCCTCATTGTTCTTTATAGATGCATAGTATTCCATTGTGTGAATATACCATAATTTATTTATCCATTCTTCTGTTGATGGGCACCTTGGTTGCTTCCATCTTTTTGCTATTGTAAACAGTGCTGCAATAAACATGGGTGTGCATTTATCTGTTTGTGTAAAGGCTCTTACTTCTCTAGGATATATTTCAAGGAGTGGGATTGCTGGATCGTATGTTAGTTCTATTTCTACCTTTTTAAGGAAGCGCCAAATCGATTTCCAAGGTGGTTGTACCATTTGACATTCCCACCAGCAGTGTAGAAGTGCTCCAATCTCTCCACAGCCTCTCCAACATTTATTATTTTGTGTTTTTTGGATTAATGCCAGCCTTGTTGGAGTGAGATGAAATCTCATTGTAGTTTTGATCTGCATTTCTCTAATGGCTGATGATTGTGAACATTTCCTCATATTTCTGTTAGCTACCTGAATGTCTTCTTCAGTGAAGTGTCTATTCGTATCTTTTGCCCATTATTTAATTGGGTTATTTGTCTTTTTGCAGTTGAGTTTTTGCAGCACCATGTAGATTTTAGAGATCAGGCGCTGATCAGAAATGTCATAGCTAAAAACTTTTTCCCAGTCTTACTCTTTTGGTGAAGTCTTTGGATGAGCATAGGTGTTTGATTTTTAGGAGCTCCCAGTTATCTAGTTTTTCTTCTACATTCTTTATAATGTTTTGTATACTGTTTATGCCATGTATTAGGGTCCTAACATTGTCCGTATTTTTTCTTCCATGATTTTTATTGTTTTAGATTTTATATTTAGGTCTTTGATCCATTCCGAGTTAGTTTTTATGCATGGAGTAGGGTATGGGTCTTGTTTCATTTTTTTGCAGATGGATATTCAGTTATGCCAGCATCATTTGTTAAAAAGACTGTCAATGATGTATTTTTCAGTAGTAGATCACCAGGCCTTTCTTCCAAGGCTCCTCTGGGTGGACTTCCAGTTAGCTAACTTTTTTTTTTTTGGCTAACTCTCATTGAGCAGCTGCATGCATTAAGTGTTTGCATTACCCAGGCAATTTTTTTTTTTTTTTTATGTAGTGCATGTTTTTCTTTCTTTTATAATGTTTATGCTTTTCATTTAAAGTAAACTTTTTAAAACATTAAAGTCTATCAGACTTACCAAGAAATTCATCAATCTTAAGTGTACATCTCAATACACACCTAGGAACCCACAATAGGAACCTACCTCTGTAACTCCCACCAAGAGCAGGAAATAGACCTTGGCCAGCACGTGTAAGAATCTCTGTCGCAGTCACTGTTCTCTTCTCTCCCCCAAAGCAACAACTCTGCTGACTTCTTTCACCAGACATTGGCTTTGCCAGTCTTTGAAGTTCATGTAAATATATGCTCTTGTGTTTGCCTTCTTTTACTCAAATTTATATTTGTGACATTCACTCATGTTGTTTTTGTAGCAGTGGTTTATACATTTTCATTGCTTACGTTATTTCATTGTATAAATATACCGCAATGTATCGATTGATTGTACCTCAGTTGTTGTCTGGTTTGGAATGTTACAAATAGTGCTCCTATGAATATTCATATCCATGGCTTTGTGGATAGAGGGTAGATATGTGCATTTTTGCTGGGTTTATACCAAGAAGCGTACCTGTTGGGTCATGGAGTATGTATACTGCCAAATAGTTTTCCAAAGTGGTTTATTCAGTTTATTCTCCCACCAGCAATGCACGAGAGTTCTATTTGCTCCAAAATGCAGTAATGTAGAATATCAGGGTTTTGAAGGAAAATGGAAAAAAAAAGTGTTGTCTTAAAAGAAGCACCACTTTGTCTGTCATAATTTTATGTATGTTTGGCATACTGCAGAGTATATAACACAGCTGATTGCTTCTTTTTGTGAAATTTTATTCATGTGCCTACTTGAACCTGCTCCAAACCAGATAAGAACGGCAAGGATCTACTGAGTCTGGGAAATTCAATCTATTCCCAGAATCTTGAGATATGGGAGTAACTTACTCTCTAAGTGTATCGTGCTCTTTTAACTAAATCATAGAAATCATTGCTGCATTTTATGAAAAGTTTATGAGGTCACATGAATGCTTGCTTACTGTGCATATGGTAAGAGCTGTGCATTTCAAGTTAAATATAGGAGGATTTCTGGCTGTAAAGAAGTAGTTTAAGAAATCAAGAGAACTATAAATGGCCATCTGCTCTATTCTCTGTTTTTATTTGCTGAATTAACCCAGTGCAATATTTTAATGAATAATGGGCTGGTATCCCATCTGCTCATTAGTTTTTTCACACTATAAAATAATCCATCATTTTTACTGAGTAGAAACAATTTGCTACTTTGTGAAAATATTTTTTAAAATAGAGGCAGTGGGTGTAATTCAACTTTCCATTAATTTCAAGCGTGTTATAGAGGTAGAGATACTGAGAGCTTCATTTCAGGTCACAGTGGTGGGAAAAGAATTTCAGGTTTTAGGGATGGGTCATGCACATCTTTGTTTTATAGGACGTGTATATGCAGGGCTTACAAAAAAATAAAAGACAGAAACCTGCTTATGTCTGCCTAAAGGTTGCAGAGATATGTAAAATGGTATCGATGATAATAGAACATTTTAGCAAAAAGAGTATAAGAATTAGTTCTTTAAAAAGAATGCTAACCACATGTCATTGTTAGAATTGAGCTCAGGGTTCCAATTCTGTACGCAATGCTATGACTCTAAAGCAAGGATGTGTGTGTGTGTGTGTGCGTGTGTGTGTATGCACGAGCACATTTAAGTTAAAATTTCATTTCAGTATAGTTTTACTTTGTTTCTGCTTCTGTGTTTTTATTTCTCTTAAGTTGGCATGATACATTATGTGCTTTCAGGCCATTTGCGGTTCACGTGCGTGGGAGCAGATGTTGGTTTAATGGCATCTTTAATGCCTGCTGTGCCACTTCCACAAAGTAGATTCCTTGTGAAAGGGGGTTTGGCCAGAGGGGACAATTGACGTTTGGAGACATGATAGGAGGGATGCGAGGCAGAAAAACAGGGAAGGGGTTTGAAATAGTCCTGTGCTGATGATTTTTTAAAATTTCTTTATCATTTACCAAATATTTTCTCTTCTGGGGCTTCTCTAGCTCAGCCAGTGCTAAATAATTTAGCAATGGATCTTTAAAAGCCTTTCCTTTGGTTCTTATAGGTTCTGGGACCTGAGGGTATTCTTACCTATCAGGAGAGACATATTTCCTTTAAAGAGAAGGGTATGTTTGCAGAGAGAACGCAGAGTGATTAGTGACAAGGTGTGTGGGGATTACAGGCACTTACTCGACTTTAATATTACTTTGAAATAATGGCTAATTTTGGAAAAAATGACTTAATGCAGTAAGCATCGTATCCGAAGTAGGTGGGGCCACCTTAGAGGCACACAATTTAATCCCATCATGTTTCATGGACATCTTCATTCTATTGGAGTAGATGCTTTGAGGTAGAGCTATTTATTTACTCTTTTGACTTTGTCTCTGAAATCTTATAAACTTAAATTTTCTGAAATCTCTTGTGCCCCACATGGTGTTCACGTAATCTTACACACCCAAACTTTTCCATGTTACTAACCAGAATATCTAACTGAGATTAATCCATTCCAATATGCTAAGTAAATAATATATTTTGAAGATTTTCAAGAGAAAGTTCCATTAAAATTTAAAGACTGAGCAAAAGAGAAACTCAGAGAAATTAAATGAGCCAATATTTTAATTGGTCCAATATAAGAACTCAAAAACTGAATAGAAATATAAAAATGACTCAATGGAAAATTGTAAAGAGACATTTTTTTACCTGATGGTTACACCTTGGAGGAATTCTTTTTTTTTTTTTTAATTACACGTTTTATAAAATGTCTTGTAAAATTTTGTTTCAAAACAGACTGTGCATATAGCTGGGACCCTGTCTTCATAGAGATGACACTGCAAAGTGTTTCCAGGAGCTACAAAGCATGGATAATAGATGGTCTTTATTAGAAACAATTCATTGTTGTAAACTGAGGCATGCATAAGATTTATATCTTACAGAAGAGGGTCATGTTGATCAAGGCAACACCAGATCCAGAACTCAGTTGCTGCTGCCTCCCACCATGAGCCAACTGGTTCATCAGTAGGTTCTCTTAGGCACAGTTACATGTGTTCAGGCTCATTGGAACATTTAATTCAGTTATGAAGCAAGAATATAATAGGGAAAATCATTATGTTCTATGAAAATTTACTTGTGAATTTAATGGAAATAATTCCATTAAAATGTACTTTAATTTCAAATATATGAAACTTGAATGTTTCTCATAAAATTTGATGATGGAAAATGAACTAAGAAGGGTAACAGAGCCTTCCTCTTAAATCTTTAAGAAAGAGTACAAGAGAGACAAGACTCCTTTCTCTTTTACTGAGCTCTTGGGTAAGCTCCATGACAGCGGCTACTATGCTTGTTGTTATGGATTCAGTTGTGTCTCCCAAAGAGGATGTTGAAATCCTAACCCCTGCGCGTGCTCCCAGGAGCCTTGGTGGTGCAGTGTAGCACTGGGCTGCGAACCAAAATATTGGTGGTTCGAAACTACCAGCTACTCCATGGGAGAACAATGTGGCAGCCTGCTTCCATAAAGATTATAGCCTTGGAAACCCTACAGGACAATTCTGCTTTGTCCTGTAGGGTCACTATGAGTTGGAATCAACTTGAAGGCAACATGTTTTTTGTTTTTTTTGTTTTGTACCTGTGACTGTGACCCTGTTTGGAAATAGAGTCTTTGAAGGTGTTATTATTTAGGTTAACCTGAGATCATACTGGAGTAGGATGGGTCCTAATCTTATATGACTGGTGTCCTTCTAAAAGAGAAGATACACAGAAGGAAAGATGGCAGCCACATGAAGACCCACCTACAAGCCAAGAAACACCAAGGATTGCATGCAGTCACCAGAAGCTAGGAGAGAGGCATAGAACAGATTCTCTCCCAGAGCCCTCAGAAGGAATCAACATGGCCAACAACCTGCCACCAGAACTGTAAGAAAAAATATCTCTGTCCTTATAACACACCCAGTTGGTGGTATTTCATGATGGCAGCCCTTGGAAACGAATGCACTTGTCTTTTCAGCACTGTATGCCTGGTGAACAACACAGTACAGGGCACACAGGGCACAAAGGAAGAACTCAGAAAATAGATACTAGAGTAAAGAGGTGACTCTGGGCATGGATTCTGGTGTCAGTCTGGGTTCAAATCCTGGCTTCTACACTTAAAAGCTGCTTAGCTTTGGAAAAATAACTTAATCTCCCCTAGTTTAAATTTATGCATATGGTGATAAAATTAGCTACCCCTCTCGGTTCTTGTGAAAATTAAGATGTTGTATATAAAGTGTTCAGGTCTGTTCCTGTTAGAGTTTGTGCTCAAAAAATAGTAACTATTTCATATAATGGAAGCCCTGGTGGCGTAGTGGTTAAGTGCTATGGCTGCTAACCAAAGGGTCAGCAGTTCGAATCTGCCAGGCACTCCTTGGAAACTCTATGGGGTAGTTCTACTCTGTCCTATGAGTTGGAATCGACTCGATGGCACTGGGATGATGATGATGATTTCATATAATAAAGTTTGTGATATTCCTGCCCCAGGTAGAGTTATTATTATTTTAAGCAAAACTTTGGAATGGGAAGTGAGGCTTATGCAGGAATGTAACAAACGAATATTTCTCGGGCCATATACTGATTTCCAGTGCCCTCAATATGGTATTTTGTAATCAACATCCAGAAGTGTTAGAAACTGGTGTTATTCCCTTATATAATCAATCAATTGATAGCTAATTTATAAGTTAGTGTTGGGTTCTTCCTTTGTTCCTTTGTCTTATTTGTATGTCTCGGTGTTCAAAATGGAGAATAGCATCAGCAGCTTCAAATCCATCAGACAGTAAAGTATGTTTTTCAAAATCCATAAAGAATATTCGATTACGCAATCACTTTCAATGAAAAGGCCTTTGTGGATTATCGTATTAATTAGAATACCTTATACTCTACATTCATCGTCAAAAAGAAGGTTTCAAGATCTATCCTGAGGTACAATGCTCTCAGTGATAGGAAAATATCCATACGGCTACAAGGAAGACCAGTTAATACAAGTATTATTCAAATTTACGCACCAACCACTAGGGCCAAAGGTGCAGAAATAGAAGATTTTAATCAACTGCTGCAGTCTGAAATTGATCAAACATGCAATCAAGATGCATTGATAATTACTGGTGATTGGAATGCAAAAGTTGGAAACAAATAAGAAGGATCAGTAGTTGGAAAATATGGCCTTGGTGATAGAAACAATGCCGGAGATCATATGGTAGAATTTTGCAAGACCAGCGACTTCTTCATTGCAAATACCTTCTTTCGTCAACATAAACAGCGACTATACACATGTACCTCACCAGATGGAACACACAGAAATCAAATTGACTACATCTGTGGAAAGAGATGATGGAAACGCTCAATATCATCAGTCAGAACAAGGCCAGGAGCCGACTGTGGAACAGACCATGAATTGCTCATATGCAAGTTCAAGCTGAAACTGAGGAAAATCAGAACATGTTCTCGAGAGCCAAAATATGACCTTGAGTATATCCCACCTGAATTTAGAGACCATATGAAGAATAGATTTGATGCATTGAACACTAATGACCGCAGACCAGACGAGTTGTGGAATGACATCAAGGACATCATCCATGAAGAAAGCAAGAGGTCACTGAAAAGACAGGAAAGAAAGAAAAGACCAAGATGGATGTCAGAGGAGACTCTGAAACTTGCTCTTGAGCATCGAGCAGCTAAAGCAAAAGGAAGAATTGATGAAGTAAAAGAAGTGAACAGAAGATTTCAAAGGGCCTCTCGAGAAGACAAAGTAAAGTATTATAATGACATATGCAAAGAGCTGGAGATGGAAAACCAAAAGGGAAG
Source organism: Loxodonta africana (assembly GCF_030014295.1). Taxonomy (NCBI): domain Eukaryota; kingdom Metazoa; phylum Chordata; class Mammalia; order Proboscidea; family Elephantidae; genus Loxodonta; species Loxodonta africana. The sequence goes on along the minus strand of NC_087358.1, from coordinate 8,902,489 downwards.
AACACACTCGGTGTTTCTCAAGCTGAAAGAACTGAAGAAAAAATTCAAGCCTGGAGTTGCAATAGTGAAGGATTCCATGGGGAAAATATTAAACGACGCAGGAAGCATCAAAAGAAGATGGAAGGAATACACAGAGTCATTATACCAAAAAGAATTAGTTGATATTCAACCATTTCAGAGGTGGCATATGATCAGGAACCGATGGTACTGAAGGAAGAAGTCCAAGCTGTTCTGAAAGCGTTGGCGAAAAACAAGGCTCCAGGAATTGATGGAATATCAATTGAGATGTTTCAACAAACAGATGCAGCGCTGGAGGTGCTCACTCGTCTGTGCCAAGAAATATGGAAGACAGCTTCCTGGCCAACTGACTGGAAGAGATCCATATTTATGCCTATTCCCAAGAAAGGTGATCCAACCGAATGTGGAAATTATAGAACAATATCATTAATATCACACACGAGCAAAATTTTGCTGAAGATCATTCAAAAATAGCTGCAGCAGTATATCCACAGGGAACTGCCAGAAATTCAGGCTGGTTTCAGAAGAGGGCTTGGAACCAGAGATATCATTGCTGATGTCAGGTGGATCCCGGCTGAAAGCAGAGAATACCAGAAGGATGTTTACCTGTGTTTTACTGACTATGCAAAGGCATTCGACTGTGTGGATCATAATAAACTATGGATAACACTGCGAAGAATGGGAAGTCCAGAACACTTAATTGTGCTCATGAGGAACCTTTACATAGATCAAGAGGCAGTTGTTCGGACAGAACAAGGGGATACTGATTGGTTTAAAGTCAGGAAAGGTGTGCGTCAGAGTTGTATTCTTTCACCATACGTATTTAATCTGTATGCTGAACAAATAATCCGAGAATCTGGACTATATGAAGAAGAACGGGGCATCAGGATTGGAGGAAGACTCGTTAACAACCTGCGTTATGCAGATGACACAACCTTGCTTGCTGAAAGTGAAGAGGACTTGAAGCACTTACTAATGAAGATTAAAGACCACAGCCTTCAGTATGGATTACACCTCAACATAAAGAAAACAAAAATCCTCACAACTGGACCAATGAGCAACATCATGATAAACAGAGAAACGATTGAAGTGGCCAAGGAATTCATTTTACTTGGATCCACAATCAACACCCTTGGAGGCTGCAGTCAAGAAATGGAACAACGTATTGCATTGGGCAAATCTACTGCAAAAGGCATCTTTAAAGTGTTAAAAATCAAAGATGTTGCTTTGAGGACTAAAGTGCACCTGACCCAAGCCATGGTATTTTCAGTTGCCTCATATGCATGCAAAAGATGGACAATGAATAAGAAAGACCAAATAATTGATGCCTTTGAATTATGGTATTGGTGAGGAACACTGAATATTCCATGGATTGCCAGAAGAATGAACAAATCTGTCTTGGAAAAAGTACAGCCAGACTTGCCTCAAGTACTTTGGACATGTTATCAGGAGGGATCTGTCCCTGGAGAAGGACAGATTAGGTAAGAGGGTCAGTGAAAAAGAGCAAGATCCTCAACGAGATGGATTGACGTAGTGGCTGCAACAATGGGCTCAGACATTTCAGCAATTGTGAGGATGGACTCCGGAAGTGATAATGTGGAGACCGGAAGGCAGTTAGGAAATTGACTAGGTCATGTAAGAGGTGGAAGGGACATGGTTTATAGTAAGAAGGTTTGGTAAGTGGAAACTTGGTAATGTGCAGCTGTCAGAGTGGATATGGTGGGAACAGAAAGGGAGAAATAATTAATGAAGATACTTCATAGTTTGAATGACTAGGAAGTTGTTAACTGAAATTGGAGACCCAGGGGAGAGTCTGGCTTGGGCCCTGAGAAGAGCATTTGGCTTGGTTGACCATGCCCTTTCTTCACATTCTTTATTTATCCTCCTAGACTCTACTCTCTCTTGGTTTTCCCCTAATTAAGGGGCTGCTTCTTCTTCTTCTTTGGGTCCTTAGTTAAAGCTTCCATATCTTCCCAACCCGAACTTGTTTGTATGCTCTAAACACGGATGGATTGTTCAATAGGTAAAGTAAACCTGGGCTTACCTTGCTTATTAGATAATCTGCCCCGGCTCTAAGGCTAATTCACTAAGTTATCTTTCCCCACTCATTCTCCAGTTTCATGGCTGATAAATTTACCTCAAGATTAACTCCAGCTCCAAGCACTGCACTCTCATTCCACCCTCTTACTTCTGACTGCTTACTGGGCCCCTCCATTTGTGAGTCTAACAGGCATCTCAAATTTAAGATATTCACAATCGAAGTTGCAGATAACACTATAAACATGCTTTTCCTTTAGTCTTGCACATCTTAATTGATAACAACTCCATCCTTGCAGAGTCTTGGCCTCAAACCTTGGAGTCATCCTGGATTTCTCAGTCTCTCTCACCCTACATTCATCACTCAGGAAATTCTTTTGACTACGCTTTGGCCACTTATGTTTTTCTCTGCTACCATCTAGTTCCAAGATGGACTTTTTCACCTAGAATGTTGCATCCAAACCAATATTCTTGATTTCCCTCTTGACCCAACTGCTCGAAGTCTCTACATAGTAGCCAAAACTCCTAATCACGAGGCCCTGAGTGCTTAGTCCCTCTGTTACCAGTCTAACCTGCCTTCTACCACTCTTGTCCTAACTCCTCTGGTTCAGCTGCTCTGCTCTCTGATTGTTCCTCCAACACTCCAAGCTATCTTCTTCCTCAAAGTCTTTTCACTTGTTGCTCCCTCTTTCTGTAATGCTCCGCCAAAAGAAAATCACATAGCTGCCCCCTCACGTTATTCAGTCTCTGCTCAGAAGTCACATTACTGGAGAGAACTTCTCTGAACACCTTGTATACAATAGTAACTACCTCCATCTTCTATTCCGTTATACGTCTTCCTACACAACATTTATCTCCACGCCACCTATTATATAGGTGTGTGTTTAGTGTCTATCTTCTTTTGGTAGAATTGAAGCACCTTGAAATTTTACTTGTCACTGTTAGATTATATGCCAGGCACGCTTCTAAGAACTTCACAAGTATTAACTTATTTAACACTAATAGTAACTCCATGACATAGGTATTATTATTCCCATTTTATAGACAGGAAATTGAAACACAGAGAGGTTAAGCTAATTGCTCAAGTTTTCACAGCTAATATGTGGTAGAGCTGGGACCCGAACGCTGGTAGTCTGGCCTCTTCACTACCTGCTGTCTTTTGAAAGCAAGGACTCAGTTTGTATTTTTCTGCTGTTTCCCCAGCATCCAGAATGCTGCCTGGCTCAGTACTTAATAAATGAATAAAATTTGGATACACTAATTTCAGATTAGTAAGTAGTACAGCGTCTCTTTCCCATGTCCAGAAACAAACAGAAATGCAGAAAGATAAAATCAGAACGTTTGCTTTTATTTAATCACCATATATTATTCCTTTTGATATCATTTACCATATTTTATGTGAATAATGTGGGCCTTCTACCTTTGTTTGCCACCCTCATCCTCCTCCCCTGAGGAGGTGTTTATGAAAACACCACTATGCCTTTTTTTTTTTTTTTTTTTAACGTGTTGCTGTAAAAGAAAGGAAATTACCTCCTGAGGGGAGGGCGCAGTTGGCAAACAAACGTAGAAGACCAGCATTGTTTGCGTTAAAATACAGTGACATTCTTTTTATTTAGCTTTCTGTTTTTTTTTTAAACCTGTCTGCATGATTCTATTTTCTATTAAAAAGCTGTTATTGTAAACTCAGCAGTAAATGCTAAATATTAAATACTTGACTGTTTTCTTATAGTCATGTGCTGAGTCTAGCAAATTAATCAAAAGAAAGCTTGTCTCTAAAAATTGTCTGCTTTTAATTGCACTGTGGGAAATAGTCAATAAAATGGTATTTGATGAGGATTGTTAGCTAAATCAAACCAAGCAAGCTTATATTGATCATGGACATATGCCAAGCACTGTGCTATGCTATGGGTATAAAGGCTGTAAGTTATTCCTATATCCAAGTGGTTCACAGTTCAGCAACAGGAGATGGACTTGTAAAAAAAAGTGTCATGGATTGAATTATGTCCCCCAAAGATATATATATCAATTTGACTGGGCCATGATTTCCAGTATTCTGTGGTTGTCCTTCATTTTGTCACTGTAATTTTATGTTAAAAGGATTAGGGTGGGATTGTAACATCACCCTTACCCAGGCCACATCCCTTGTCCAATGTAAAGGGAGTTTCCCTGGGGTGTGACCTGCAGCACCTTTTATCTCTCAAGAGATAGAAAGGAAAGGGAAGAGAGCGAGCTTTCCTACCACCAAGAAAGCAGCACTGGGCACAGAGCGTGTCCTTTGAACCCGGGGTCCCTGCACCTGAGAAGCTTCCTCGACCAGGAGAAGATTGAGGACAAGGACCTTCCTCCAGAGCCGACAGAAAGAGAGAGCCTTCTGAAGCTAACGCCCTGAATTTGGACTTCTAGCCTATTAGACTGTGAGAAAATAAATTTCTCTTTGTTAAAGCCATCCACTTGTGGCAATCCTGTTGTAGCAGCACTAGATGACTAAGGCATCCACTTGTGGTATTTCTGTTACAGCAGCACTAGGTGACTAAGACATCCACTGTGGTATTTCTGTTACAGCAGCACTAGGTGACTAAGACATCCACTTGTGGTATTTCTGTTATAGCAGCACTAGGTGACTAAGACATCCACTTGTGGTATTTCTGTTACAGCAGCACTAGGTGACTAAGACATCCACTTGTGGTATTTCTGTTATAGCAGCACTAGATGACTAAGACATCCACTGTGGTATTTCTGTTATAGCAGCACTAGGTGACTAAGACATCCACTTGTGGTATTTCTGTTACAGCAGCACTAGGTGACTAAGGCATCCACTTGTGGTATTTCTGTTACAGCAGCACTAGGTGACTAAGGCATCCACTTGTGGTATTTCTGTTACAGCAGCACTAGGTGACTAAGACATCCACCTGTGGTATTTCTGTTACAGCAGCACTAGGTGACTAAGACATCCACCTGTGGTATTTCTGTTACGGCAGCACTAGGTGACTAAGACATCCACTTGTGGTATTTCTGTTACAGCAGCACTAGGTGACTAAGACATCCACTTGTGGTATTTCTGTTATAGCAGCACTAGGTGACTAAGACATCCACTGTGGTGTTTCTGTTACAGCAGCACTAGGTGACCAAGACATCCACTTGTGGTATTTCTGTTACAGCAGCACTAGATCACTAAGACAAGTAAGTGCAAGAATTATTACTAGGGTACAGGTGCAGAGGCATGGAGTGATCCATTTGGAGATTTGGGTAAAGGGGGAAAGTGACAGGAAGGGCTTCATGGGAGAGGTGGTATTAGTTGTCTTAAGAGATTAGTGAGTATTTGCAAGGCTTACTCAGGGTTGGGGGCAAAATAGGGGCAGGGGTGTTTGTGATGGTGGTGGATAGAAGTCTTTCTGAGTAGAGGAAAAAGCATAAATAACAGAAACTTTTCATGTTGTGAATATTTGTACAAGTTGGTCATTCATGGAGGAAAAAAAGTCTATTAATTTGTGAGCACCCGATTTCTTATTAGCTCCATAAATTACTACTGAAATTGCAGAACTGTAGATGTATAAAAATTGCTGACAGGAAATAAAATAATTATCATTTGATAGGCAATTTAAAATGTATTTCTTTTTAATTATGAAAATGTGAAATTATAGTTTTACTTAACTTCATTCCCTAAGACTTGACACTTCGGTACAATTTTTGGAAAGCAATCAAATTTCTACAAACGCTTGTTAAGTTTTTGCTGTATTTCAGGTTTGTTTTCATCTCAGATTAATTTTTGTAAGAAGATCATTCTTAGCACCTATTTATAATATATCCAGTCAGTTTATCAGTGGGTAGAATTTGGCATCGATGCTTTGTGGCATTCCGTATATCTTTGACAACACATCTAGGTTGTTTTGTTTGTTTTAAGAAAATGTCATGTAACTACACGTCTTAGGTTTTATGATCTTGAAAATTCCTTATGTTTTTATCATACTTATAGTTTACAAAGTGCGTTGCTTTAACAGTTAACTTTACTTACTTTATATCAGTTGACCCTGACAGTAGTTCTGTGAGTTAAACAAAGGGTAGTTAGTTCAGAATCTCATGCATGAGTCCCTGTTTCTCTTGTTACCTATCCTTCAAATGGCTGGATGCAATGTGTTCAGATAACTGTTGACAGCATGTGGTTCCAAAGAAAGCGTCAAGGTGCTGTGCAAGATTATTGATCAAGTGGCGTAGCGAAAGCTACGCTCATGGACTGTGAGTCATGTGACCAGGTTTTCAATAATTCTTTGCCTCTTCATCATTTGTATGTAGTTCCAAGACAAATCACTAGACCTTTCTGGGTCTTAATAAGTCATACATGAAAATGAGTTGAAAGCGAATAGATTAAATCGTCTCCAAGGTCCCTTCTAGTTCAGAGTTCTGAGACCTGATGTGAACTCAAATGAAAACAAAGCAGACTAAGCAGAGCCGTTAGAAGAACCCATCAGAAGATTTTTGTGAATAGTGAAGGTGTTAGGACCATGTGCTACCCGTGAATTGCATTTGGCCATGTCCCCCTGGGCATTCTGCAGATGGGCAGCCCCTCTTCACGTGGAACATGCTTTCACATGCATGTTCACACCTCTCCATACCTGTGACCTGAAGTTTACAGTGGTAAGGCACATGCTCCGTTTAAACGTTCTGCTTCTGTTAGGAGCTTTTGATCTTCCTGAATTAAACTAAGTAAAAGTTTACCTCTAACAGTTTTAAGAGGAGATCAAGAGAATAATTTTTAGATTTTGTTCATTAATGGAAACACAGTTGCACTGGCTAGGATTTTTTTTTTAAGTTAGTATTTTCTAAGCCATCTGCCTATGAAATGTGGAGTGAAAACTAAATTTATAGAAGCCATTTTTAGAAAGCCAGAATGGTATACAAATGTTGATATTCTAGAAAATACATTTATCTTCGCGTGGACTATCTCGGATGTAAAGCACCCCCATCCCATGGCCGTTACTGAGGGGTCGCTGTTTTCTTTGTACTTGCCCATAAACTAGGCATTGGCCTGAGGTCACGAATAAGATTTAGTGTCAATTACGGTACATTTTATAGGGAAATGCAGAACGTTCTATTATACCATCTTGGATCAAAGGCTAAACCAGTAGTTTCTTTTCTGAAAATTGTGTTCCTATTTGGAAAAATTCTAGCTTCACCTCATCGTCAGCACTGCCACCAGTTCTTACTCTCTAAACAATTCCTGTGTAAGCCCTAATGCACACAAACCCTGCCAGTGAACTCTTGCTCTTGGAAGAAGAAAATATTCTAAACAAGGCCTGCATTTAAAACATCTCCTAGAAATTAGTCTGTTTTCTAGTGGAAGGACTACCACGTAACAAAATTACGGATCTCCTACCATCCATTTTTTTTGTATTATACGGAGCTATCAGAAGAAGAGATCCATGAACCCAAAGTTCAAATTATTTTTCATATCTCTGATATGACTATTTGATAGTTGTATTAATCCCATTTCCTTTCCTCAAGTGAAGTAGACAGAGAGAATAATGTAATTGACTAATTCTTTGAGGGCAAGATCAGTGTCTTATTAATTTTTGTATCCTTGGCACCTAGTAAACAAAAAAAAAAACAAAAAAACAAGTTGCTGTCAAGTTGATTCTGACTCATGGCAACCCCATGTGTCTCAGAGTAGAACTGTGTTCCCTAGAGTTTTCCATGATAGACTTTTCAGAAGTACATCACTAGGCCTTTCATCCAAGGTACCTCTGGGTAGACCCAAACCTCTAACCCTTTGATTAGCAGCTGAGTGTGTTACACTTTTGCACCACTCAGGGACACTTGGCACCAAGTACGTATCAATAAATTCTTGTTGAATAAATGAAGAGCCCCATAGGCTTCCAACCAAAGGACAAATACAAAGGATGCTTATAACCAAATAATTCATGAGATATTAGTGACATAAAAGGCCCATCTCTTCTTTCTATAAATGTTTTCAAGAGACTAAATGTTCAGAGTGAACAGAAGTCTTCCGAACCTTAATATACTCAATGCTGGCATCTTAAAACTAATTTATGGATGTGGCTTTTGTAGTATGGCTCGGAGATAATTTTTCTACAGTCATTTCATAGGCATCACTGAATAGCTATCCTGTAATAAAAGTCCATCATTATTATATTAAATCAGACTTAAATGCAGAGTGTAGGTTGTACCCTATTGTAGAATGCATTTAAATACCTTGATTAAACCCTACTAACTCAATTTCAAATGACAGTTCATGCCTCTAGTCTCTTGTTAGTTTTTTTTTTTTTTTTTTCATCCTAGATCATGAATTCCTTTCCTTGGTTTGTAACCATATTCATGCATTCTATTTTTCTATTGTTGTTGTTAGGTGCCATCGAGTCAGTTCTGACTCATAGCGACCCCACGTACAACAGAACGAAACACTGCCCGGTACTGTGCCATCCTCACAATTGTTGCCATGCTTGAGCCCATTGTTGCAGCCGCTGTGTCAATCCATCTCATTGAGGGTCTTCCTCTTTTTTGCTGACCCCCCACTTTACCAAGCATGATGTCCGTCTCCAATTTTTCTATTACTTAAAAAAATTTAGGATGTTTATGTGAATTTGCATTAATGACAGTTACTTAACAATTTTACATTGTGCAATAATGAAGCTAACTTAAATATATTGAGTTTACCGTGGTTGAATAATTGTATTTTAAGAGTCATCCTGTACTTCCACATAATTGTTCACTAACGTTGTTCATTCCCACCATCTTTTGGGTTCCAGCTCCTGTTAATCCAGCCTAGGACTTTCGTGAAAGGATGGGGTTCAGCACTAGTTTAATTGAGCTGGTGAAAGTAAACCTAAAGCACAGTATGATTGGTTCATTGGAGGAAGACAGAGGGTGTAAGGAATCCTATACTTAATTCCCCTTCCCCCATTGCCATTGAGTTGATTCTGACTCATAGCAACCCTATAGGACAGAGTAGAACTGCCCCATAGGGTTTCCAAGGAGCACCCGGTGGATTCGAATTGCCGACCTTTTGGTTAGCAGCCATAGCTCTTAACCACTATGCCAGCAGGGTTTCCTTTTCTAGGTCAGTAGCCATGAAAGAATGGTCCAGACCAACAGCAGCATCATTTTCTGGGAAATTATCAGGCCCCACTAAGACCTACTGAATGAGAAATGCTGGTGTGGAGGCCCAGCAGTCCGTGGTTTTGCATGCCCTCCGGGTGATTCTGAGGCACACTCAAGTGTCAGAACCAGGGTTTACTTCCTTCGATGTTTAGGAATCTCTGGGGATTACAATTAACAATTACAATTCCATTTCAAGGAAACTCATGTAGAACTATTTACCATGCAAACCTTAATTAATTTAAGGGAAAACTCGACAGCATACCTGGGTTGCAACGTCAGACGAACTTGAGTTTGCATTCTATTTAACAGATTCCTACTTCAGTCATTTTGAGCAACCCATCTGAGCCCTGAGAGCCTTGTATGTGTAATAATGCCCACCTTTCTGGGTTGTGAGGACTAGGAATGATATATGAAAACCAAGAGCTAAAGATGGTTTTTATAAAAACCAGTCGAGGTTGAGTTGAGTCCTACTCATAGCAAGCCCAATGTGTTAGAGAAGAACTGTGCTCCACAGAATTGTCAATGGCTGATTTTTCCGAAGTAGATTGCCGAACCATTCTTCGGGGGCACCTTTGAATGAACTTGATCTACCAACCTTTTGGTTAGCAGCTGAGTGCATTAGACTTTGGTAGAGGGTTGGTGAAAACCAGGGAAACCTTTGATGAAACGGATAGATACAATAACCACAACAATGGACTCCAACATATCAGTGATCATGAGGATGGCACAGGACTGGGCAACATTTTTTTCTGTTACACAAAAGGTCACCATGAGTTGAAGGAGCCAACTCAAAGGCCATTAACAACATTGAAGCTTAAGCTTTGGGGTTTTCACTATTATTATTAATAATAATATTAACTTTTAAGCAGTGATGTCTCTGTGGTTGGTGTCACCCCGTGTGGTAACTCATGGTGTCACCCCCTTTCCCCATGCTAACGACCACAGTACTGTAGCTAAAACACCGGAAAATTTGTCAAAATCTGAGACTATAAAAACACCAGCACCAACGAAAACCACAGTGCGCGACTGAAACAGACAAAACCCGTGATAATTGGTTACGACTGACAGCCCTGACCGAAGCACATAAAAAAAAAAGAAAATTAGAAGGCTCAGAATGTAAGTTAGCATAGAGTTTTAGCCTTTAGGTATATTGACACGTGTAAGCTGGGTTTACGAAAAATGTTTTTGTTGTTATAACTAACATCAAGGATATTTTTATAAAAAATAATAAATTTCTGCTGAAATAACTGCACAAAAATTTTACGGGCAGTCATTTTGTTGTCACCCTCTCTGACAGTGTCACCCAGTATAATCCACACCCCCCACACCCCCTTAGTGATGCCACTGTTTGTAAACCTTATTGAATATTTGAAGTTTTTAGTTTTTTTTTTTCTTCTTCTTTAATTAGGGCCCTTGAGTTGTATAAGTTTCAGGCCCCACAGAAGCTGGCTGCAGCCCCAGCAAAGAGCAATGCCTGGCACATGGTAGAAGCTTTATCGATGTTACTTGTTTTGGAGTTGAGTCTATTCACTCCTCCTGCCACTTTTGTCATTTACATTTGAAGGCTATATTCTATCCTGGAACAATTTACCAACACAGCACATAAGGTGTGTGATGCACACACAGTACAAATTTATGGATGACTATGAAAGGAAGCCCTGGTGGCATAGTGGTTAACTGCTACGGCTGTGAACCAAAGGGTTGGCAGTTCGAATCTGCCAGGCGCTCCTTGCAAACTCTGTGGGGCAGTTCTACTCTGTCCTATAGGGTCGCTATGAGTCGGAATCAACTCGACAGCACTTTGGTTTTGGTTTGGTGAGATTAAAAGGTATTTAGGAAACAAAACCTGAAGGGCCAAGGTGTGCAATCTCCCACAAACAAGAGTCTTGTGTGTCTTGTCAGGAGGAGATTTCTCTCTCTCCATTTATCTAATACCCAGCAAGCAAAGAGTATAAAGAGTTGGACCCCTCCCTCTTTTTTTTAAGACAAAAACCTTTTAAACCAATGTGAAGTTGCTTAAGATTCAAATGACAGTTCTTCTCTGAAAGTCAGATTGTATTCTTTGCCCTGTCTTTGACAATGATTATAGTAATTGAGCAGAATACGGTCTTCTCTATTGAAATGTGTGAATGTAGACACTTAAGGTTATATTTTCCGAGCAGCATGTATAGGTTTAGCCATGTGTCTCCTGTTAACACCAACCGTGTCACACAATGCAGTGCCTTTGCTCATTGGCTCAAAAATGTACCCCATGACATTAATGCAAGCATCCTTGAGCACCATCAATTATCCCATTTTCTGTGACTTCTTTTCAATTAATTCCATTCCAGAATGTGCAGTTATCTGAGCAGTGTTTTTTTTTTTTTTTTTTTTTGGTTTAATGACAGCAGTGCTAGTTGTTTCAGTATTTTTCAAGTGCTGACTGCATCTCTTTAGTTGAAGAGTTGGTTAGGGAAATTACCGTCAAGCTCACTCACCACCATAGTAACCAAACTTTAATACCTGCCGGGATACAGACATTTATATAATCTAACTCCGTGGCACTGAGGTACAGTGTATGTAGTGTATTTATGACTGAACAGAAAGTTTCAAACAGCAGCCTGTGAAATTGGATTTTAGATGTAATGTACCATAAATAAGTGCTATAAAGATTGCCTTTAATGCTATCAATCAGATTTTATTGGTTTCAGCTATTTCATTCTTGTTATTGTATTACCCACAAAATCAGAAGAAATCAAAGAGCTGGAATATTTTTTATTTTAATATCCCATATCCTACAGTAATGGCACAAGCACCCTTATAGCTTCCTTTCTGGATAAGTTGGACAAGGTTGACAGGTGGCAGGCCCCAGCAACGTATCAGTGGCAGGATCAGTGTAGACAACCAAACTTTGGGACTTGAAACATTTTAAAATTTCCAATTTGTGAAATAAACGAAATAGGGAGTTGGCAGATCCCTCCCCTGCCTGAGTTGCTGGTTGTCATGTCCTTCATGCAGGGCTGACACCTGTAGAGATTGGCAGGTGAGGTACGCCTTGCATCATCTGCCAGGTTTATAGAGTTTGGTGATGAGACTGGCCATCGAGGGTGGGTGCACCCATGCCTGACGTGTCTGAGTTATTTGAAGCACCAGAAACTGCTGGTATCAAATAAAGTCTCCTTAAACGCTCATTCAATATTTGGTTCAGAACCTTAATAAATTTTTAGGTTTTTCTATCTTACTATGGTTTAGTGAAGAAAATCAACTTAACACAGATGTACTGGTAGCACCCAGGGGGCTATGGTAATCTAAGGATGAACTAGCTAGTAACTGAGCGGTTTTTTTGTTTTTTATTTTGTGCTTTAGGTGAAAGTTTACAGCTCAAGTTAGTTTCTTATAGAAAAATTTGTACACATTGTTGTTTTGTGACATTAGTTCCAATCCCCACAATGCGACAGCACACACCCCCTTTCCACCCGAGGTTCCCTGTGTCCATTCATCCAGTTTCTGCCCCTCCCTGCCTTCTCGTCCTGCCTCCGGACAGGAGCTGCCCATGTGGTCTCATGTATCTGACTGAGCTAAGAGTTGTTTAAAATGCAATTTGCACTTGGTTTCTATGTTGCTTTCCTCAGTTTTCCTGACACAGATACTCTGAGGAGCCCAACCAGACCTTGTTCGTATGACTTTCATTGCTCAAGGTTGAAGCCGTGTGACTTAAAGAAGGCGAGGAGGACTACCAGGGCTTCTTGGAACTGAGGATATTAGAAAGCTACATCTTCATTAAGCCCCACTCGTAGCAACCTACAGGACAGGGTAGAACTGCTCCATAGGGTTTCCAAGGAGCAGCTGGTGAATTCAAACTGCCGACCTTTTGGTTAGCAGCTGAGCTCTTAACCACTGAGCCACCAGGGCTCCTCATCTTCATTATACTTCACTTTTCTTTTTTTTAAAACCATGGCATTATACCAGATATGGTCTGGATAGTGCCCCCATGTGAAAAATAACCACATTTAGCAATTAGAGAAGGCACTGAAAAATTGTATTTTGTCTTGATTATAAAGAAATCTAACCCCCACAAATGCTAAAGTCATCTTTAACCTGCTTGAGATAAGAGCCATATATGTTTATACTGCTATTACTATGGCACATCTGAGTTCAGCAATATATGTATCCCATTGCTGTCGAGTGAATTCTGACTCCTAGTGACCCAATAGGACAGAGTAGAACTGCCCCATAAGGTGTCCAAAGAGTGGCTAGTGGATTCCAACTGTGGACTTTTTGGTTAGCAGCCAAGCTCTTAACCACAGCACCACCAGGGCTCCAATATATAAATCTACATATCTCAGAATAGGGGATCTTCCTGCCTGCTGCCGCCCTTACTTCCTGTGAATTAAGCTGGAAGAACTAAGGGGATTATGCTGATTAGCGCTTGACATTTATGACTGCCAGTTCACAGCTGAAAATATAGCCAAGAAACTCAGTCCTAGACCTAGGAGGCAGCTGGATCCCAGGGTGGGATTTGGCGCTCGTTTCAGGCTGTGCTCAAGTTTCTGGAGCCCCGTGGACTGCTTGCACTGAACAGGGAACCATCTCTGTGTGGAGGGCACATGTAGCTGAGCTTGTAACACTTGTTCCACGTTCTTTTTGGAGCACAAGGGAACCTCTCTTCAAGATCGGCCTTCCCCACACGATATGGTGCTTCCTTAAAAAGCTAGAAATACCATACGATCCGGCAATCCCACTCCTAGGAATATATCCTGGAGAAATAAGAGCCATCACAGGAATAGACACATGCACACCCATGTTCATTGTAGCATTGTTCACAACAGCAAAAAGATGGAAACAACCCAGATGCCCATCGACAGATGAATGGATAAACACACTGTGGTACATACACACAATGGAGTACCATGCAACGATAAAGACTGAAACTTTGGAGCATCTCACAACACGGATGAACCAGTGGGCATTATGCTGAGTGAAATAAGTCAATCACAAAAGGGCAAATATTGTATGAAACCACTACTATAAAAACTCATGAAAACACACAAGCAGAAACAATCTTTGATGGTTATGAGGGATGGGTGGGGTGGGGTGGGGTGGGAAGGAAAAACTAAACAATAGATAACTTGTAACTTTGGTGAAGGGTAAGACAGGAATTAAAAATAAAGGCCTTTTTTTTTTTTTTTCACAAGAAGCCATAACCAATGAAAGGCCTCCCTAGAACTAGATAGCTTCAGACCAAACAAATATATTTTTTGCCCCTTTTGTTTTTTTCTGCCTAGGATTCATTTTAGGCAAATGTTAAAAATGTGGTTTTGTATTTTGATTTACTTGATTTGTTTTACCTTGTCCCCTGTCCTAGTCCCATCAGAGTCAGATGGCCAGAAACCAGCTTGTATTCAACCAAGTCAAGTTCATTGATCCATTGGAATGAGGGTGACTGCATGCTAGAGGAATTGTGGGGTGTTTCACCAAAACAAAGGGGAGGATAGAGGATATTAGAGGACCCCGAGGGCAGAAGGAGTTAGATGAAATATAAATGGAGCAATGTTTTGAGGCTCAAAGCAAAGCAGGGCTGTGTGCAAAGGGTTTAACAGCAAATCTGTACTGTAAAGCAGACCCGGCGTCCTATTTCTTTGGAGACTACAAAGTGAAGATGAATGTAGAATGCTGTGTCCGCCAACCTGTACCTGGATTGGGAATTGAGGCTTATTTGTGTGTCAAAGTGACTTAGATCCTGTAGGCAAGAATGGAATGTTTCATTTTTATTTATATAATTTCAAAAATAAAGTTATGATTTTAGAGAACAATCTTAGTGAGTTAAAGTAATAGTCACCCAAAGAAGGTGATTGTCATGACACTTTACAGCTGCAGTATGTACCTGGGGGATAGATTGTTCCCTGATAACTTTTCAGCTGATGTTATCTGTTATTCCGTCTTGATGAATAGCCAGACACTTTTTTTTTTTGCTTTCTCAGTCTAAGCTAACTTTAACTTTTTTTTCTCTATATAAGTTAGGAAAACTTTGGTTGCAAAAAAAAAAACTAAAAATGGGCTTAAATAGTTAAGAAAATGTATGACTTAACAACAGCGAAGTTCAGGAGGGGAAAGGGCTTCAGGCAGGGTCTGATCAAGCAACTTATAAAGTCATTAAATACTTTATTCCTGTCTCTTCCAATGGCTCTCCACATTGTTTGCTTTGTCCACATCTTAAGTATATTTTCTTGTGAAACTCATTATGATTAAGTGTTCGACCTTATTTTTCTATGCTCTATATTTCTTAATATTTTATACATTTTTTTATTTCTCAGTCCTAGTTTCTCAATAATTTTATATAAGCTCCCTAATTCTGTCTTCAGCTGCATCTTTTTTGCCATGTAATCTCTCTCGGGTTTACATTTTTAATTATTTCATTTCTAGAACTTCTAGGTGGTTATTTTTCAAGTCAGCCTGGCTTGTGACAGCGCTCCTGCTTCTTATGCATTGTCAGCCTCTCTTTTTATGTCCTCGGTCATTTTAAACACATTAAATTTTACTCTCTGATAGTCCTATTAACTGAAGTCACCAGAGAACTCTTCCTGTTTGTCTGTTGACTCTCTCCCAGTGATTTTTTTTTTCCTTTTCTTTTTGTTAGTTTTGGATCATGAACTTATTTTTCTTGAGGTCTTATTGGTTGAAATCCTGTGCAGTCCGGATTCAGCATTTGTATTGTATATATTTTAATTTAGCAAATATTTATTTAGTGCTGTATGACTGGAAAAAGCCCTAGGCTTGTGGCAATTACGTAGTTTTTTGTTTTTATGACTCAGGAACCTGAGTCATAAATATGACTAATTATCTTGCTTATGTCAAATTTTGCGAGGCACCTGAAACATTACATAAAATTTGTATTTTTTTGCAATGTGCTATTATTGATAAAATTTACTTGTAATTTATTATAAAATATATTAAGCAAAAAGAATGTATGTAATGTATAATGCATATACATATATGTATATATATATATGTGTGTGTGTGTATATGTATATGTGTGTATATATATGTATAGGGTCCTTACGAGTCAGGATCAACTCCACAGCAATGGGTTGGGTTTTTTATGTATAAGTATACAGCCTAAAGAACAATAATAAAATGAAAACCTGTGTAACTTTATCATCCAGCTTAAGAAATAATCCATCATTAGTATATTAGTATTCCCTACCTGATTAGTACCTCCCGTGGCATAGTGGTTAAGTGCTGCAGCTGCTAACTAAAAGGTTGGCAGTTTGAATCCACGAGGCACTCCTTGGAAACCCTATGGGGCAGTTCTACTCTGTCCTATAGGTTCACTATGAGTCAGAATCAACTCAATGGCAGCGGGTTTGATTTGGTTTTTTGGTACCTGATCACAGAATCCATATTTCCTTCAGAGGTAACAATTTTGATTTTCATATCATTAATACAGTTAGATTTCTTTATACCTCCACATATGTATATAACTATAAAAATACATTGTTTAGGTTTGTTTTGTGGCTTCATATAAATAGAATGATACAGTTAGATTTCTTTATAACTCCACATATGTATATAACTATAAAAATACATTGTTTAGGTTTGTTTTGTGGCTTCATATAAATAGAATGACACAGTTAGATTTCTTTATACCTCCACATATGTATATAACCATAAAAATACATTGTTCAGGTTTCTTTTGTGGCTTCATATAAATGGAATGATACAATATTTGATATTTTCTAACTTGCTTTTATTTGCTCAGTATTGTTTTTAAGATTCATCCATGCTGATGTGTGCAGTTGGTATCTTTACCCAACCATAAACTATACATTGAATGAATATATATATATATATTGCTCATCCTACCATTAATTTTCATTAAGTGGTTTCCAGTTAGGGCTATTGAACAATGGGTTTTCGGATTTTTTAACAAATCTCCCAATGCGCATGTACAGAAATTTCTCTGGGTGTATACTGAGGAATAAAATTGCCTGGCTGGAAGTTGGAAAAGCTGGTGGCACAGTGGTTAAGAGCTACAGCTGCTAACCAAAAGGTTGGCAGTTCAAATCCACCATGCACTCCTTGGAAACCCTATGGGGCAGCTCTGTGCTGTCCTGTAGGGTTGCCATGAGTGAGAATTGACTTGATGGCCACGAGTTTGATTTGGTTTGGTTGGACGTCATGCACATGTTCAGCTTGCAATGTATGTAGTACACTAAGTGGCTGTGCCAATTTACATTCCCAACAGTAATTCATGAAAATTTCTTAGCTCCATAGTCTGTCCAAGACTCCATTTATTTTAAAATTTTTGCCAATTTAGTATTTTAATTTTGCTAATTTAGGATCTGCTAGTCACGTGTTAAATGAAATCTCATTATCCTTTTAATTTATATTTTTACAATTACTAATAAGATTGAACATATTTTCATATGTTGATAAGCTTTTTTGTGCCTCTTGTTTTGTGAAATACTTATTTGTGACTTTTGCCCATTTTTGTGTTCTGAGTTTTTACTTATTTAACTATTCTGAGGGAACCCTGGTGGCATAGTCAGCAGTTCAAATCTACCAGGTGCTCCTCAGAAACTGTGGGGCGGTTCTACTCTGTCCTATAGGGTTGCTATGAGTCAAAAGCGACTCCGCATCAACGGGTTTTTTTTTTTTTAATCTATTCTGGTTCCTAATTTTTGGTACAGTATATGGTTTACAAATAGCTTATCCCAATTTCTACTACTTTTGTTTGTTTTGATTTCTTTATCATTCTTTTTTGTAAAGAGACGTTCTTTAGTATAGTCATTTATCAGTTTTTTTCTTTATGTTTTGCTATTTCATGTCTTGTTTACAAATATTTCCCTGCAGTAATTTTACAAAGATATTGTTTTCTAATAATCCAGATTTGATTTTTGTGTATAGTGTGAAAAGGGAATCTGATTTTATTTTAACCTAGAAAATGAATTTTCTAGCACTATGTATTAACCTGTCTACACTTTCTCTATATTCTTGACAGTTCTGCAACCAACTCTGTCAATAATAGTTTTCCTATATGCATGGGTCTGTTTTAGAGCTCTCAGTTCTGCCCCATTGGTCTGTTTCTGTGCACTCGAATTAATTCCTTATTGTCTTAATTAATGTAATAGTACAAATACCTGTTAAAACAAGTATTCTCACCTTATTTTATCCCCCTTGTGTATCTTGGCCTTTCTTGATCATTTGATGTTTCATGTAAATTTTAGACTCTACTTGTCTAAAGTAAGAACAATTGTTTTCTTATTAGGTCTTACTATTCCTGAACTTGGCATTCCTGTCAATTTTTTTTATATTTTCAAGTTTTTTTTGTTTAAAAAGAGTTAATTTTTTTTTTACAAAGAGACATTGCATATCATTGCATGAATTTATTCTTAGTTACTTAACATGATTTGTTACTGTTCTAAATGGGATATTTAAAAAATTACATTTTGTATTTGACCGTCACAAAGCATAGAAATACAGTTTAATTTTAAATATTTCTTTTGTATCCAACAGGTTTGCTAAAATTTCTCATTAGCTATAATACTTTTTCCTATATGTTCTTTTTGTGGTCTATGAATACGCTCATATCTTTTGCAAATAAGGACATTTTTGTTACTTCAATTCTGTTTTTTGTGCTTTTTATTTATTTGGATTATCTTATTGCACTGGCAGGGACTTATCAATCAATGTTAAAAGAAGCGTTGGTAGAAGACATCTTTGTCCTATTTTGGACATCCAAGTTAATTTTTTTGCAATATTATATTAATCGTACATGTTTTTGTACAGCCCCTTTAACATGTGAGAAACTCTGGTGGCAGAG
Organism: Loxodonta africana; assembly: GCF_030014295.1. Classification (NCBI taxonomy): domain Eukaryota; kingdom Metazoa; phylum Chordata; class Mammalia; order Proboscidea; family Elephantidae; genus Loxodonta; species Loxodonta africana. The sequence goes on along the minus strand of NC_087358.1, from coordinate 8,883,519 downwards.
TGGTTAAGAGCTACAGCTGCTAACCAAAAGGTCAGCAGTTCAAATCCACCAGGTGCTCCTTGGAAACCCTATGGGGCAGTTCCACTCTGTCTCATAGGGTCACTGTTAGTCGGACTCAATGGCAATTTTTTTTTTTTTTTAACATGTAAAGGACATTTCTTGCTATTAATTCTTTGCTAAGATGTTTTCTGTTTTGGATTAATCATGAATGCATGTTGATGTGGAGAATTAATCAATTTTCTAACAGTCTTCTACTCATGCAGTGAAAACCACTAGGTTATGGTGAATATCTTTTATATATATAAAATGCTAGATTTTATGCACCACTATTTTGTTTAGAAATTCTGGAATCATATTCATGAGTTGCATTGTTTTATTCTCTCATACATTTCTATTATTTTATCCTCTCATTTCTCCTCTCTCTCTCTGTATTTGCCTGTTTGTAGTAAGGTTATGCCACTTTCACATACTGACTCAGAGGGTGTATGCTTTTTCAATTCTCTGAGAGGGCTTCTGTATGACTTACATTTTTTATTTTTTCAATGTTTAGTAAACCTTTCTGTGAGGTTATTTGGGACTGGTGTTTTTTGTTTGTGACAAGACTTTTAACTATGAATTTAATTGCATCAATGGTCATAGAACTATTTACATTTCCTAGTTTTTCTTGAGCCAGTTTTTATAAGTTGCATATTCTAAAAATTTAGCTATTTCATCTGTGATTTCAAACGTGTGGCAAAAAGTTGCTGGTAATATCATTTCGCGGACATTTAAATTTCTCCTGCAGCTGAGCTATGAGTTCTTTTTCATTCCTATTATTTTATTTATTTGTTTACCATTTCTCGTTTTCTAAAATAAATTGGCATTTGCCTTTTTTGTTGGTGTTTTTAAAGAAATGACTTTTGCGATTTTGCTCCTCTCTATTCTATGTTTGGAGTCTTGGTGGTGCAGTGGTTATGTGCTCAGCGGCTAACCAAAAAGTTGGCAGTTCGAATCCACCAGCTGCTCCTTGGAAACCGTACGAGGCAGTTCTACTTTGTCCTATAGGATTACTATGAGTCGGAATCAATTTGACGGCAACGGGTTTGGTTTTGGTTTCATTGTGTGTTTCTTTTCTAGTTCTTTAATTAGTGGTCTTTATTAATTCTTACCACTTATTGTTGAGTCAGTTCTGACTCGTGGTGACCCAAGTGCATCAAAGTAGAACCGAGCTCATAGGGTTTACGATCACCGATTTTTCGGAAGTAGGTCACCAGGCCTTTTTTCCAAGGTGTCTCTGGAGGGCCTTGAACCTCCAATCTTTCAGTTAATAGCTGAACATGTTAAGGGTTTACATCTCTTGGGGACTTTTTTAAATTCTTACATTCTGCTTTTAAAAAACCAAACCCAGTGCCACCAAGTCAATTCCGACTCATAGCAACCCTATAGGACAGAGTAGAACTGCCCCATGGAGTTTCCAAGGAGCGCCTGGCAGATTTCAGCTGGTGACCCTTTGGATAGCAGCTGTAGCACTTAACCACTATGCCACCAGGGTTTCCCATTCTGCTTTATTTGGGTTTATTCTATTGTTCTTTCTCTAACTTCTTAAGTTTCATGCTTAGTTCATTAATTTAGACTTTCTTCTTTTTAATATATCCATAAAAGGGTATACATTTTTCTTGATACTTACTGGCTGAATTCCACAAGTTTTAATCTGTAGTATTTTAATTATCACTCAGCAATGCATTTTAGAATTTTTTATTGTGATTTCCTATATGACCCATGTGTTTTTCAAAAACATGTTTTTTAAATATCTCTCTCTCTATATATATATTTCTCTCCTAGATAACTTTTAGTTTTTGCTTTTTAACTTGATTATATTGTTTATAAAATTCAATCTACAAGTTGCTGATCTTTTGAAATTGTATTGTTTTATGTGCTCACATGTGGGCAGTTTTCATAAAGAGTCCATAATTTCCTGAAAGAAAGGCGTATTCTGAAGTTGTTTACGGAAGACCTCTATATATGTCCATTTAAATTGAGTTTGTGTTGTCCAAAGCTTCATCTCTTTACTGGCTTTTTTGTTTGCCTAATCTATTGATTTCTGAGACATTCTATTAAAAAGTTCCCAATACCTTGATGAATTTGTCCATCTCTCCTTGTGTACTTGTAAATTTTCAATGTCTATAATGAAAGGCATATTATTAGGTTTCTGTAAAAATGGCGTGGGCCACTCATGTTCGTTGAAGCACTGTTTACAATAGCAAAAAGATGGAAGCAAACAAGGTGCCCATAAATGGATGAATGGATAAATAAATTATGGTATATTCACACAAGGGAATCCTACGCATCGATAAAGAACAATGATTAATCCGTGAAACATTTCATAACATGAAGGAATCTGGAAGGCATTATGCTGAGTGAAATTAGTGAGCTGCAAAAGGACAAATATTGTATAAGGCCACCATTGTAAAAACTCGAGAAATAATTTAGACAGAGAAGTGCTGGGGGCAGTGGGTGCAGAGAGGCCGCCCTTGCAGCCTGGCTCCCAGCATCTAAACATTGAAGAATTCCTGAAAAGTCAGGAAGAGCCAGGCTGCAAGGGCGGCCCCTCTGCACCCACTGCCCCCAGCAGAGAAGAAAATATTCTTTGATGGTTATGAGAAGGGAGAGGGAAGGAGGGAGGGGGTGTTCACTAATTAGATAGTAGACAAGAACTATTTTAGGTGAAGGGAAAGACAGCACACAATACAGGAGAAGTCAGCACGATTGGACTAAACCAAAAGCAAAGAAGCTTCCTGAATAAACTGAATACTTCGAAGGCCAGCGTAGCAGGGGTGGGGGGTTTGGGGACCATAGTTTCAGGGGACATCTAGGTCAATTGGCATAATAAAATCTATTAAGCAAACATTCTGCATCCCACTTTGGAGAGTGGCATCTGGGGTCTTAAATGCTAGCAAGTGGCCATCTAAGATGCATCAGTTGGTCTCAACCCACCTGGAACAAAGGGAATGAAGAACACCAAAGACACAAGGTAATTAATTATGGGTCCAAGAGACAGAAAGGGCCACATAAACCAGAGACTCCATCGGCCTGAGACCAGAAGAGCTAAATGGTGCCTGGCTACAAGGGATGACTGCCCTGACAGGGAACACAACAGAGAACCCCTGAGGGAGCAGGAGAGCAGTGGGATGCAGACCTCAAATTCTCGTAAAAAGACCAGACTTAATGGTCTGACTGAAACTAGAAGGACCCCAGAGGTAATTGTCCCCAGACCTTCTGTTAGCCCAAGACTGGAACCATTCCCAAAGCCAACTCTTCAGACAGGAATTGTACTGGACTATAGGATAGAAGATGATACTGGTGAGGAGTGAGCTTCTTGGATCAAGTAGACACATGAGACTATGTGGGCAGCTCCTGTCTGGAGGGGAGATGAGAAGGCAGAGGGTGTCAGAAGCTGGCTGAATGGACACAAACATAGAAGGTAGAGAGAAGTGTGCTGTCTCATTAGGAGGAGAGCAACCAGGAGTATATAACAAGGTGTATATAAGTTTTTGTATGAGAGATTGAGTTGATTTGTAAACTTTCACTTAAAGCACAATAAAAATTAAAAACAAAAACAAACAAACAAAAAATGGCGTGGGGGAGGTGTCTGACCTCCTCCAACCCCACAAGGGGGAAGGAGAACCAAGATCAACACCCCAAGGCTGATTCCTATGAGGTGGAGGTCAGACATGCTGTCTTAGTCATCTAGTGCTGCTATAACAGAAATACCACAAGTGGGTGGCTTTAACAGAGAGAATTTATTTTCCCACAGTCTAGTAGGCTAGAAGTACAAATTCATGGTGTCAGCTCCTGGGGAAGGCCTTCTCTCTGTTGGCTCTGGAGGGAGGTCCTTCTCGTCAATCTTCCCCTGGAATAGGAGCTTCTCAGGTGCAGGAACACTGGGTCCAAAGGACGCGCTCTGCTCTGGATGCTTCTTACTTGGTGGTATGAGGTCCCCACTCTCTGCTTGCTTCCCTTTCCTTTTATCTCTTGTAAGATAAAAGGTGGTGCAGGCCATACCCCAGGGAAACTCACTTTATATCGGATCAGGGATGTGACCTTAGCTAAGGGTGTTAAAATTCCACCCTAATCCTCTCTAACATAAAATTACAGTCACTGGAGGACGACCACACAGTACTGGAAATCATGGCCTAACCAAGTTTACACACAATTTGGGGGGACACAGTTCAATCCATGACACACACCTCCTCTCTCTGCCATCTCTACCAACGCTGACACCAACTGTTCCTCCCACAGTACTCTCTGTTGGGTTTAATAATTCATTGCAATGGCCACACAGAACTCACAGACCATACTCATAATTATGGGGTTTATTAGGGAAGTCAGTTTACAATTCAGGCTTAAGAACACTCAGGATATAGTCCTTCCATCAGGATAGCTTCTCCCCAGCTGTGCTTGCAGGCACGCCTCTCCCTGGCCCTGGGTCTCTGCCCAAAGGCACTCAGCTTTCTCTCTCTGTGGGTCTGGAAGCCCACCGAGCTGTCTCCTGCTGCTGGGTCTCTCCTCCTGGGTCTCTCTTGATGGTCTGTCCTTCCTTAGTGGGCTCCTCTCTTCCCTGGAATTGGCTCTCTTTTGAGGCAAAACTGACCAACCCCATTAGTAGGCCACAATTACCCTATCACACAATTACCTGGATGGGAGTTACAAGACCATGGCTAGAAAGGCCACGCGCAAAAGTACTTAATTGCACTGAAGTTTCACACAAGTCTATAGTTTTTATATGTAACTGATTAATCGAACGTTTTATGATTACAAACGGATACTTTTTCTCCGTTCAGAATTTTTGTTTTTCTTCCCTAAAGAAGTCTCTTTTTATTTGTATTCTTTTGGGTATTTGTTAGGCGTTGCCGTTTGCATACTCTTACATTCCACTGTTCAGCGTGTGTGTGTGGGCGTGTGTTTGTGTGCACATTCTAATAATTTTTTTAATGTATGGGTTATTTCACTGACATTTTATTTTTATGTCTTGTTCAATTCATGCCTTGTCTTGTTTTTAAAATTTTCCTCATTTCTTGCTTCTTTTTGAGTTTTTTCTCTGAGCTTCTTTTTGAACTTTATTTTCTATGGCTATGTTTTAGTGGTTACCCTGAATATCTTAGCATGCATACTTCAAAACAATAGCATAGTTTAAATGTAATCATTATTTTACCCTTATCCCAAATAGTATAAAAACCTTAGAATCCAACCCTCTCAACTTATGTATTATTGTTTTCCAAGTTTTATGTTCCATGGTTTTTTTTTTAGTTCTAATAAACTGTTTTATACAACCAATGTTTACTTGTATTTATCATATATTTGCCAGTATCTTTGCTCTTTTTTTTTTTTTTTTTTTTTTTTGCTCAGAGTGCCATCTTGCATCCCAGACCTTCCATCTGGAATAATTTTATTTATTCCTGGAGCATATCCTTCAGAATTTCAGTTAGTAAGTGTCTGTTGATAACAAACACTTGCAATTTTTGTTTTCCTGAAAATGTCTTTATTCTGCCCTTGGTCTTGAAAATTAGTTTTGCTGGCTGTGAAATTCTAGGGTGATGGCTGTTTTCTATCCACGCATTGCATATTGTCTTCTGGCATCTATTGTGTCAATAAGTGAGCCACCATAACTGCTTTTTGTAGGTGATATGTCTTTCTTCTCTGCTTCCTTTTAAGATCTGATCTTTATTTTCAGTGTTATGAACTTTTTCTGTCTATATGTCTGAACATGGATTTCTTGGAAATCATTGCATTTTTTGGATCTGAGGTTTAGTCTCTCAAAAATTGTTGAAAATACTAGTTATTATCTTTTTATAAATATTCCCTTCTCCTAATTTTATCCATTAGCTACCTCTGAAACTCCATTTAGATGTATATCAAATATTCTAAGTCTATCCTTTCTATCTTTTGACCATTCTTTCCTATTTTTAATATTTTTCTCTCTGGGTTGAATATTTCAGATTAATCACCAAGTTCAGTAATTCTCTCTTCAGCTATGTTGAATTTGCTGTTTAATTTATCCTTTTGAGCTTTATATTTCATTATTTACAAATGTAATAAATCAAAATATTCTTTTAAAAATTTGTTTTCCCTTTAAATATTATCTTATTTTTTTTCATGTTTTCAAGCTTTCCTTTTATTTCTTGGAGCACACTAAACTTAATTATTTGATTTATGAGTATTATGTCATCAGTATATGAGGCTTTTGTTGGTAATTCTTATCTATTCTCTCTGCTGGCTTTCATTATTGGTGTGCTGTTTCTTGTGTGTGTTGTGATTTTTTATTGTGATTGGCTTGGTTTTTTTGAGGGGGATTATCTGTGGTAATTATTTGAACCCCAGCTTGACGTCCAGTTCCTCTAGAGAGGATGCCTAGGACCACTGCCAATTTGGCTGTACATTTAATTATTGTCTATATTTTAGGTTTTCCAATCCACACAGAAAGCATGAATGTGGGTCACAAATTCCGTATTACAATCACCATAAAGATTGGCTGTGATAACTATTCTAAGGGGAGGTTTATTTTCCTCATACCTATGTCAAGTTATGACAAGCAAGTTCCCTCACTCTTCTTTCCTATGGGAGAGGATTATTTATCACTTACCATTCCACTTTGTTGTCTAGCTTTATTTTGTTGTTGTTTGTTGCCATCAAGTTGATTCTGACTTATGGCGACCCCAAGTGTGCAGACTAGAACTGCTACATATGGTTCTCCAGGCTGTGAACTTTTGGAAGCAGGTCGCCATGCCTGTCTTCTGGGGTACCTTTGGGTGGGTGTAACTCACCAACCTTTCCATTAGTATTTCTGCACGTAACTATTTGTGCCCTCCAGGGACCCCAAGCTTTATGTGGGGTCGCTATGAGTCAGAATCAACTCGATGGCAGTGGGTTTTTTAAAAAAAAAAAAACACTAAGTTTCTCGCATTGGCTCTTATCTCCTTTGCCCTGACAAGCCATTCAAATAGAGGGTCACAGTCACAAGATTCAGCAGATACCCTGAGGAAATCTGAGACTCTGATACTTACTTTCTTCTCTGGGGGCTGGCTTTCACTTCATTTATCAGCTTCCCTTCATTTTGGATTTCTTATTTTCTCACCAGTTCAGAGATGGCTTTAAAAAGATATGTTTTAAAAATGATTTTTTTCAATTGCTTTGGAAGCTTTCAAAGGGAAATTTTCCGAGTAAATTTTTGGAAAATTTAGTCTGCCATGCTGTTGGAAATGGTAAGTCCTCTCTAAGTTGGCTTCCTCTATAGTGCCAGTTGGAATGGGATATGAATGGAAATTACTTTATTGAATTTACATCTTTTTAGAAGCACAGATCACCATTAGAATTAGAAACCAAGGGTTTTCACAGTCTTAAATATGAAATAAAGGGAGAAAATCTGAAATGTGAAGGTATAAATGCATATGAGCTAGAGATTATTTAAACATCCTCTGATGAAATAAAGGACTAGAGAAGTGGGTAGTAATTAAATGAGCGCGGGAGATTGTGGTCATCCTTTGGGCAGGCATCTTTAGTTCCGTGAGCAGCATCAGGCATGCACAGAACAACTAATCTTTTCCCAAACACTTCTCAGTCCTTCGAGTGGCTTTATTCTAACATGTGTAACAGGACTTTTCTCTTCTTTGTGCCTGGCTATCATCTACTAACTGCCCATTTCTAAAGCTAAATGGTTAGCAGTCTTGGGTCCTGTTTAGATCAAAGGGCATTTTTTTTTTTTTTAAGGGCATAGGAGTAATAAATGTTATTTTATCATTAAATAATGGTCATTAATGCTGTAAATTTCATTACCAAAAACTAACAACAGAAGACACTGACTTTGTCTAATAATCTTGAATTTTAGTGAGGTAAACAAGATAACTCGAGTTCTAATTGTTAAGAGCTCCACTGCTAACCAAAATGTCAGCAGTTCAAATCCATCAGCTACTCTTGAGAACTGTGTGGGGCAGTTCTGCTCTGTCCTATACAGTCACTATGAGTCGGAATTGACTTGATGGCAATGGGGTTTTGGTTTTTGTTTAAGAGTAAACAATGCAGTTTGTATGGAAAAAGAAACAGCCTTTTCATTTTTCTTGTTCTCTGCACCAGGCCTTCCTACCAGTCATGCTCTTAGAAGATTCTGGCACCATCAGGGACTGAGTCTCAGCCTCAGTCTGAAACATCTCACCATAATCTGCCGATACCCTAGACGTGTTGCAAAATTCCTAAAATTCAGTTAAGTTGAGTTCACTGTGGTTATGTATCACACATGTCTTAAACATCAACCCAAGGTTTTCTGCAGATATCTCTGGATAATATTGTAAAATTCTCAAAAAAACAACTTAATTTCAATTCACTTTGGAAAGAATGTCATATATTTCTTACATATATCCACCAGTGATAGGCTGTCACAACCATTGCTGTGGGCTCCTGAAAATCTCCCTGAAATAAAGCCAAGAGAATATGCAAGCCAAAGCAGAACGGGAAGGGCTGCCATTTGGCAAACCAGATGCAGGCGTATCTGGAAAACCTACGCAAGTTAGAGCTAAGGTGAACTGAGGTAGGCGTGAGTGAGTCGTTCCAAGATTAGAGGGCTCTTTTAATCCCGAAACGCTGACAGGTCGACAGTTGTTTCTTGGGACTCCAGACCGTCGGCTAATATAATTTGATTTCTGCACAGCAAAACCTCACTTGCTTTCTGCAATTCAATATTTTGAATACATTTTTAGGCAGTTCCAAAGCATCTACCCTTGGGAATACAGGAAATGTAGGCCACTATTAAGGGATTAAATGTATGATATTAATGAAAGAAGATAGGTGCTCTGGTTCTTGCCATTTAGGTGCTCTGGTTCGTGCCATTTAGTAACTGCCTGGTGAGCTCCAAGAACAGCATACAACATAAACAGGATCCCTGCCCTGCCCTTAGCAGCTTCATACTGAAAGTGAATCACTTGTTTTTAAGCAACAATACCATTTCTTTTCATTGTTAGTGTTGGTGATGGAACCTTGATATTTCGGGCTGCACACTACACTAAGGATTAAGGAAAACATTGCCTGTGTCCGTATGGTGCCTCAGCTGACTGCACCAGGCAACACAATAGCAGATGTAAAAATCTGGGAATACGGGAGCGAGATTAACGTGTTTACGGTGAAATCAGCTAGGTCATTTGTTTGTGTTTCTCCTCGCACTGTGCTGCAATCCACAGCTGCAATCAAAACCTCTTCTAATTCTTATCACATTCTTTCATTCTGCTTTCCATCACTCTTCTAAACCTGGAAGTGGCAAAACTGGCAGCGTGCCTCTTCCCTGCAGAAAGTCCAAATATAGAGGAGCCAGTTCTGGGACCATCCTATGTATGCATCAGTCAGCGTGAGGGTGCACGTTGGCAGGGACCAGTGTTGCTCAGACTCCCTGATAGAAAGGCAGGGATATAAAGTGGAGCCATGTGTACAAACACAACAGGGGAAGCAGAAATGAGAAGCAACTGCAGAAAGCAAAATAAATCTCAGCTTGACTCAGGAACGAACAGCACACAGTTCTGTTTGGTTAAGAATGAAATCTCAAGTCTCAAAGAAATGAATTCGGGACTGAAATCTTTGTTGAGCGCTGATTGTGTGAATATAGTATGTTCTAAATTTTTTTTAAGGCATTAGGGAGTGAAGCCTCTAGGAAAACTTGAAAGTGGGGGAAAAATTAGAAGTCCATTAGTCTATCACTTCAATTCAGGGAGGAAATGGCTACCCAGAGGTATTTTAATGAACTTTGCTGTGTCCCTGAGTTGAGCAATGGAAGAACTGATTCTAAAACTCTGCCCCCCGGTATGTAGCCCTCCATGTTTCTAAACACAGTCTAGGAACCCCAAATGTGCATGTAAATGTGGAGGTGGGTCCTATCTGTGACAAGTGATGAAGGGACCATATACCTGGACTCTGTTATTTCTACCTCAGTACTTGCCTTGTCTCTGATTACTGATATGCATGGTATATGCAAGTGGAGAACAGAAGTCAAAAAGAAAAGGCTTGCTTTGTTTCATCAACACTAAATAAGAGTTTATACAGCCAGCACTTTGGGCTTCTTCGAAACTCAACCTTTATCCAACAAATGAATCCTCACTCTTCACATCCTAAGGATATACTGTCTTTGTAGACAATCTTATTTGTTCATTTTATTAAACCAACAAACCGTATGTATTGTCTTTGCTATTGAAAAAGTCTTTGAAGACTTCCTTATTGCCCAAGCTATTAGACATTGCTCTGTATGGAATTTTCCTCTACTTGGTGTTAACATCATTTTCTACCTTTTCTATGAAAATCTTAGCTCACACATTCTTTGTTTCATATTGACATCTCTGACTATGTCTTCTCATCACCTTTGGTGGCACCTATTCCTCAGTTTGTTACCTAAATACTCTTTTTTCCAAAGATTCTCAGCTACTGCTTCCCTCTTTCAGCAAGTTCTTCGTGGGAAATCTTTTCCACTCTCAAGGATTATTTCTATTCTTATAAGTTTATGAGTTATGAAATTCGATTTTAAGTTCTAACTCTTCTCTGAGCTTCAGGCTCACATAGCCCAAAGCCTGCTCACATAGCTCAAGTACCTCAAGCCAAGTACTCTCTTCCCTCCGCTGAGCAGCCACAACGTCCTCCCCATTCTGCCTTGTCAATATTTCTTCATCATCTTGTCCTCTCTGCCCTCCTGGCACTGCCTGCATGTAGTGCCTGTCATCATTACCAACATTATTAAAATTGCTTCCCTGCTGGGCTCCCTGTTTCCAGTCTTGGACAAATTCAATTTATCCTTTTTATTATGTTCCCAGATTAAACTGTTTAAAACAGAAATCTGAGCCTATTATTTTTAAAGTTGAAGTCTTTCAATGTCTCTCTTTCTCATAAATGATAAAGTTAAAAAAAAAAAACAAGGTTCTGGATTACCTGGACACTGCCCACCTTGCTAGTCATCATGTCCCGCTGTTCCCAGCCTGGCTTTTGAACTTTTTCAGGGCAAATGTTTGTAAGCCCCTGCCCACCTATGCTGTTCTTTGCCCTTCTGCCTTTGCTCATGCTGCCGCCTTGTCTGGAACCCCCTCTCTGCCCTGCCAATTCTTGACATTGCTGTTGTTGTTGTTGTTAGGTTCTGTCGAATTGGTTCCAGCTCATAGTGACCCTGTGTAAAACATAATGAAACACCGCCCAGTTTTGCACCATCCTCACAATCATTGCTATGTTTGAGCCCATTGTTGCAGCCCCTGTGTCAATCTATCTCATTGAGGGTCTTCCTCTTTTTCGTTGACCCTTTACCAAGCACGATGTCCTTCTCCAGGGAATGGTCCCTCTTAAGAACATATTCGAAGTACACGAGATGAAGTCTCACCATCCTTGCTTCTAAGGAGTCTTCTGGCTGTACTTGATGTAGTTCCTATTTATCTTTCAGGACTTACCTCAGGCATAGTCTCCTCCTGGTAGTTTTACTGGCTACTCCACCAGGGTTACTTTTCCATCTGTGTTCCCTTTGGCCCTCTCTTTGGCATAACCTGTAATCACATTGTGTTGGAATTTTATGCTTGAGCATCCTCTTCTTGACTGGATTCTAAGCTCCTCGAGGAGAGGAACTCTGCAGCTACATCCTAGCCTTTGCGGTAGCGGCAGTGCCTAACGCAAAGTAGGTAGATGCCATAGGTTGAATGTATCCCCCCAAAATGTGTGTCAGCTTGGCTAGTCCATGATTCCCAGTGTGGTGTGATTGTCCACCATTTTGTCATCTGATGTGATTATCCTATGTGTTGTAAATCCCATCTCTATGATGTTAATGGAAACCCTGGTCGTGTAGTGGTTACAAGCTACAGCTGCTAACCAAAAGGTGGGCAATTCAAATCCACCAGCCAGTCCTCGGAAACTCTGGGGCAGTTCTACCCTGTCCTATAGGGTTGCTATGAGTCGGAATCTACTCAACGGCAATGGGCTTGGTTTGGTTTTTATTATGTTAATAAGCCAGGATTAGTGGCAGTTATCTTAAGGATGCAGGACTCAATCTATAAGATTAGGTTTTGTCTAAAGCCAATTTCTTTTAAGATATAAAAGAAAGAAGTGAGCAGAGAGAAATGGGGAATGTCATACCACCAAGAAACAAGAGCCCGGAGAATAGCGCATCCTGGGTCTCTGTGCTGAGAACTCCTCGACTGGGGAATATTGATGACAAGGACCTTCCCCTAGAGCTAACAGAGAAAGGAAGCCTTCTCCTGGAACTGGCGCCCTGAATTCAGACTTCTAGCCTCCGAGACTGCGAGAGAATAAATTTCTCTTTGTTAAAGCATCCACTTGTGGTATTTCTGTTATAGCAGCAAATGTTTCTTGATCTGAATGGCCAGACCCCATGCTATGTGCCAGTATACAGAGATAAACACACTATTTGCCCTGCCTCAGGGAACTCACATTGGCTGGGGGTGGGGGGAACTTATGTATCTGGTAAATTCCACCCCGACATGAATATGATGTGAGACTGCCCAGTATGGAAACCGCCAACTCAGACTGAGGAAGCACAGCAGAAGGAAGGATCATAAAATGCACCTCACATGAAGTGAACCTTCAGCTCTGTTCCTTACTAGCCCTCTTTTGTAATTCTATTTCTTCAGTTAAGGAAACACAATCCCTTACAAACCTGCCTGGAGAGACACAGGGCTACTTCATCGATGACTTGATGAAATCCAAAGCTTTCCCTGGGAGCAGTTTCTTTCATCTGCTTCTGCAAGTGTTTAAGCCAAGAAGAAAGTACACTTGTGTTTGCCAGGGACTTGCAAAACGTGCTACTGCCTGGCAAAACACAAAAAGCTCTAAAAAGTGAAGAAATTGTACAGCAAGTGCTGCCATCTGATAATAATAGCACACAGGTTCAAGTTTGTACAGCAATGGGCAGAAAGGCACTTACCGCATCCTAAGTGACTGATAAGAAAATTCAGTTGTTCGATGGCCAAACTTCGCACTTAGTTACCCACTCCACACTTACTTACTGACTTTAGAAGAAGAAGTTGCCGACCCAGAGCTGAGGGGAGAATTTGGTTCCAAGTGTGCAACTTGGCCGTTGCTGCATTCTCACTATCGAGAAAATAGCAGCATGTGACTGGAGGTAGTCTGGGCACAGAACTGAATTTCTCATCCTCTCTCTCGGCCCCCTCAGGTGCAGAGCACAACGTGAGCCATTTTATTTACTTTTGGTTCTCATGTTGCCAGAATCGCAGCAGCCCCACTCAGAGGAATGCTCATCATATTTTCCCAAGAGCCTCTATTGCTGGAAACTCAGAATGGAGTTGACACAAATCTAACACAACGGAAGAACTGTCCCCCTTGCCCTGAATCCCAGAAAGTGGTAGCATTTGGAAAATTGTATCTAAATGAGTTGATGAGGGCGGGAGTTCAGTAGAAGCTAGAAATGCATATGTATTTGAAGATTTCTTCTGTACTCTTCTCCTCTCTGTGGCTGGAAGGGAAATCTTATTCAGCTTTAGGGGATTTAGTTTAAATATCATGTATGCATTTTTTGCATACCCAAGGATTCTTATGAAAAATAGAAAAAAAGATTTTTAGATCTGTGTTGGTTATGGACAAAAAATAAAAGAAAGTAAAAATTTTTAAAAAAGAGATGAGAGTAGTTTCTATCACTGCTTCCTAGAAATTAAAACCAAACCAAACCAAATGAAACCCATTTCCATCAAGTCAATTCTGACTCATAGCGACCCTATAGGACAGAGTAGAACTACTCCATAGGGTTTCCAAGGAGCAGCTGTTAGATTTGAACTGCCGTCCTTTTGGTTAGCAGCCGAGCTCTTATCTGCTGTGCCACCAGGGCTCCCCTCCTAGAAATTAGAAGTTAAAAAATCTTGACAAGTTACATGGTGCGTGGGCTCAAAATTTGCCAGTGCTTGATGGATTTAGAGATTATTATTACCATTACTGTCAAACCAAAAAACCAAACCCACTGCCGTGGAGTTGATTCTGACTCATAGCGACCATTACTGTAGCCTTACATAAATTATGTTAATTTGAACCTTAGTAGTTGGTGAGGAGACCAGCTGAGATTGTCTTTATCCTATAAAGGAAAAAAAAATTGCTTTCCAGATTAGTATGACAATTAGAATGATAATATTGGAGACAGGCATGGAGAGTGGTCTGTATAAGGAGAATTTGCTAAGCACCTGGTGTTGTGGGCTGCACACCGTGTGAATACGGAAATGTTTCTTGCCATGACGTTGAAGTAGTTGAGAAATTATAGTGCTGGAACAAATGGAGATTCACTTTAAGGTCTTGGACAAGTTACTTAACTTCTCTGGTCCTCAGATTTCTCCTCTGGAAAATGGTAGGAATTACCTCAAGAGCTTCTTCTCTAGGGTAATGGACATAACATTGTGCACAGACATAGTTAGCTCTTGTTAGTCCTAGGACAAGAGATGAATGAGGTAGGTGATAGATGGCCGCTGAGAGCACAGCTTTAGAAATCACATGACCATTGATTCAACCATTATTTATTGAAAACTCACTAGATGCTGTGCATTTGCTGGGTGCTGCATGTTCAGTGGAGAACAAAAATACGTGAACCTGTCTTCACGGATTGAATGGCTTCAGGGGTTAAGCAGACTAAAAAGTAAATAATCATGGATTCCCCATTCCTCCTGGATTGGTAGTATCTCCTTGCAGAGCCTCTTTTTGTTCAATGCCTGGGTTACGGTTTTGCCTTTATTTTCCACATAGTGTTTCCGTGGTAACTGAGTAGGGTGCCTTGTATTGGGTTGACACAGAAATCCTCTTCTAGTTTAGAAGCCACTTAAGGCTATTGGAAAACAGAAAGTCAGCTGCCGAGATCAGAAATCTCACTCCTATCTTCAAGGAGTTGGGGGAGATCTTCATGCAGCATCAGCAAGGAAACACTTGTGTGTAGCTTGTTTATTCCTTAGGTGACCAGCCACCTGGTTTAACTGTGACTGATAGGTCTCCCGGTACATGGGACTTTCAGTATTAACTCTGGGCAAGTTTTAGGCAAACTAGAACAAGTTGCCCACATTACTTACTTACCTGATTGTCCATCTGTAGTCCAGAAATATATAGTTCCACATTGTGAAAAGTTTTATGAAGAAACAGAACAGTATGCTGTGAAAGTGAGCTGCAGTAGAGAACTGACATAGACTGATTGGGTGGACAATGTCTCTGATTTAAGCTGTGTCCTGAAACATGAGAGGGTCAATAAGTTTAGCTCCCACCTTTGTTTCTCATTGACATTTGATCTTAGGAAAGTTACTTAATCTTCTCTACTGTAGTTTCTTCATCTGTAGTAATGAGTAATAATCATACCTACTTGTACTTTGTCATAACATACCATATAAAATAATGCATACAAGATACTTAAAAGATTTCCTAGTATTGATTTCTAATTTCATTCCATTGTGATAGTATACATACTAAGTATAATTTCAGTTCTTTTTAAATAAATGAGACTTATTTGATGGCCTAACATATGGTCTATCCTGGAGAATGAGCCATGTTTTCTTGAGAAGAATATATATTCTTCTTTTGCTGAGTGGAGTGTTCTATAGAGGTGTGTTAGGTCTAGTAGATTTATAGTGTTATTCAAGATTTCTTTTTCCTTGTTGATCATCTGCTAGTTGGCTTATCCATTTTTGAATGTGGGATTTTGAAGTCTCCAACTATTATTGCTGAATTGCGTATTTCCTGCTTCAATTCTGTCAGTTTTTGCTTCATGTATTTCCAGACTCTGTTGTTAGGTGCATATATGTTTATAATTGCTATAACTTATTGATTGACTCTTTTATGATAAAATGCCCTTATTTGCCTCTAATAACAATTTTTGTCTTAAAATCTATTTTTTAAGATATTAATAAAACCACGCCAGCCCTCTTTTGGTTACTGTCCGGATGATACATCTTTTTCCATCCTTTACATTCAACCCCTGTGTTCCTCTGAAAGTGTAACTCTTGTATGGTTAGATCCTGTTTTTTTTTTTTTTTTTTAATTCATTCTGCCATTTTCTTCCTCTTAATTGGAGGGTTAAATTAATTTACATCTATGTTCTATTTTTTAATGTTTAATATAATTAATTACTGATAAGGTAGGATTTATGTTTGCCAGACTAACACAGACTAGGAAAAAGGACCAGTGATCTACTTCTGAAAAGAATTAGCCAGTGAAAACCTTATGAATAGCACCAGAACATTGTCTGATATAGTGCCAGAAGACGAGCCCCTCAGGATGGAAGGCACTCAGAATACAACTGGGGAAGGGCTGCCTCCTCAGAGTAGTTGTTGTCGTTGTTGTTAGGTGCAGACAAGTCGGCTCTGACTCATAGCGACCCTGTGCACAATAGAACGAAACACTGCCCGGTCCTGCCCCGTCCTTACAATCGTCGTTATGCTTGAGCCCATTGTTGCGGCACTGTGTCAATCCACCTCGCTGAGGGTTTTCCTCTTTTCCGCTGACCCTGTACTTTGCCAAGCATGATGTCCTTCTCCAGAGACCGATCCCTCCTGACAACATGTCCAAAGTATGTAAGACGGAGTCTCACCATCCTTGCTTCTAAGGAGTATTCTGGCTGTACTTTTTCCAAAACAGATTTATTCTTTCTTCTGGTAGTCCATAGTATATTGAATATTCTTTGCCAACACCACAATTCAAAGGCATCAATTCTTCTTCGGTCTTCCGTATTCATTCTCCAGCTTTCACATGCATATGATGTGATTGAAAATACCATGGCTTGGGTCAGGAGCACCTTAGTCTTCAAGGTGACATCTCTGCTCTTCATCACTTTAAAGAGGTCCTTTGAAGCAGATTTACCCAATGCAGTGCGTCTTTTGATTTCTTGACTGCTGCTTCCATGGCTGTTGATTCTGGATCCAAGTAAAATGAAATCCTTGACAACTTCAATCTCTTCTCCGTTTATCATGATGCTGCTCATTGGTCCAGTTGTGTGGATTTTTGTTTTCTTTATGTTGAGGTCCAATCCATACTGAAGGCTGTGGTCTTTAATCTTCATTAGTAAGTGCTTCAAGTCCTCTTCACTTTCAGCAAGCAAGGTTGTGTCATCTGCATAACAGAGGTTGTTAATGAGTCTTCCTCCAATCTTGATGCCCCGTTCTTCTTCATATAGTCCAGCCTCTCGTATTATTTGCTCAGCATACAGATTGAATAGGTGTGGTGAAAGAATACAACCCTGATGCACACCTTTCCTGACTTTAAACCAATCAGTATCCCCTTGTTCTGTCCAAACAACTGCCTCTTAATCTATGTAAAGGTTCCTCACGAGCACAATTAAGTGTTCTGGAATTCCCATTCTCCGAAATGTTATCCATAATTTGTTATGATGCACACAGTCGAATGCCTTTGCATAGTCAATAAAACACAGGTAAACATCCTTCTGGTATTCTCTGCTTTTAGCCAGGATCCATCTGACATCAGCAATGATATCCCTGCTTCCACGTCCTCTTCTGAAACCAGCCTGAATTTCTGGCAGTTCCCTGTCGATATACTGCTACAGCCATTTTTGAATGATCGTCATCAAAATTTTGCTCGTGTGTGATATTAATGATATTTTTCTATAATTTCCACATTTGGTTGGATCACCTTTCTTGGGAATAGGCATAAATATGGATCTCTTCCAGTCAGTTGGCCAGGAAGCTGTCTTCCATATTTCTTGGCATAGACGAATGAGCATCTCCAGCACTGCATCTTTTTGTTGAAACATCTCAATTGATATTCCATCAATTCCTGGAGCCTTGTTTTTCACCAATGCCTTCAGAGCAGCTTGGATTTCTTCCTTCAGTGCCATCGGTTCCTGACCATATGCTACTTCTTGAAATGGTTGAATATCGACTAATTCTTTTTGCTATAATGACTGTGTGTTCCTTCCATCTTCTTTTGATGCTTCCTGCGTCATTTAATATTTTCCCTACGGAATCCTTCTCTATTGCAACTCGAGGCTTGAATTTTTTCTTCAGTTCTTTCAGCTTGAGAAACACTGAGCGTGTTCTTCCCTTTCGATTTGCCATCTCCAGCTCTTTGCACATGTCATTATAATACTTTACTTTGTCTTCTTGAGAAGCCCTTTGAAATCTTCTGTTCAGTTCTTTTACTTCATCAATTCTTCCTTTTGCTTTAGCTGCTCGATGTTCGAGAGCAAGTTTCAGAGTCTCCTAAGACATCCATCTTGGTTTTTGCTTTCTTTCCTGTCTTTTCAGTGACCTCTTGGTTTCTTCATGTATGATGTCCTTGATGTCATTCCACAACTAGTCCGATCTTCAGTCACCAGTGCTCAATGCATGAAATCTATTCTTGAGATGGTCTCTAAATTCAGGTGGGATATAGTAAAGGTCATATTTGGCTCTCGTGGACATGCTCTGATTTTCTTCAGTTTCAGCTTGAACTTGTATATGATCAATTCATGGTGTGTTCCACAGTCAGCCCCACGCCTTGTTCTGACTGATGATATTGAGCTTTTCCATCATCTCTTTCTGCAGATGTAGTCGATTTGATTTCTGTGTGCTCCATCTGGCGAGGTCCATGTGTATAAAAAAAAAAAAATTTTTTTTTTTTTTATCGCTGTTTATGTTGGTGAAAGAAGGTATTTGCAATGAAGACTTTGTTGGTCTTGCAAAATTCTATCATTCAATCTCTGGCATTGTTTCTATCACCAAGGCCATATTTTCCAACTACTGATCCTTCTTCTTTGTTTCCAACTTTCGCATCAGGGTAGAGTCACCCTAAATGACATGGGTGGAGTCAGGCTTTCGGGACTTTCCTTTGCTGATGTGGAATGACTCCAAATGAGAAGAAACAGTTGCAAATATTCATTAATAATTGGAACCTGGAATGTATGAAGTATGAATCTATGAAAATTGGAAATTTTCAGAAATGAAATGGAACACATAAAGATCAGTATCCTAGGCATTAGTGAGCTGAAATGGACTGGTATTGGTCATTTTGAATCAGACAATCATATGGTTTACTATGCCAGGAATGACAACTTGAAGAGGAATGGCATTGCATTCATCATCAAAAAGAACATTTCAGATTTATCCTGAAGTACACCATCAGTGATAGGATAATATCCATATGCCTGCAAAGTTAATATGACAGTTATTCAAATTTATGCACCAACCACTAAGGCCAAAGGTGAAGAAATTGAAGATTTTTACCAACTTCTGCAGTCTGAAATTGATTCAACATGCAACAGGATGCATTGATAATTACTGGTGATTGGAACGTGAAAGTTGGAAACAAAGAAGAAGGATTGGTAGTTGGAAAATATGGCCTTCGTTATAGAAATGATGCCTGAGATAACCAAAAAAAAAAACCAAACCCAGTGTAGTCGAGTCGATTCTGATTCATAGCGACCCTATAGGACAGAGTAGAACTGCCCCATAGAGTTTCCAAGGAGCGCCTGGCAGATTCAAACTGCCGACCCTTTGGTTAGCAGCTGTAGCACTTAACCCACTAAGCCACAAGGGTTTCCACAGGGTCATAGAATTTTGCAAGAGCAACGACTTCTTCATTGCCACACTTTTTTTCACCAACATAAATGGCGACTATACACATGGACCTCACCAGATGAAATACACAGGAATCAAATTTACTACGTCTGTGGAAAGAGACGATGAAAAAGCTCAATGTCATCAGTCAGAACAAGGCCAGGGGCCGCCTGCAGATCAGACTATCAGTTACTCATATGCAAGTTCAAGTTGAAAAAGAAGAAAATCAGAACAAGTCCATGAGAGCCAAAGTTCCACCTTGAGTATATCCCACCTGAGTTTAGAGACCATCTCAAGAATAGATTTGATGCACTGAATGCTAATGACTGAAGACTAGATGAGTTGTGGAATGACATCAAGGACATCATACATGAAGAAAGCAAGGGGTCATTAAAAAGCTGGAGAGAAAGAAAAGACCTAAATGGATGTCAGAAAAGACCGTGAAACTTACTCTTGAATGTGGAGTAGCTAAAGCAAAAGGAAAACATGATGAAATAACAGAGCTGAACAGAAGATTTCGAAGGGTGGCTCAAGAAGACAAAGTATTATGATGACATGTGCAAAGACCTGCAGATAGAAAACCAGAAGAAAAGAATACACTCAGCATTTCTCAAGCTGAAAGAATTGAAAAAAAATTCAAGCTTCAAGTTGCAATACTGAGGATTCTACTGGGAAAATATTAAACAATGAAGGAAGCATCAAAAGAAGATGGAAGGAATACGTAAATACACTATACCAGAAAGAAATGGTCGATGTTAAACCATTTCAGGAGGTAAGATATGATGAGGAACCAATGGTACTGAAGGAAGAAGTCCAAGTTGCATTGAAGGCATTGGCGAAAAACAAGGCTCCAGGAATTGACAGAATACCAATTGAGATGTTTCAACAATCAGATGCAGTGCTAGAAGTGCTCATTTATCTATGCCAAAAAATTTGAAAGACAGCTACCTGGCCAACTGACTGGAAGATATCCACATTTATACCTATTCCCAAGAAAGGATCAAAACAAATGTGGAAATTATGGAACCATATCATTAATATCACATGCAAGCAAAATTTTGTTGAAGATTATTCAAAAGTGGCTGCAGCAACACATTGACAGGGGACTACCTGAAATTCAGGCCAGATTCAGAAGAGGACATGGAACTAGGGATATCATTGCTGATATCAGATGTAACCTGGCTGAAAGCAGAGAATACCAGAAAGATGTTTGCCTCTGTTTTATTGACTGTGCTAAGGCACTGGACTGTGTGGATCATAACAAATTATGGGTAACATTGCAGAAATGGGAATTCCAGAACACTTCATTGTGCTCATGAGGAGTCTGTACATGGATCAAGAGGCAGTCATTTGAACAGAACAGGGATGCTGCATGGTTTAAAGTCAGGAAAGGTGCGTGTCGGGATTGTATCCTTTCACCATACCTATTCAATCTGTATGCTGATCAAATAATCTGAGAAGGTGGACTATATGAAGAAGAATGGCACATCAGGATTGGAGGAAGTCATTAACCTGCTTATGCCAATGACACAACCTTGTTTGTTGAAACTGAATAGAATTTGAAGCACTTACTGATGAAGATCAAAGACCACAGCCATCAGTATCGAACACCTCAAAATAAAGAAAACAAAAATCCTCACAATGGGACCAACAAGGAACATCATGATAAATGGAGAAAAGACTGAAGTTGTCAAGAATTTCATTTTACTTGGATCCACAATCAACACCTATGGAAGCAGGAGTCAAGAAATCAAAAGAGGCATTGCATTGGGCAAATTGGCTGCAAAAGACCTCTTTAATGTGTTGAAAAGCAAAGACCTAAGACTAAGGTGCCCTGACCCAAGCCATGGTGTTTTCAATCACCTTATATGCATACGAATGCTGGACAATAAATAAGGAAGACTGAAGAAGAATTGAAACCTTCGAATTGTGGTGTTGGCAAAGAATATTGGACTGCCAAAAGAATGAACAAATGTGTCTTGGAAGAAGTACAATCAGAACACTCCTTAGATGCAAGGATGGCAAGGCTATGTCTCACCTACTTAGAACATGTTGTCAGGAGGGATCAATGCCTGGTGAAGGACATCATGCTTGGTAAAACAGAGGGTCAGCAAAAAAGAGGAAGACCCGCAACTACATGGATTGGCGCAGTGGCTGTAACAATGGGCTCAAGCATAGCAACAATTGTGAGGATGGCGCAGGACTGAGCAGTGTTTTATTCTGTTGTGTGTAGGGTCACTATGAGTCGGACCCTACTGGAGGGCACCTAACAGCAATCACAACATGTTATTTTTTTCCTATATGCCTTATTTGTTCTTCTTTATCACCAGTATTGTATTCTTTTGTGTTACGTAGATATTTTTCTAGTGTACCACTTTAATTCCTTTGTAATTTCTTTTACTATATCTTAGAGTTATTTACATAGTGATTGCCTTGGGATTACAATTAACATCTTACTTTATAAGAGTATAGTTTGGAGTAATAGCAATGTAATTTCAATAGTGTGCAAATACTTTTTTTTTTTTTTCTGTATAGCATCACTGGAAACCCTGGTAGCATAGTGGTTAAGAGCTATGGCTGCTAACCAAAAGGTCAGCAGTTCGAATCCACCAGGCGTCCTTTTAAACTGTGTGGGGCAGTTCTACTCTGTCCTGTAGGGTCGCTATGAGTCGGAATCAACTCAACGGCAACAGGTTTGTTTTTTTTGTTTTTTTATAGCATCATTTGTACCTACTCTTTTGAGCTGTTATTATCATCTTTATTTATTACATCTTTATCTGTTTTGTGTCCAAGAATACAGGTTTATAATTGTTGCCTTATATAATAGTCTTTTAAATAAGATAGGAGAAAAAAAGGAGTTATGAAAAAAAAAACCCATCTATACTGTCTTTTATATTTACCTGTGTAGTTACCTTTACCAGTGCTCTTTGTTTCTTCATGTAGATTTGAGTTACTGTCTAGTGTCCTTTCATCTCAATCCGAAGAACTCACTATAGTGTTTCTTGTAGGGCAGGTATGCAAGCAACAAATTTTCTCAGTTTTTGCTTATCTAGAGAGATCTTAATTTCTACTTAATTTCTGAAGGGCGGTTTTGCAGGACATAGAAATCTTGTACGATGTTCTTTTTCAGCACTTTGAATATGTCATCCACTCCTTTCTGACACCCATGTTTTCTGATGAGAATCAGCTGTTAATATTATTGAGGATCTCTCTTACCTAATAAGTCTCTTCCTTTTTGCTACTTTCAAGATTCTCTTTGTCTTTTGACAGCTCAATTTTGATGTGTCTAGGTCCATACTTTATTCTACTTGAAGCTTGTTAGACTTCTTTTACTTTATTCTACTTGAAGTTTGTTAAACTTCTTAGAAGTAGATTAATGTTTTTCATCAATTATGGGAAGTTTTTGGTCATTATTTCTTCAAATATTCTTTCTGCCTCTTTCTCCTACTCTTTGTAGTAAGTTCAACACCTGACCTTCCTCAAGGACGGTTTCTATTGATTTTTTTTTTTTTTTCTTGTAAATGGACCATACTCTCTCATTTCTTATTGGGGCTCATAATTTTTGTTGAAAACTGAACATTTTAAGTAATATAATGTGGCAACTCCTAAAATCCTCTCTCCACCCACGGTTTGTTGCTATTTGTTTTCTTAGTGACTTTTCTGAAATAATCCTACATAATCTGTATTCTTTATTGTGTGTGGTCACTAAAGTAGCTGCCCATTATTTTCGAGGCCAGCTAATGATTAGAGAAAGACTTACTAAAATTCCTGGGACAAAAACTATCGCAGTCTTTGCTAAGGTTTCCATGTGTGTATTGGGACACTTTCAACATTCAGCTAGGCAGCTTATTTATAGTCTTCACTTTCTGCTTGCACAGGGCCCAAAGGTTAGCCAGAGATGAGAATTTAAGGCTTTCTTCTCTCTTCCTGAGCATGCACACAACTCTGGACCACCCTACACATTTAAATGGACTTCTAGATTCCCAGAAATTCCCATGTTGTAGCTTTCTAACTTAGCTTTCTAAAGTCTTCTATGGACTTCTCCCTCCCCATCTTTTTCTCTTGAGCTTTTTGGTTAGCCTATTGTTTATGCCAACTTTTATTCACCATCTCAGGCAGTCAGAGTGTTAAACAATTGCCTCTGAATTTTGTTTGTAAACACCCCTCAGAAAAAGACATCTCACACTGGGTGAGGTTCAGGTCAAGTAAAGATAGCCTTGTAAGTGTGGACTTTCTATAGTATAGGAACCACTATACAGGCAAAGTAATGACAATTTTTTCACAATGGGGCTTTGTAAGAGCTCCAACCCAAAGGAGCCCTTGTGGCACAGTTGTTAAGTGCTGGCTGCTAATCCTAAGGTCGGCAGTTCAAAGCCACCAGCTGTTAATCGAGAGAAATATGTGCCAGCCTGCTTCCATAAAGATTACAACCTTGGAAACCACATGGAGCAGCTCTGCTCTGTCCTATAGGGTCTCTGTGAGTCGGAATTGACTCAATGACAATGGGTTTGGTTTGGTTTAGTGGCTACCTGGCTGCTACTTTTAAATGGGTTTGTGGGCTACCACATTGCTGAGGAGGAGAGGAATAGGAACAGGGCAAGTTAAAGCACCGTTAAGCTTGCTCTTCCTAATGAAATTTAGCTGTTTTGTTTTTCTTGTTTGGGTTTGTTTTGTTTTTAATAACTGCTCTTTGAATTACTGCAAGCCTTTGATTAATTTCCAGACTTCCAAAAAAGTTAACTCTGCCAGTGTTCTCATTGCTTTTGTGGAAAAGAGGCTTTTTGGATGTTCTTACAGACATTTTCACTCCTGTCTAAGGAAAAACTCAACGAATGGCTTCTGTTTATTGTTATTAGCACAACAACCTCATGAGATGAACATTAGTATAATCTTATTACAAATGATAATGAAGCAAAAAATAAGTAAAATGTTTGATGCCTATAGCCTCCTTTTCCTGCGTGTTCCCATCAAAGTCCATGGTCACAAACAGGTATTAAACGATTATTTCCTATAGATTTGGGGTCATATGTCAGCACTCACAGAGAAGTCTGTACTAGGTCAAAATGTGTCTTTATTCTCTATTAAAAGAATTTGAAGCATCAATGAGAGATGTAGAATGCTGTGTTTCAAGATGGAGAAGCCCTTAAAATCCTTGAAATAGCACCATATGGGCAGGAGACCTTGGTTTTGGTAGTAGGTTTGGCTTAGAGTCCACCATTTCCTGAGGGCAAGGAAACCTGCCAAAGCTCCTGTGAGATGCTTAGGGTGCTGCCTCAGGGGTGTGGAACGCAGAGAGTAGAAGCAGCCTAGGAAGTTGATGGACATTCTTGGTGGAATGTGGTAAAGGTTGACTTCAGAACATGTAGCCAGTGAACTCAAAGTAGGATGTGAAAATCAATATCAGAAGCCCTTGTCTGACCCTTAGGATTAGGCATGTTACGGGGGTAACTTACTGAAGAAGACAAAATGATCAAACTCTCTTTTTCCCTTGTGGTATAGCAAATAGACAAACCATGCTTCAGAAAATAAACCTCCGGAAATGGTTTTCTCCTATGGATCTTTCTGCAGACATGGCAAGCTTTTATAATAGTAATTAATTTAAAGATGAGCTCCACAAAAATTCTGTTTTAGGTAAAGGAAATAATCTGTTTTGTAACCTACATCAGTCCTGTACCAGAGATATTAACTGTTCAAACTCTAAAATGTGTCATCTGATCACTAGTGATAAACTATGAAGAAATTCAGGTATTTAAGTACATTTTTTAAAAAGTTTTGAAAAGAAATACATGTTCAATAGGGTTCCTGGCATCAGGACATGGGTTAACCCTGCAGCTTCCCACTGCTTGTAATACTCTCACAGTACTAGGAGATGCAGGACTGAAGAGATGGAAAATTCAGCATCGTTGCAGGTATATCCTAAAAGCAACTGTGTCCTTGTTGGCTTTTCTGGATTAGTGCTATATTTTCTTTTTGTTTTGTTTCAGAAGGGAGAGAAAAACCTGCTGCTAACCTGGTGTTGACTTTTATCACCTTAGATCTATAGATCATATGACTTGATAATTGGTCTTATAAATAAAGCAGACCCATAGTCTGAGTGACTGTGTAAAAGATATTTTTTTAATTTTTATTGTGCTTTAAGTGAAAGTTTACAAACCAAGTCAGTCTCATACAGAAACATACATACACCTTGCTATTTACTCCTAGTTCTCTCCCTCTAATGAGACATCACAATCCTTCCCTCTACTCTCTATTTTCATGTCCATTTGGCCATCTTCTGACCCCCTCTGCCCTCTCATCTCCTCTCCAGATGGGAGCTGTCCACATAGTCTTGTGTCTACTTGATCCAAGAAGCTCACTCTTCATCAGTATCATTTGCTATCCCCTAGTCCAGTTCAATCCCAGTCTGAAGAGTTGGCTTTGGGAATGGTTCCTGTCTTGGGCTAACAGAAGGTCTGGGGACCATGACCTCTGGGGTCCTTCTAGTCTCAGTCAGACCTGTGTAAAAGAATTTCTAAGAGTGAGAAAACAAATTTAACCTACACCTGTGATTCCGTTTGTCTACTGTTTGGTCCATGTTACTTCTCTATATATTTTACTTCGGTGAAATATAATATTGAGATGGAGGAGTCTGAACATGCATGAAAATCTACCTGTGTTTGATCTAATTGTATGCACTTTGGTTATAGTCTTCATAATGTCTGAAGAAAAATCAAACACATTTAGTAGAGAACATCACATAGTGTGGACACTATTGATAGTAATATACTTGTATTGAACTCTAGTCTTTTAGTTCGTAAATAATCATGTTTATGAATGATGGTCTTGATGGTTGGTTTTCAAATTAACTGCAATTCAGGGAAGAGAATTTGGACTCTATCTATGATTTTAAAGGGGATGAGATGCCAAAAAATTTGCCAAGGACAAATTCTGTTGTTCAGCCTGAAAATAGTTTATAAACAACAGACTAGTTCGTTTCTCCTCTGGTTCACTTTGCTCAATGATGGTCTCCATGGACCTAAGTGACCTTTCAAGTTTCTTCAAAATCTATGAATCTTGATTGGATGCTATTCCAAAAAAAAAAAAAGATTGTTATCAATAGTCAGGATGAAATTCAACAGACTCAGAAAGATGATCTCATAGCAGATAAAACTTAATATTTTTAGCGGTGTAAAGGAAAACATAAAAGAGTCTGTAATGAAAGCACTGGTTTAGAGGGTTGAAGAATAAGTAATGTAGCCATGGTATGCATCGTGATCATGAGCTGCTGACTTGGCGTTGACTGTGACAAGAGTCTCCGATTTATTGGATGCATGTCATTGGAATTTGCCCTTTCTTTTTATGTGTCTTTCCATGATGAATGCCAGTGCTGGGAAACGAAGAGCTCTTACCCTTTTCATACCTTGCTGGATGCTGGCGAACTTGCCAATTGATGCTTCTATAATTTTTGCCTCAAGGTCACCTGAGGGATAAAGTCATGCAAACAAGGTCATTATGCTGAAAGTTAATAGTTATTTCTTAAAAGGAAAATTCACAGAAAAGCTATGACACCGATGTTATAATTACTGTATGATGGAAAATGGATTAAGAGAATATTTTCTTTTAAAAATGTAATTTGTTTAAAATAAAATGGGATAAATAGCGCTTGGACAACTAAGGTCATTTGGTCTGCTCTCAGTAATTCAATTAGGGGAAATCTGAAAGTGATAAGTGCGTGGTAGGTGGGAGCTGTAAAAGCACTGGACTGTGAATAATTTGAGACTTTCTCATCCCTTTATGTGGATGAAAGTGGATCAATTATGTGAAGACGCAGGCCTCCGTATTGTCCTCATTTCATGTATGGGCCCTAAGGGAGATGGCACAAGGACCCCAAACCGGGAGACAGCTCTTTGCCTTTTGGAAGAGGTTCACTGTCTTTGCCTTGATTTTCAATCAGGGAAAAATACAATAACTGGCCCATTTTTTCTTATTTTTTTTTTCAAGCCATAATTTCAACTCCATATGAACATAGAGCTCTTTAGATTCAGAGCCTCCACTAGGGTGGACATTCAACTGCAATTTTAGAGAGAGATACAACCAGCTGAGATTTCCTAAGTGTACAGACCCAGTGAACATGTGGGTTAGGTCTTTAGTGCTGTTTCCACAGGGAATTCTCACATTTAGGTGGGCTTCTCTCCACCATTCAGCAGACACTAGGGGGTGGAATCTAAATTTAATTTAGCCTGAAGCAAATCTGCTAACAGTGTTCATATTTTTCAAATGAACAGAATACATGGTTTGACAGTTACAAATACATTTATAGGGACACTGAGGCTGTCCTGGAAATTCTAGCAATATGGTTACCACATGCATGCGGTGCGTCAAAGCTAAATAGAGCTTTTAAAAATCGTATCGAATGCCTGGCTAGGAAACCCTGGTGATGCAGTGGTTGAGAGCTATGGCTGCTAACCAAAAGGCCAGCAGTTCAAATCCACCAGGTGCTCCTTGGAAACTCTATGGGGCAGTTCTACTCTGTCCTATAAGGTTGCTCTGAGTTGGAATCTACTTGATGGCAATGAGTTTTGGGTTTTTTTTCTTTTTTTAATACCTGGTTATCCTTAATACAAGTTATATCTAAATAATGAAGAATTAACCATACTCTTTTTGTTCAGCCCATCATCAATGAAGTTCAACTGCACAAAGGAAACGCAAATTGGATGCACCCACCGTTTCTTAGTGGATTTTTTAGTATTAGTGTGTGTAAGAGCCCTGTGACTGTGCATTTTGATGCCTTGTGCCAAATGCCAGCTAATGGATTTTTATTTATTTTTCTAGTAAATCTGGAAGACCACCATTGCCCCTTTGGAAAATCCAAATGGCGTATGTGTTGGAACATGTCAATTTCATCATGACATTTTATTTCAAGGAAAACTGAAAGTGGGTAAAATTCTTAAAAATTCAAGCTGAAATCCTTACAGCAATATGAAAAACAGCTTGCTATTCTCTGAGAGACTAAAAGGAAAAGTTCTTGTCTGGACCTGACATATTTTCATTTTATAGAAAAAGAGTAGGAAAAAGGAAAGAAGAGATACTTTGCAAAGGTAGTAAAATGATCGTAGTTTGAAAAAAAAAATTCTGGAATTTAGCTTCTTACTTGCCTTTCTTCACTTTGGAATCTGAGCCCTATAATGTAGGCATTTATCCATATTCTGACTTTAGTTTTCTCCTTTATATCACCGTATTTCCTCACCTTCTCCATGGCTTTAATTGTCACCTCCCTACATAGATTATTTCTCAAAATACATTTTCACAAATGTTTGTTTTGACCTTTAGTTCCACATTTCCAGCTGCCACTAAGTGTAGTGATTTCAAGTTTTGGTAGCTCAAACTTGGCCATCATAGGAGTATTTGCACCAGGGAAACTGGCAAATTTTACAGATTATACTTCCTTGCAAGTCAATTGTTAAATATTTCCCAGTGTACCATTGGTTGTCACCTGAATGTAATAGTTACACCTCCAACACAACATGTATAAGGTGGAACTGATTTGTCTAACCAGACATTTCTCACCACACTCAGATGGTCTACATGACTTCCCTTGGGAACATCACCATTATTCCACTTACTCGATTAATGTTGACTATCTCTGGCCCCAGTCCTTGGGCCTCTTTACCAGATTTACATATAATCCATTGGTAATCATCTTAGTTATCTAGTGCTGCTGTAACAGAAATACCATAAGTGGACAGCTTTAACAAACAGTTTAGGAGGCTAGAAGTCTGAATTCAGGGCACCAGCTCCAGGGGAAGGCTTTCTGTTCCTGTTGGCTCTGAGGAAAGGTCCTTCTCATCAGTTTTCCCGTGGTCTAGGAGAGTCTCGGAAACCCTGGTGGTGTAGTGGTTAAATGGTACGACTGCTAACCAAAGGGTCAGCAGTTCGAATCCACCAGGTGCTCCTTGGAAACTCTATGGGGCAGTTCTATTCTACTCTGTCCTATAGGGTCGTTATGAGTCGGAATCGACTTGACGGCACTGGGTTTGGTTTTCTTTTAGGAGAGTCTCAGTATACAGACCCTGGGTCCAAAGGATGCACTCTGCACCTGGCTCTGCTTTCTTGATAGTAGGAGGTCCCTCTCCTCTCCACTAGCTTCTCTTTTTTATATTTCAAAAAAGATTGATTCAACATACAACCTAATCCTGTAGATCAAGTTCTGCCTCATTAATATAACTGCCTCTAATCCTGTTTTTGAAATCCTGGTGGCATAGTGGTTAAGAGCTATGGCTGCTAACCAAAAGGTCGGCAGTTCAAATCCACGAGGCGCTCCTTGGAAACCCTACGGGGCAGTTTTACTCTGTCCTGTAGGATCGCTATGAGTTGGAATCGACTTGATGGCAATGTTTTTCTTTTTCTTTTTTTTTTTTAATCCTGCCTCATTCATATCATAGAGGTAGGATTTACAACACATGGGAAAATTATATCAGATCACAAAATGGTGGACAACCACACAGTACTGGGAATTGTGGCTTAGCCGAGTTGACACACATTTTGGGGGACATATTTCAATCCATAACAATAATTTTATTCTATTTCATGACTTTAAATACAGTTTATACGCAGAGCACTTCCCAGTTTAGATCTTTATCTCAGGCCTCTCTCTGGAACTGCAGGCTCCTGTCTCCAGTTTTCCTATTCAGCATCTTCACTTGGCTGTCTAAGAGATGACTTCAGCTAAACATTTCCTGAACAGGACTCCTGATCTTTATGGCAAATCCACTGCACCCATAGTCTTTCCCCATCTGAGTTTATAGCAGTTCCATCTTTCTAGTTTTTCAGGCCAGAAATCATTGAATTGTCCTTGACTTCTCTCTTTCTCCCACACTTGAAATCCAATTTGTTACAAAATCCTATTGGCTTTAGCCTCAAAATGTATCCTGATTCCTTTCCTTTCTTTGTCTTTCCTTTCTCTTCCCTCCATTCCTTTTTCTTCCCTTCTCTTCCTTCCCTTTCCTGTCCTCCCCTCCCTTCCTTTTCCCTTTTGTCGGCCTGTGTGTCTCTTCCTCATTTTCCCTCTTTAGGCTATGACTCTGCTTCAGTGTGCTAGGTATACAAACAAAAAGATGCTGATGGTTAAAATAACCGTTGTCACCCTGTATTGAATTGTTGATATACAGGTCTGTGGTTTGAAAACATCTCACCTATTTGTTCTTGATTGTACAGTGTGCTTCAGAACAAATTGTTTTCTATGTTTCTTTGAAAGGAAGATTGAATTCAGTAAAACAGGTGCTTAGTAATCTGTGATATGAATTATGGCTTCAGTCTTGTGTGTTGGGGGGGTGAGGTGGGGACTGAGTGTTCTGAAAATGTTGCAGTTAGCAAGAAGACTCATAGTTACTCTAAAGCTATAAATTTTAAAAGATGTTGCTGGGCTAGCTTCGATCTCATATTTGATTCATCTTTATATATGCAATCAAAACAAGCAGCATAGTGGAAGTGGAGAACGTTTCTTGTGATGTCACAAAATTCAAATCCCATTAAAATGATCATCAACGAATTGATGACCAAATTCTGATGCCTGACCATTTGCTCTGAAAGAAATTAGAAGTGCCTTTTTTTTTTTTCTTTTTAAATATCAGTTCTGTTTGAGTTCTTAAATTTCTGAAACCATTTTCTCAGATGGAGCAAAGGCAGGGGAACTTTATTACTCAGCTTAGTCTTCAACCACGAGGGAATTTCTGAGGACTGGAAAATCCCAGTTGTGTGCACCTGGTGTGTGTTTGATGCTTACCTCCTATTTCCTGCCAAAGAAACAGTGGTTGAATATTAGGCAAAGTGTACAATCTTTTGAATTTTTTTTTTTAATCACAGCTTCTCATATGTACATATATTCTCATGTGCACAGGGATGAGTCCCTGGAGAAGGACATCATGCTTGGCAAAGTATAGGGTCAGCGGAAAAGAGGAAGACCCTCAACGAGGTGGATTGACACAGTGGCTGCAACAATGAGCTCAAGCATAACAATGATTGTAAGGATGCTGCAGGACCGGGCAGTGTTTTGTTCTGGTGTGCATAGGGTCACTATGAGTCAGAAGCAACTGGACGGCCACTGAGTCGATTTTGACTCATAGCAACCCTATAGGACAGAGTAGAACTGCCCCATAGGTTTTCCGAGGAGTGGCTGGTAGATTCAAGCTGCCAACCTCTAGGTTAGCAGCCATAGCTCTTAACCAGTGCACCACCAAGGCTTATTGTTTCAAATAGGATATATATTATGTATATACACACACATATATGTATATATGTATGTATGTGTATATTATAATATATATGTGTATATATGTATATACACACACACATATATATGTATACACACACAAGTTGGAACCAACTCGATGGCAAGGGATTAGTTTTTGTTGTTTGATTTGAAACAAAAGAAATCTGCAGTAAGCCAGCCCCTTTTTGGTTTATTTTTAATCACCAATGTAAGAGTACTTAGCCCACCTTTACCTCTTACTTGTACCAGATGTGCCTCTTCCTAAAACCGTCATAATTACAAAAGAGCCTGGAGTTAACGTGTCTGAAGCAAGTATTGCATTTGACAAGGGCAGTACCATTTTTCCCCTCATGAGTTTATATTATGAGATGTTGAAGAAAGAAACTCTCCTGTTTCGATTGGTTCACCAGCAATTTTTCTCACTTTTAAGGTGTTTGTAAGTGGGAGAAAAAAATCACCTGAGCCCTCAGGACATTGTTGAGTTTATATTTTCTCTCTGCCAATATCCGTCAGTGGAGATCAAAATGAGATCTTAGTTGTTTATTTTATGCTTTTCAGCTAAACCAGACTTCTTCTAACACGCAACACGCTCATGAGGACAGGGAGCAGAGAAATTGTAAACCCCTGGCATCAGTCGTCGGCTTTCCTTGAGGTTAGACTAGGGGGCGCTTTCAGATCTGTTAGAGAATGCACTTCAGTCCAGTTCAATCAAGAATACCAAAGTGCTTGGAAGGCACAAAAGTATGGCTTGTCTTCAAAAGGGCGAACGCAAGAGGAAACATCATTGCTTCTGGAATTCGTACTCAGAACTTGTGGACTAGGCTGTTGGACTGTGGATTGCTGGTTTTCCTTTAGATTTTTCATTTGTATCCATCCCAAAATATTTAGTCTTCTTGGAAGCTTGTCATAAAAGGACTGGTGGTTCCGTTAGTGGACTGTTTGAAGCCTCTCTGAGATCTGTCAAGGGCTATCTCCAGGAAGAAAGTTCTGATGATATACTGAATGATGTCACTACGGTTAGTGATGAGGAACACTAGGCTTCTTTGATGAAGAACAAAACAAAACACTACCAAACGCCCACAGGTCTTGCCCCTTCCACACTAACCAGATGTACACTTGGCTCTTAGAACTTGGGGATGGCGTGGAAAGAAAGAAAGACAGACAGCTCTAACAGAAAGAGTAGATTTGTGTTTCCTAGCTCCGTTCACCTGTCAACCTTCATGACTTTCAGTCCTCTCTACATCTTCAGAAAGGGGAACCCCTCACCTCAAGAATGAAGGAGCACTGCCTGAGAGAGTTGGTGTTTGTGGTAAAAGATATCAGTCATTTTCATTGTTATTATGATTACCACAATGATAATTCAGAACCTGTGGTTGCCAAGAGGAAATTAGGTAATGTATAAAATGTAGCAACAGCTATAATCCCCTAGAGGGCTTCCAATTTAGACTAATATTTCTGTGCCTTTGTTTATCACCTAAGAGAATTATGGAGATTATCTTTGGCCTATCTTTGAAGAAGCATTATTAAAAATACTAATGTGATATGTTTTAAATGCAGAAAAAATACATTACCAGTAATGGGCCTAGATGCTGAGTTGAGCAGAGCAGACCACCAAAGCAATTTAGTATTTTACTCTCCAATAATGCTTTCCATCTATGATTTCTCAGGATGCTTTACGATATTCCAATTATGTAAGCTACCCTTTGTTCATTAAGAGAAAGCTCATTTTATTCCTACTACAAATCAAAAGTTCAGGTCAAGAAGTTATTAAATAGCAAACTCATCTTCAGGAAGGCTGAATAGAAATACATTTTTGGAACTAATGAAAGGATATTTCTGACCATTTTTCAAATCTCTGTTCACTGTGGTACTAGAGTAAGGGCCAGGGGACCGGAGAGGAGACGAGCCTAAAATATACCTTGTGGAATGGGTGTGTCTAGGACCAAAGCTTTTGGACTCAAGGACATGGCTGCAATAAAGCTTTCTCACTTGGACCAAGGCTCCACTCTGAGCCCCTTGTACCTGAAGTGGGAAAGGAGAAGGTGAGACAAAAGTGATGCCATAAGTGATCCTGGTAGCATAAGGGATCCTCCAACAAAGCGACTGAACTGAGAAACTAGGAGTGACGTTCCTGAGCTCCAAGCTTTAGGTAAACACTAAACTCTTAAATGCCATGGCAAACTGACTGGTTTAATGAGATTATACAGCAGACAGGCTC
Source organism: Loxodonta africana (assembly GCF_030014295.1). Taxonomy (NCBI): domain Eukaryota; kingdom Metazoa; phylum Chordata; class Mammalia; order Proboscidea; family Elephantidae; genus Loxodonta; species Loxodonta africana. The sequence continues at coordinate 8,849,534 of NC_087358.1, read as the reverse complement.
ATGGTGTGGTAAAGGCATATTCAGTATGTCTCTCCATTGGATTCAGGTTGCCAAAACCTGGGTTTGTCATGGCCAAGTGGACTGGCTTCTTTTAATTGTGTGTGTGTGTGTCTGTGTGTGTGTGTTGGTAAAAGAGAAGGAGAGTAAGAGAGAGAGAGACAGAGATGGAGACAGATGGAGAGAGAGAGAGAATGCTTATGTCTCGTGAGTGCATTTTTTCTGGGACATACCTCAAATGGTAAAGCAAGAAATGGATAAAGTTTGAACCTAGCCAGCCCTAAAATTTCTTCAACTAAACTCAAACAAAAAAAGAAACATACTCTTTTCTTATTTTTGTTTATTACAAAAAAAAATAAAAATGATGAGGAATTGTGGAAGCTCTTATAGACACATGCAAACTCCCTGAGGGATCGAATTGCCGGACAGAGGGCTCTGGGGACCATGGTCTCGGGGAACATCTGGCTCAATTGGCATAACACAGTTTATAAAGGAAATGTTCTACATTCCATTTTGGTGAGTAGTGTCTGGGGTCCTAAAAGCCTGTGAGCGGCTATCTAAGATACTCCACTGGTCTTACAGGGGAGCAAGGAAGAGTGAAAAAACTGAAGATATAAGGGAAAGATTAGTCCAAAGGACTAATGAATCACAATCACCACAGCCTCTACCAGACTGAGTCCAGTACAACTAAGTAGTGCCCGGCTACCACCACTGACTGCTCTGACAGGGATCACAATAGAGGGTCCTGGACAGACTGGAGAAAAATGTAGAACAAAATTCTAACTCACAAAAAAAGACCAGACTTACTGGACTGACAGAGACTGGAGAAACCCTGAGTATGGCCCCCAAATACTCTGTTAGCTCAGTAATGAAGTCACTCCCAAGGTTTCCCTTCCGCCAAAGATTAGACAGGCCCATAAAACAAAACCAGACTAAAGGGGCACACCAGCCCAGGGGCAAGGACTAGAAGGCAGGAGGGGACAGGAAAGCTGGTAATAGGGAACCCAAGGTCGAGAAGGGAGAGCGTTGACATGTCGTGGTGTTGTTAGCCAATATCATAAAACAATATGTGTACTGTTTAATTAGAAGCGAGTTTGTTCCTTAAACCTTCATCTAAATTACAATAAAAAAATGAGAAATTAAAAAAAAAGAAATAAGACTTATTATCTTACTAACCTAGAATGCATTCACTTTTAAGATGCTAAGACTGGAACAAGTATGGCCAAGTGTATCCTGTCATCATTGTTTCAAATAAAATGTTTTCAAAGTTTGAAAAATGCTTGAGTACTGGCGGTTAAAGGATACTATTGGTTACTTCTGTAGAAAGAGCTTTGGTAAGGAAGCTGCTTATGTACCAGAAGTATTTAGTGGAATCTTCCAGAATGTTGCATGGTACTAGATGTGCAAAACAGAGGTGACGGGAGAGGGATGGGAGAGTGTCTACTCTAAAATTTGTTTTAACCAGTGAATATTGAGCATTAGAAATGGTAAACCAGACAGTTGTGAAGGGCAAGGCAGCACACAGTAACTAGAAGGCGGAGTCAGTCTTTAACCCAGCAAATCAGGTAGGAGGCCTTGGCCATAAGGAGGCACATTGAAACTGAAGGAATATCTGACGTGGCACTTACAACATTTCTGGCATTCCAGAATGTTCCATCGTGCCCCTTCCCAGGCTAAACTTATACTTTTAGAAGTAACCACAGTTATTATTCCTATCACCATTGATTAGTTTGGAGCTCTTTTAAATTTTTTTGGCCTGGATTCTCAACATTATGTCTGTGAGACTTATTCACATTGTTGCATGCATCGTTAATTTTTTTTTTTTCTTTTTGCTGTCTGCTATTCTATTCTATTAAATTTATTTAGCTATTCCATTAAGAAATATTTGGTTTTGTTTCCAGTTTCTGGCTATTATGAATAGTTTGTGGCTATTACGAATAATAATAATAGGGTCACTGTGAGTTGGAATTGACTTGATGGCAATGGGGTTTTTATTATGAATAGAGCTGCTATGGACATTCTTGTACATGTCTTTTGATGGGTATATGTACTTGTTTCTCTTGGGTATAAACCTAGGAGTGTGATTTCTGAATCACAGGGCAAACGTATATTCAGCGTTAGTAGATACTAACGAACAGCTTTCCACAGTTGTTTATACCAGCGTTCTCTTCCTCCAGCAAGATACGAACGTCCTAGTTACTCCGCATCCTTGCCAGTACGTGGTATCATCAGTCTTTTGAACCCAGCTATTTTAAATAGTATGTAGATGCATCGTGTTGTGAGATTAATTTGCATTACACTGATGATCGACTATATTGATTTTTGGTAATTTATAATTTTAATATTATCTTTTGTGAGTGACCATTTAAATCATTTGCCTATTCTAACAACTAGGTTTGTCTTTTCCCTATTAGTTTGTAGGAATTCTTGAGGATTCTAGATACAAGCTCTTTGTTGACTATGTGTATTATGAATATCTTCTCAGTCTGAGGATTATTTTTCCAGGCTCTTCGTGGGGACTTTTAATAAATTAAATTTAATGAGCTACAATTACCATTCTTATAAAAAATTTGAAAACAAATTTTTTGAAGGATATTGTTTTTGTGTCCTAATTAAAAACTAACTTTCTACCCTAAGGTATAAAGATATTCACTCTTTTCTTCGGGAAGTGTTATTTACTTATTTTTTTCACATTTAGGCGCATGGTCTATCTCAAGTTAGTTTACAGTATGCTGTGACATGATAGGGCAAGCTTCACTGTTTTCTCGTATAACCATCCAATTGTTCCAGAACCTTTTATTGAAAATAAGCCTTTTCCCTACTGAATTTTAGTGGCATCTTTGTCATAATCAATTGACAGTATACATGTGTGTATCTATTTCTGGACGGTCCTGTCTATATGCACTCTTTGTAACTTGGGGTTTTTTCCCCCACTTTGTATATCATGGCTGTATTTTCATGACACTAAATATTCAACATAATTCAGCTTTTAAGGGATAAATAAGATTTAATTTATAGGCATACTACAACTTACTTAATGCTTTGTGCCTTGTGAATACAATTATTAATTTTTTTATTAGGTATGCCTAATCATTATGAATTCTTTTTTCACACTAGTGCTGTAGGAATAACAAGACTATTAAATTTTTTAATCAAAAAATCCTCTATTGTATAGTGTGAAGTGCATTGATACAACATCAGAAGAATTCCAGTCAAGATTCTGCCTCTTGCTAACTGCACGTAATAGTTCTCGGCTGTACTTTGGGTACAATAATACTTACCTCTCAGAGTTATTACAAGGATAAACATATTAATGGACATAAAAGTGCTTTGAAAATTATAAATTGTTATGCAAAAATTTTCTTTGTTATTGATAAATAACAGAAGTGTGGCATACATGAAAACATTTTAATCTGTATTTGTTAATAGGAAATAGACCTTATCTAGGACAAGCCTGTAATTCAGAAGAGACCTTCAGTCCCCAGTAACTTTAAATTGTAGTACCTTCTTAAACATGGCTGCTTATTCTTTCACACCTATGTGTCCTGGCACAGACAAAAGATGGAACTAATATTCTCCTACCTCTCCATTTATGAGCTTCCAAATCCTTATTCTATGCCCTCATACAAAATCTCATTTTCCTTTGAGGACTGTATTATCAGGCTTATAGCACTACTTATTGCTACTGTTCCTGTTATCTGTATTTCCCCTAGGCACTTTAGCACATTTGTTGAACCGTGGTACATAACTCACAGTTTTCTCTCCCCCGCCTTTTATAGGTTGTTCAACTTGCCCAATGCATAGTACTTGGACTCTTCAAAACCAGAGTCCCCATCACCACTCTTAATCAAGAACCTACTGTTATGACTATTCCTTGTTCCGTGCTATCACATAGAATATTCTCACTACTGAAACATTGAATTTGAATATTTTCGTGTATGTCCACCACATTCTACCCTTCCGGCTCTTTTCCCTGCTTACACCTGCTACATCTGATCTTACTGCTTATCTCCATTTCCATCTGCAAGCTTCAAGTCTCAATATCAAAGTGTCTGAGGGCATTGGCTTCGCCACCAAAAGGACTTAATTTTGATTCTAACTCTGATGTTTATTAGTTGTGAGACATGGTCTCAATCTTAGGCTAATGGGACCAGCTGAAGATGGGGCTCAGCTGAGAGGGTCTGAGATGGCTGCTTGGCTAGTACAAGTTCAGAAATCTAACTGTGGAAGAGCTAAAACATGTACTTTTTTTTTTTTTTTCACTTTTCAGATATTCTTTAGATGCCTATGGTTTTAAAGATAGTTTTCAGAGAGATCTATGGAATTTTACTGGTACCGTTTCTGTGATATATTGAGATAACACATATGTAATAATTCATTTGTGGGTTTTGAATCCCTGACCTTTTACCCCCTGAGTTTTCTTCTTGAAGGAAATTTCAAATATGATAGCTTTATTTAGAAAACATGTGAATATCCAAGGGAGAGTTTACTTTCTGTCTTAGTCTGGGTTCTCTAAAACCAAAAAACCAAACCCGTTGCTGTCGAGTCGATTCTGACTCATAGCGACCTTACAGGACAGAGTAGAACTGCCCCACAGGGTTTCCAAGGAGCATCTGGTGGAGTCAACTGCCAACCTTTTGGTTAGCAGCCATAGTTCTTAACCACTACACCACCAGGGTTTTCCTGGCTTCTGTAGTGAAGAAAAACCAATGAAGCATATATAGATACATATATAGAGAAATTTACTTAAAGGAAATGTCTCACGCAATTGTGGGGGCTGGTAAGTCCTAAATCCATGAGTCAGGCAGCAGGCCAAAGGCTTCTTACAGTCCAAGAACTGGAGGTCAAGCAATGAGAAGAATGTAGGATTGAAAGAGAGCAAGCTTTTCCAGAACATCCATTTATACTACTGGGGGCAGGCCCCAAGGAACTTGCCCTTTCAGGTGATTGGCTACTCACATCAGATCACAAAATAGAAAATGATTACATAGTGTTTGCCAAACCACTAAGAACCATAGGCTAGTCAAGTTGATACAACACACAGCATTAATCATCCCGCTTGCCTTATTTCCACATTTGGAACCATCCTAAATCTATCATTGTTGGGTTAATCAAATAAATGATTGCCAGCTTTCAAGAGGAATTTCCTTGTGTTTTCTGTCATCTCCAGATGAGTCACGGCAGGTAGACAGGCTAGACAATATTGCAAAAATCAACGAAGGTGTCTCAGACATAAATTCAAAGAGCAGGAAAAATCATGAGAATGAACTTTCAGTAAATTTGCCGTGATGAAGTCAGAGAATTGTGCATTGTCTGCACATTACCAATTTCGGCAATGGCATTGCAGAAGGCTGGTCCTCTTAGACATCTCAGAATGATCTAAAGGAGGGATGATGACCTTAATATAGTGTGATGATCTGCCTAATGTGGACAAAGATTAGTCTGCCACTTCTCATTCCAGCGTGGTGCTCAAACATATCAACGATCATGAAGATGGCAGAGAACCGGTGACATTTTGTTCTGTTAGAGACAAGGTTCTTATGAGTAGGAGCCAACTTGACGGCAGCTAACAACAACTTTGGCTGAGTGCTTGATGCTGCCTGGGAGTTCTCTGTCTCTTGCTTAGTACCTTCTCCCGTTCTCTTCACTAACCATTTCAAGACTCTTCTCCCTTTTCTCAATCACTGTCACATATGAATGATACCTCTTACTCATCAGAGTTATCAGAGACTATAACATCTATCAAAGGCTCTCCATTGAATAGAGTTTCTCATCTACAACTTTCCTTCCAGCATCATTCCTGCCTCAGTGTCTGAACTGTTCCTTCTCCTTTTCATGGGGAATACTTACTCCCAAGCATTGGATCAAGCCCTTCAACTTCCTCGGAGACCTTAGTCCATATCTCTTTATTTCTCTACTGTACTTTCAGTTTGTCCATTTCTCTCTCCGTGTTCAACTTTCTCTCACTAATAAACAAAACTAAATAAAATTTTTTGCCAATCCAAAGTAATAGACATAAGAAAGTTAAAAAAAAAAAACAATAAAGCGTATTTCCTCTTCATTTTTTATTTATTCATTCATGCATTGATTTATTCAACTAATTTTTATTGAATGCCTACATTGTACCTAGCACCTTGCCGAGGGTTGGAGATACAATGGTCAGGAAGAAAGAAATGGCCCTTGCTCTAACGTAGCTTGCATTCTAACAGATACCAAGAAAAGCAATAATATTGAGCACCTACTGTATGCCAAAATCATAGTAACACTGCTTATTCAAAAATAAGGTACTTAAAAATAATTAGGAAAATAGTCAACTAATTTTAATTATTAATAAGTAAAGCAAAAGAAAAAATCAGAAGGTTAAAGATACATATAATAGAACTGTATTTAAAATGAATAGTGAAGAATGAATTGGGTTTAGCAGGCACTTTGGGAGCTTTAGAGTGAGAGAGGGGGGAAAGAATTCCAGCAGATAGGCCAAAATATACAAATGTCTTGAGGCTTTGGATTGTTGTTGTTGTTGTTAGGTGCTGTTGAGTCAGTTCCGACTCACAGCGACCCTATGCACAACAGAATGAAACACAGCCCGGTCCTGTGCCATCCTTACAATCGTTGTTATGCTTGAGCTCATTGTTGCAGCCACTGTGTCAATCCACCTTGTTGAGGGTCTTGCTCTTTTCCACTGACCCTGTACTCTGCCAAGCATGATGTCCTTCTCCAGGGACTGATCCCTCCTGACTACATGTCCAAAGTATGTAAGACACAGTCTCTCCATCTTTGCCTCTAAGGAGCATTCTGGCTGCACTTCTTCCAAGACAGATTTGTTCATTCCTTTGGCAGTCCATGGTATATTCAGTATTCTACACCAACACCACGATTCAACGGTGTCAACTCTCCTTTGGTCTTTCTTATTCATTGCCCAGCTTTCACATGCATGTGATGTGACTGAAAATACCATGGCTTGGGTCAGGCGCACCTTCGTCTTCAGGGAGACATCTTTGCTCTTCAAAACTTTGAAGAAGTCCTTTGCAGCAGATTTACCCAATGCAATGCATCTTTTGATTTCTTGACTGCTGCTTCCATGGCTGTTGATTGTGGATCCGAGTAAAATGAAATCTTTCACAACTTCAATCTTTTCTCCTTTTATCATGATGTTGCTCATTGGTCCAGTTGTGAGGATTTTTGCTTTCTTTATGTTGAGGTGTAATCCATACTGAAGGCTGTGGTCTTTGATCTTCATTAGTAAGTGCTTCAAGTCCTCTTCACTTTCAGCAAGCAAGGTTGTGTCATCTGCATAACGCAGGTTGCTAATGAGTCTTCCTCCAATCCTGATGCCCTGTTCTACTTCATATAGACCAGCTTCTCGGATTATTTGTTTAGCATACAGATTAAATAGGTATGGTGAAAGAATACAACCCTGACGCACACCTTTCCTGACTTTAAACCAATCAGTATCCCCTTGTTCTGTCCAAACAACTGCCTCTTGATCTATGTAAAGGTTCCTCATGAGCAGAATTAAATGTTCTGGACTTCCCATTCTTCGCAGTGTTATCCATAGTTTATTATGATCCACACAGTCGAATCCCTTTGTGTAGTCAATAAAACACAAGTAAACATCCTTCTGGTATTCTCTGCTTTTAGCCAGGATCCATCTGACATCAGCAATGATATCCCTGCTTCCACGTCCTCTTCTGAAACCAGCCTGAATTTCTGGCAGTTCCCTGTCGATATACTGCTACAGCCGTTTTTGAATGATCTTCAGCAAAATTTTGCTCGTGTGTGATATTAATGATATTGTTCTATAATTTCCACATTTGGTTGGATCACCTTTCTTGGCAATAGGCATAAATATGGATCTCTTCCAGTCAGTTGGCCAGGAAGCTGTCTTCCATATTTCTTGGCATAGACGAGTGAGCACTTCCAGCGCTGCATCTGTTTGTTGAAATATCTCAGTTGATATTCCATCAATTCCTGGAGCCTTGTTTTTCGCCAATGCTTTCAGAACAGCTTGGACTTCTTCCTTCAGTACCATCGGTTTCTGATCATATGCCACCTCTTGAAATGGTTGAATATCGACTAATTCTTTTTGGTATAATGACTCTGTGTATTCCTTCCATCTTCTTTTGATGCTTCCTGCATCGTTTAATATTTTCCCCATGGAATCCTTCACTATTGTAACTTGAGGCTTGAATTTTTTCTTCAGTTCTTTCAGCTTGAGAAACGCCGAGCATGTTCTTCCCTTTTGGCTTTCCATCTCCAGCTCTTTGCATATGTCATTATAATACTTTACTTTGTCTTCTCGAGAGGCCTTTTGAAATCTTCTGTTCACTTCTTTTACTTCATCAATTCTTCCTTTTGCTTTAGCTGCTCGATGCTCAAGAGCAAGTTTCAGAGTCTCCTCTGACATCCATCTTAATCTTTTCTTTCTTTCCTATCTTTTCAGTGACCTCTTGCTTTCTTCATGGATGATGTCCTTGATGTCATTCCACAACTCGTCTGGTCTTCAGTCACTAGTGTTCAATGCATCAAATCTGTTCTTCAGATGGTCTCTAAATTCAGGTGGGATATACTCAAGGTCATATTTTGGCTCTCAAGGACATGTTCTGATTTTCCTCAGTTTCAGCTTGAACTTGCATATGAGCAATTCATGGTCTGTTCCACAGGCGGCCCCTGGCCTTGTTCTGACTGATGATATTGAGCTTTTCCATCATCTCTTTCCACAGATGTAGTCAACTTGATTTCTGTGTGTTCCATCTGGCGACGTCCTTGTGTATAGTCACCGTTTATGTTGAGGAAAGAAGGTATTTGCAATGAAGAAATTGTTGGTCTTGCAAAATTCTACCATTTGATCTCCGGCGTTGTTTCTATCACCAAGGCCATATTTTCCCACTACTAATCCTTCTTTGTTTCCAACTTTTGCATTCCAATCGCCAGTAATTGTCAATGCATCTTGATTGCATGTTCGATCAATTTCGGACTGCGGCAGCTGATAAAAATCTTCTCTTACTTCATCTTTGGCCCTAGTGGTTGGTGCATAAATTTGAATAATAGTCGTTTTAACTGGTCTTCCTTGTAGGTGTATGGATATTATCCTATCACTGACAGGGTTGTACTTCAGGATAGATCTTGAAACGTTCTTTTTGACGATGAATGCAACACCATTCCTCTTCGAGTTATCATTCCCAGCATAGTAGACTATATGATTGTCTGATTCAAAATGGCGAATACCAGTCCATTTGAGCTCACAAATGCCTAGGATAGTGATGTTTCTGCGTTCCATTTCATTTCTGGCAATTTCCAATTTTCCTAGATTCATACTTCGTATATTCCACTTTCTGATTATTAATGGCTATTTGCAGCTGTTTCCTCTCATTTTGAGTCATGCCACATCAGCAAATGAGGGTCCTGAAAGCTTCACTCCATCCACATCATTAAGGTCGACTCTGCTTTGAGGAGGCAGCTCTTCCCCAGTCATCTTTTGAGTGCCTTCCAACCTGGGGGGCTCACCTTCCAGCACTATATCAGACAATGTTCCGCTGCTATTCATAAGCTTTTCACTGGCTAATGCTTTTCAGAAGTAGACTGCCAGGTCCTTCTTCCTAGTCTGTCTTAGTCTGGAAGCTCAGCTGAAACCTGTCTTCTATGGGTGACCCTGCTGGTATCTGAATACCAGTGGCATAGCTTCCAGCATCACAGCAACACACAAGCCCCCACAGTACAACAAACTGACAGACATGTGGGGGGGCTTTGGATTAGACAGGACTTATTTGAATCCCGGCTCTTCCACTGACTTTGGACAACTTACCTTCTCAAGTGTCATGGTGCCATCATGTGCATTAAATTACATAACCCATGTATAGGTCTAAAAGTACAGTGCAGGCTTATTGTACTGCTGTTTTTGTTAATTGCTGTTTGAATGGGCTCTAACTCATGATGACCTAACATATAACAGATCAAAACATTGCCTGGTCCTGTGCCATCATCTTGGTAGTTGGCATGTGTGAGTCCGTTGTTGTGGCTAATATGTCAATCCATCTAATCGAGGGTTTCCTTGATTTTCATTGACCCTTTACTTCACCAAACATGATATCCTTTTCTAGCAATTGGTCTTTCCTGATGATGGGTCCAAATAAGTAAGTGAAAGCCTCCCCATGCTTACTTCTAGGGAGCATCCTTGTATTTCTTCTAAGACTGACTATATTGTATGAATTATTTGATACTTTATACATGCTATCTCATTTAATATTCACAATAGCTCTAGGTTTTATTACCTTCAGTTTGAAATATAGAATCAGAGGCTCACAAAGTTTGATTTGCTCAAGAACACAGACTAGTAAGTGTTAAGACAGATTTTAAACTAAGTTTTTTTGAATAAACTATGTTATTATAATTTTGGCATATAGTAAGTGCTCAATATTATTTCTTTTCTCCCTGTTCCTTTCTTTTTTTATTTCCCTTTGATCATACAGATCCATCATCAATTCATTGAAATAAATCAAATTCATGCAGATTTTTTTTCTGGTATACATTTCTTTTCAATGTATTTATTAGATTAAGATTATAATGTTATTAAAATAGGTTATGGTTTATTTTTTAAATGAAGATATTTTTATTTTTTCTTTGCCATTACTCTTTTTTGATATCACAGTTAGAATGTTACAGTAACATTTTTGAGCTTCAGACTCCTCATCTCTAGAGAAATGATTTGAACTAGGTAATAACGGCGGTCTTTTCCATCCCTAACAGGCTGTGAACGTACATCAGTGGACTTTCTATGCAACTTCCTTTTCAAAATTTTACGTCTATTTCATGCCTTCATAAAAATTAGTAAATGAAAGCCATTCATTGAAGTATCACATCTTGTTTCAGGATATGCAATTTATAGATAGGGAGTCCATCTAGTTTGGTTACTCTTTTATGTAGAATAAATTCATGAGTCAGAACATTTGAAGCTCATACTCTAAGATATTTACATTGCCTTAAAGTTTTATATTAATACATTTTAATTATAAAGTGCTGTCAGTGAGGGACTGCATCAGTAAATTTGCCAATTATTTATTATGTAGGATGTCACCACACCCAGGATGTCATTTCATCATGGAATCAAAAAAGTCTTTCTCACTCTAAGATAATCTTTCAAGCCAAGTAAACACCAAATGTCCCACTTGTATTTGTTCTATTTATAATGTTCATAAAATAGTATGACTACGGGTGGCACACAGAGTAATTTAAATTGTGCTCATGCCAACATCTGTAAATGGTACTGGATATGAAGTGAAACTACGTTTGCAAGGCAACACTGAAACAGAGAAATTGATAGTAGAAAGTCACGCAAAACTTCAGGTAGATTTTCTATTCTCTTAATATCTAAGTTCAACTTGTACCAAATCTGAAAGGGTCAGTATCTAATTAAACCTTTGTACTAAATACAGAAGCAGTTGCTTCTTTACAGAAATATGCCTTCTGGAAACTTCTATAGCGCACGTCAAGTTTTGAGGATAAAAAAAGCACATTTGTTATCCTAGTTCAGAGATAATTGCTTGCCATTAGGATGGTAGGAACGTAAATTTTACTCATTTCTGTCAGCTAGCATGTCAGCTTTCTAGACTCCATCTCCATCTGCCCCTCCAGTGACAAGCTGAATATCATTTTGCCTTCCACCAAAATGATTATGACTCGTAAATGTAAATTTCATTGAAATCACACGTGTGGAAACATTTATTACATTTTTTTTTTTAAAGAATAGAGAAATCAGATAGATAGATCTTTGTTCAGCAACATTATAAAAAAAAAGTCATCTAAACTCATTGACTTTGCTTGTGACAGTGGTGTAAACACATTATTGGCTTTTTTCTCTCTCTCTCTTTTCCTCTTATTTTGCAAGAATTATGCATGCACTTGGCTGTCAAGCTTTAGACACAATAATGTCACAAAGGGGTCCTTACTCTGCCTTCCTCCTATGATGGGTGGTGGTGAGACCAGCCACCTGCATGTGCTCTTGTGCCAGGATTCTTGTCTCTAAGCCCAGAAGCCACATTTTAGTACCGCAGACTGTGACTCCAGGGAAAAGCCCTAATAAAAATAGTTGTTAGGCTTTTCCTTTGGTGTGCCACAAAGATCCTGGTGTTGCCATGGGCCACCCCCTGCCCGGTGTTACCGGTATCATAAGAACAAGCCTTACCCAAAGCCCCACCTCTGCTGAGGTGTCCCTGATGCCAAGATCCACGTCTTTGACCTGGGTCAGAAGAAGGTCAAAGTGGAAGAGTTCCCACTCTACGGCCACATGGTGTTGGATGAATATCAGCAGCTGCCCTCAGAAGCCCTGGAGGCTGCCCCTATTTGTGCCAACAAGTACATGGGGGAAAGTTGTGGCAAAGATGGCTTTCACATTGGAGTGGGGCTGCATCCCTTCCATACCATTCACGTCAACAAGATGTCGTCCTGTGCCAGGGCTGGTAGGCTCTAGACTGGTATGCGAGGTGCCTTTGGAAAACCCCAGGGTACAGTGGCCAGGGTCCATACTGGCCAAGTGACCATGTCCATTCCACCAAGCTCCAAAACAAGGAGCATGTGATTGAGGCTCTGAAGGGCCAAGTTCAAGTTCTCTGGGCACAAGAAGGTCCACATTTCCAAGTTTTAATGCTGATGAGTTTGAAGACATGCGGGCTGAGAAGCGCCTCATCCCAGATTGTTGTGAAATCAAATACATCCCCGGTTGTGGCCTCTCAGTCAAGTGGCAGGCCCTACATTCGTGAGGGCCTTGCTAGCACGGCCCCGTCTGACCTATGCCCACCAATAAACTGAACTTCCTGTCCAAAAATAAAAAAGCTGTTATTTCCCAAGTACCTACTGTTTTTGTTTTTTTTCTGATTCTCATCAAGTGCTTAGTATCTGCCAAGCTCCATTTTAAGCAATTTACACATATTAACTCACTTTAATCCTCATGATAACCCTTTGAGATACTATTATTATCTCCATTTTGCAGCTGAGAAAACTGAGGCATAGAGATGTTACATGCGCATAGCTAGTGAGCGTTAAAGCCAGGATTTGAACCCAAGCATATCTAGAGCATATACTCTTAATCATGACATACTTTTGTCTTTTATTATTTTATTCAATCCTGAAGAAAATCCTAATAAGACAGGCTGAGAGAACTGATGCTCAAAAAGGTTAGACAATGGCCTCAAGTTGGAACAACTATGAAGTGGCAAAGGAAGGCCTGTCTGGTGCTAAAGGCATGCTCGAAGTGGTTCATGATATAGTAAGAGCTGCCCTCCTGCCCACTCCCTGTATTGCGCTGCCCTTCTGCCGGGGCTCCAGGTAGGAAAACCGCACGTTCTGCTGCAGCTGCAGCCCGTTCCCTTCCTGGGAGAACCCTATGGGAAGTCTGAGGAGCTGGCCTGCAGGTCCTCTGCTGGATGACATCGGTTCTGAGAAAAGAGGAAGAAAACAGAGGGAGCCGAGCCCATTCTTTTCTGAATTAGGTGCGTTTGGAATTATGCGCATTCAACCTGTTCATTTGGCTAAAACAAAACAACGGCAACAACAGCAAAACCACAAAAAGACAATGTGGCCTTTTTACAAAGATACTAGACCCTAGTCTTACATTTACCCTTGAGGATAAGAATCCTTACTGATAAGAACTGAGCTATAAAATATGGATACCGTGTCTCAAGTATTTAAGAATAAAGCGATAAACATGCAGATGGGGCCATTAATGAACATTAATTGCTTTAAATTAGGTTTTATTGTGCAGTGGGTAAATTGGAAAGTACACATTTGCATTGGTAATAGAAAATTAATTTAAATGCTTCAGGAAGCAAAATATCACCTGATGTGCTAAAACCTGTTATTTGTGGTAAGCTTAAAAGGAAACTTGAAGGGCGACTGTGTACTAAAAAATAAATAAATAAAGTCAATTATGCTGGAGGCACATACATGTGTGAACATCCCCTTAGCTTTAAACCATGCGTGGCAACTACATTTGCCCAGGCCAGGAAAGGTCCCAGATGGTGACTGGCTTAATGTTACATAGTTACTGCACTGTCTGCGAACACATGCTGGTAATGTGATGGCCCACCGTAAATCTAGGAGTTATATGGGCCCTCAGGAGATAATTCGAGCCTTCCTCCTCTCTGCAGAGAGGACATGTTGTCTTGAAATTGTCCAGAACAGATTGTTTCCTTAGCCAAGTCTTGTAAGTGTTTGGAGGGAAAATGTCTTCACCCTTCTCCATGGCCCATTTCCAGCCAGGAGCCATCAGCACTCATCAATGCCCACACTGAGGAGACCTTCCTTCATGGCTTCCTCAGTCTCTCTGTTGTTGTGTGCCCTCGGGTAGATTCCCTCTCACAGGGACTCTGTAGGACAGAGTAAAACTGCCTCATAGGGTGTAAATCTTTATAGGAGCAGATCACCAGATCTTTTCTCCTGTAGAGCAGCTGGTGGGTCCGAACCACCAGCCTTTGGGTTAGCAGCAGAACGCTTAACCATTGTGCCACCAGGGCTTAAATTCGTGTATTCTTAGTTAATCTTTTGGATAGTTGGTAACCAGAGGCTATGCAAGATTTGATTATTCTTCAACTTTCCTATTCCTGAATATAATAAACATTTTTTTCTTTATTCTTTTGCTCTTTATTCTTTTAATTATGTATTCATCTCATCATTTTGTTCTGGAACCTACTCTGAAAGGGGTAAATGTTTAAAACTAGCCAAAATTCTCTAATGGTTGCATAATAAAGATCTATCCTAAGGAGCTGGTGGTGAAGTGGTTAACGTGCTTGGCTGCTTACCGAAAGATTGGCTGTTTGGTCCCACCAGTGGTTCCAAGGGAGAAAGAAGTGGCAGTCAGCTTCTGTAAAGATTTACAGCCTTGTAAGCCTTATTGGGCAGTTCTACTGTGTCCTACGGGGTCACTATGAGTCCGAATTGGCTAGATGGCAATAAGACCCAAAGGCAAAAATGACAGGAAGTTGTCATCAATGCAGAAGAAAGACCTGGTAATCTGTTTTCAAGAAGATTACAACTAAGAAAACCCTATAGAGCAGTTCTATGCTGTAACTCATGGGGTCGCAATGAGTAGGAATCGAGTCAATGACGTTGGGTTTTAGTTGTGTTGTTCTAATGACTTAACCAATTGAGCTGCTGTTCCTTGAGACTGGAAGGAGGGGAAAGTGGGCTTGTGGCGGAGGAGTGGGAATCAAGGCTGGAGTGGCACGGAATACAGATGTGGCGTTGAGGAGATAAGTGGAGGCTAGAGATTTACACTGGCATCCATCAGTTTAGAGATTATCCTTAAGGCCATAAACAAAAAAAAAATTTTTTTTTTTTCATGGATTGGATGAAATCAATCACCTAAGGAGTGAATGTAGAAAATGGAGAGGGAATGGAGCCTCAGGGCGCTGTGGCATTTAGAGGTCTGAGAACAGGAGAATGGATCAGCAAAGAGGACTCAGAAGATGCCAGGCCAGAAGCCAATGAGAAAAATCAGGACAGTGTGGTGTCTTAGAAGCCAGATGAAGAAAACACCTTAACCAGATGGAGTGGTCAACTGTGCTTAATGCTGCTGAGAGGTCAAATAAGAAGAGATCTGTGTTGGTCTTAGCAAAGCACTTTTAGTGGCCTAATAGTCAGCAGTTTGAATCCGCCAGGTGCTCCTTGGAAACTCTATGGGGCAGTTCTACTCTGTCCTATAGGGTCGCTATGAGTTAGAATCGACTTGACAGCACTGGGTTTGGTTTTTTTTTCAATAGGGACAAAAGTCTGTTTGAGGTGGGGTTAAGTGAGAGTGGCAGATAAAAATCAGAGGTGGTGAATATGGAGGTTCTTTTCAGGGAGTTTAATATAAAGAGGAACAGAAGAGAGGTTGCTAGCACAGGGCAATGTGAGATCAAAAGTCATTTTTTTGAATGAGATGTATTAGAGCAAGAACGTATGCAGGTGGCAATGATTCAGTAAAACAAAAACCAAACCTATTGCTGTCAAGTAGATTCCGACTCATAGTGACCCTAGAGGACAGAGTAGAACTGCCCCATAGAGTTTCCAAGAAGTGGTGGATTCGAACTGCTGATTTTTCGGTTAGCAGCCTACCTCTTAACCGCTGCACCACCAGGGCCCCAATACAGTAGAAGGGAAAAATGATGATGTCAGAGAGAAACAAACACTAGGAAGGGAATGACGGAGTGCTCATCCTAGGTTATTGCAGAGTTCTTCTATGGTTATTGGATGGAAGACAGTATATGGCTACAGACACAAGTAGTTTTAGAGATTTGGTTCATCAGATAAAATGCTGAAGTATTCTTTTTGTATTTTCAAATCAAATTTTGTTGCAGATAATCAAATATTTTCTTAGTCCTTTGAAAAATCCATTGACCCTTGGAAGAGGATCTGTTTTGCCAGACGGGTAATGAGCAATTAACAGAGATAGAAAATGTTGTTCTGTTTTTCTGCCCAACAATCTTCTCTATAGCTTCTGCCTGAATGGAGGTGTCTGTTGGCAGAAATGCCTTTCTGCTCCCTTATTATCTGGGCGATTTTCCATGCTTTTGTCCCAGATGCCTTCTTCCCTCAAAGCTACCTTTTTTTTTTTTTTTTTAATGATTTTGGTTTTTTTGCTGTCATTGAGAATATACACAGCAAAACATAAGCCAGTTCAGTAGTTTGTACATGTACCATTTAGTGACATCGACTAAATTGTTTGAGTTGTGTAACCATTCTCACCGTCCTTTTCTGAGTTGTTCCTTCTTCATTAACATAAATTAACGACCCCCTTAGTTTCTTATCTGATCTTTCAAGTTGCTATTGTCAATTTGATCCCATTAGATAGTTCTTAAAAGAGCATAATGCTCAAGGCAGAAATTTTTTTACCAGTTAAGCTAACTTATTGTTTGGTTTTAAGGAAACATCGGGGATATTTTTGGTTTAAGGTTTAAAGATTATCTCAGGACAATAGTTTCAGGAGTTCATCCAAAATTCATGGCTCCAGGATGTCTGGAGTCCACGAGAATTTGAAATTCTGTTATGAATTTTCCCCCTTTCAATGAGGATTTTTCTATGGAATCTTTGATCAAAATGTTCCGTAATGGTAGCCGGGCACCATCCAGTTCTTCTGGTCTCATGGCAAAGTAGCCGATTGTTCCTGGAGGCAATTAGCCAAACGTTTCATATCCTCCTTCTATTCCCGAGTCTCGTTCTCCTTTGTTGTTCCAGGGGAATAGAGATGAATTATTGTGCTTCAGATGGCTGCTTGCATAACTCCTTATGTACAACCAAAAACCTCATGGGATTTGGTTTCTTGGTTTGGAGGTTTAGTGGCACGGTTTCATGGGACATCCCAGTTAATTGCCTAATAACATGTTTAGTGCTTCTGTTCTGCCCCCCTTGTGTCTAACTCCGTAGTGCCTGTGGTCTTAAAACTACCCCTTTAACACAGTCACATCTGCCAATCTGTTACAACCCTTTTTGTCCTCTTCAGTCTCGACTGGTTCCAAGTATAGCTCTGCTACACTGATTATTATGAGATAAATGATGTCTCTAAGTTAATTGCTAGAAATTAGTCAAGTTCCCGTGGCTTTCCAGGAGTTCTCCAGGCCACTGCCTGGATTAAGTTCCTCAGGTTTTTTCTGCTTTCCTGTAGCATTCTCTGCAGCCAGAAGTTGTGTGGGTGCTTCTGGCGTAGCTGCCCTCCTTGGGGTCCCCCACTGATCCTCCTCTCTGGCTTCTCCTTGGCCATGCTTTCTGAAACCTTGGATCAGACCTCCAGTGACACCAAGAACACTCTACGCACTTGAGCAGGACCTTACTAAAGGCTTGGGGATAATGAAATACGCCACCAGAAAGTAACACAACTATGACTAATAGGGGCCCCCTGGGTCCAAACTTGATCGCAAGACAACGTTTACCAGGCCAACTCCCTTCCTGCTTCCACACGTGGAGGGCAAGGAAAGGGGCAAGCCCACTTCAGTGTTGGGATCTATCTAGGTATCATCGTAGCGAAGAATCCAGGCCTAAAAGCCATCTTCCACCCTTTTCTAAATTCTCCAGAAGCAAAATCAGAAGCAAGTCTCTTCTCCTGTATTTATTTCAAGGCTTGGTCATTTCCTGCACCAGGATTTACCCTCTTCCCACATGACTGATAGTGACAATTCCTTACAACTATAGTTATGATCCCCTGCAAGGGTGTGGCCTGGATCCATGTTGCAGGTAAAACAATTACCATAACGCAATTCCCACATTATGATTTATTTAGTCTTTTAAAAAAAATTTTTTTTAATCAAAGTAATACCTAAAAGCAAAGTAATAGTTTTTGCTGTTTTTTGAGTTAAAGAGTATTGCATGATTTGAAATCAGCACTCGTCTGCTCCATCAGCCCCACCTGCAATATTTGCTCCCAGAAGTGCCCAGGCCCAGTGCCAGAAGTAGGTGCTATCAAATCTCTTTTCTTCTGTGATTTATATCTATGTTTCTAAATACCTTGCTTACAGCTGTTTCTTTATTTTTTCATTGTAAATAGTATGTATTGGCTTCATCATATGGAATATGGTAATTTTGCCCTCTTGTACCCCATTATACACATTTCCCACCCTACCCCCAATACAGACATATTACCAAGTGGTTAAATAGTCCAGTATTTGCTTTATTATCCCTATGTATTATTCAAAGTTGAGCCACAAAGGGATTATGTTTCCTTTCTTGTACTATATTTTGTTTTACATAGAGCTTAACATTGCTTTGTTTCTTTGCTTAGTTTCTGCACCTGTCCTTAATTCACCTCCATACTTTTCCACCAAGATCTCAAATGCCTCTCAGTATGTTCTAACATATTAGGTCATCTCTACAGGCCACTTGTTTCCTTGGCAACACCTCTCCCGGAGCCCTGTATCTCCAGCTTCAGCTGGCCTGGTTGCTCTGTAAGGCTATTTTGCAGCGGTGTCCTGAAGCTTTCCTTCAGCTTCATCCTGCAAAAGCTCTTCATTGCTCTCCTGTGCTGGGTGCTCCATTTTCTCAATCTCAAGCCTTCCTTTTTCTTGGTTTATTTATTTATTTATTTTTTAATTTTTATGAGGGAACATACTTCAGCAGCTTCCTGAGAGAGGCTGCATAGAGGAGAAATGTTCTAAGACTTGGTACAACTCAAGAAGACTTTAGTTTACCCTTGTATTTAACTGATCATTTATTTGAGTGTAGAATTCTCGATTGTAAGCCATTTCCCTTGAGAATTCCTCTATTGTCTCCTATCTTCTGGTGATTATAAGAAAAGTAGGATCCAATTTTGACTCTTGATATTTTAGAGGTGTATTTGTTTCCTGTAGCTGAGTGGCTGTCTCGGTAATCAAGTGCTGCTGTAACAGAAACACCACAAGTGGATGGCTTTAACAAAGAGAAATTTATTCTCTGACAGCCTAGTAGGTTACAAGTCCAAATTCAGGGTGTCAGCTCCAGAGGAAAGCTTTCTCTCTTTGTAGGCTCTGGAAAAAAGTCCTTGTCCTCAATCTTCCCTGGTTGAAGAGCTTCTCAGGTGCAGGGACCCTGGGTCCAAAGGCTACGCTCTGCTCTTGGTGCTGCTTTCTTGGTGGTATGAGATCCCCAACTCTCTGCTTGCTTCCCTTTCTTTTTATCTCTTGAGACATAAAAGGTGTACAGGCCACGCCCCAGGGAAACTCCCTTTACATTGTATCAGGAAGGTGACCTGAGTAAGGGTGGTGATACAATCCCACCCTAATCCCCTCAACATAAAATTACAATCACAAAATTGAGGACAACCACACACGGCTTAACCAAGTTGATACATACATTTTTGGGGGGACATAATTCAATCCATGACAGTGGCTTTAAACAACAGAAATTAATTATCTCACAGTTCTGGAGGCCATAAGTCTGAAATCACCATCTATGGGCTGAAATCAAGGTGTCCGCAGGAACGTGCTTCTCCCAGAGGCTCTCAGGAAGAATCCTTTCCTCTCTGCTCCTTCGCTGCTCGCTGGCTAGCAGCTTCTGATAACTGCAGGCATTCCTGCATTTGTGGCTGCCTCACTCTGCTCTTCAGCATGGAACCTTCAAGTCTCTCTCTGCTCTTTCTTCACACCGCCTTCTCCTTTGTGTGTTAATCTCCCCCTACCTCTCTCTTAGGAGGGCACTTTTGATTGTATTTGGAATGACCCAGATAATCCAGGATAATCTCCCCCATTTCAAGAACCTTAATTGAATTACACCTGCAAAGACCCTTTTTTCCAAATAAGATAACATTTTACAGGTTCTAGGGATTAAGACCTGGAATCTTTGGGAGGCTGTTGTTGAGCCTAGTATAGGCGGTAACTAGCATTTTATTGCTGTAAGCTAGTGGAGGAAACCCTGGTGGCGTAGTGGTTAAGTGCTACAGCTGCTAACTGAAGGGTGAGCAGTTTGAATCCACCAGGTGCTCCGTGGAAACTCTATGGGGCAGTTCTGCTCAGTCCTATAGGGTCTCCATGAGTTGGAGTCTACTTGATGGCCCTGGGTTTTTGAGGCAAGCTAGTAGAGTCTTCCTCTTTTGAAATTTCACACTGCTGTGCCTTGGTGTGGGGTATTCTCAGTCATTTTACTTTGGAGACAGTTTGTAGGCAATTTCGTCTAGAAACTCATCCCTTTATTTCAGGGACGTTTTCCTTATTGTGTCTACGAACTTTCCTTCCCCTGTAGCTCCTCTGTTCTCTTTTCCAAGAACTCCTACTGGCCAGTTGTTGAGCCTGCTAGGTCTTTCTAGGTTAATGCTCAGGTTTTCTTCTCTGTCCTCTTGGGTTTTCTATTTCTTGAACTTTTTTGCCAGTTACTGGGAGATTTCCTCAACTTGTATCTTCTGACCCTCCTATTGGTATTTTAAATTTTGATATCTGATATCTCATTCTTGTTATTCCTTTTTATAGCATCCAGTTCTTTTTTCATGACTGCAATATTTTCTCTGAGGAATTTCATAATGAATTTTTTAAAGTTTTCTCTATCACATCCTTTTCTTCCCAGTTTTTTTTTTTGTGCGTGTGTGTGTGTGTGTGTGTGTGTGTTTATCTATCTCTTTCATGTGGAAAACTTTCCTCAAAAGTCTGAATATTTCTCCTTTGCTCATACCTAATAGCAAAGTAATAAAAACTTGTAAGGTGATCACCAGGTAAATTAGCATTTTTATTAGGCGACCTCCAATTGCCAATTTCTCTAAGTCTTTTTTCTCATGCAAGTGGCTGTTTTTCTGAGAGACCTTCTCTAATCTCTTCCTGGGGGGTGTTAGTCAGGCTGCTAGCCTGGAGCTGAGTGAGAGAAGGGCTGGGTTCCTCATCATCCATGATTCTCAGGATTATGGGTCTTACTATTATGAGTCTCACTATCGTGCCTCTTTTCCCATGAAACGCAAATGTACTCACTGTTCTTGGGTTAACATTCCCTCTGATTCAGCCTTCCCCTTTCTTGGTTTACTCTTATTTTGATGGGGGCCTGATTCAATCTTAGCAGAAAGCAAGTATCCCTTGTTCTGCCAGAAGAGCGGTTACGAGTCTGTGAGAGACAGGAAGTAGAAGCAATACAAATGTTTAACCAGTCCTATAAGAGCTCTTGCCTTACAGGCCCGTATCACCTCCAATTCCTTAGCTTTTTGGGGGTTCATCAGTGCTTGCTCACTCACTTCCTCTTAGCCCCCCATCCCCGTGTCTCCCACCCACACACTACAGACTGATATTCAAGCACTGTCTTCAAAAATTTTGTTGACATATTTTACTTGCTATTGTCTCCTCTCCTACTTTCAAAACAAAAGTCTCTGTGAGCTTGTTGTTGTTGTTAGTTGCCATCGAATTGACTCCAACTCATAGGGACCATGTGTGAACAGAGTAAAACTTCTCCATGGGGTTTTCAAGGCCATGACTTCTCGGAAGCAGATTTCCAGACCTCTCGAGGCATCTCTGGGTTGGTTTGAACGGCCAAGCTTTTGGCTAGTAGTTGAGCACTTAATCACCTGCACCATCACAGTTTACTGATACTTTTATCACGTTTCACGCTTAGACTACGCTTACAATGTTTACTCTTAGTCTGAAATAGCGGCAAATGTGTCATCCAAATTATCCATTCCAGCTTTTGCTGTGCTCTGCCTAGTCTTCTGGAAACCCTGGAGGTATAGTGGTTAAGAGCTATGGCTGCTAACCAAAAGGTCGGCAGTTTGAATCCCCCAGGCGCTCCTTGGAAACTCTACGGGGCAGTTCTACTCTGTCCTGTAGAGTCGCTATGAATTGGAATCAACTCGATGGCAGTGGGTTTGGTTTTTTTTGTTTGTTTGTTTTGGCCTAATCTTCCTCACAATAGAAAATGAAGAGAAGTTTAGGCCTACACGTCTGTGAAAGTCCAATCTCCACTCCTGTTATTTGGGAGCTAACACTTGGACAAGAATGTAAACAAACAAAAAAGTCCACACCCCCACATACAAACACATATTTCTCGAGTATCGATTATAATTTTATGATATAACCCGTTGCTGTCGAGTCAATTCTGACTCATAGTGACCCTACAGGACAGAGTAGAACTGCCCCATAGAGTTTCCAAGGAGCGCCAGTGGATGCGAACTGCCAGCCCTTTGGTTAGCAGCTGCAGTACTTAACCACTACGCCACCAGGGTTTCCAATTTTATAACATATGGAAATTTAAATCCCTATTTAGAGAAAATCGAGAACTATATATTCTAATTTTGAAGGAGAATCATTCTATAATTTCACCCAGTTTTCAATGGTACACTTTATGTTTCATTCTGAAGAATGGACATTTAGGTTATTTCATTGAGTATTGGGCTTCCTCAAGGAAAATAAGTGGGCAGAATGAAATCAAATACAAAATAATATTTACAGAAGGAAGAGGTCCCCCTAAAGAGTTCCTTTCAAATAAAGGACCGGACTCTTCCAAAGGCAAACCCACTGCTCTAGACACTGCTGCTTCCACCAATGGGAATTCCAGTTTCAAAATAATGTAAGATCCAGTCCCCCCTGGACAGTCAGTTACACGAAGGTGTTTCAAGAGAAGAAAAGACTGAAGCAGGAGAGATTATTGTAAAGGCTAAATGTGGACTGGAATCAGACCGAAATTCAGTCTGAAGCAACTGGAAGGACTAGCCTTTCTCTTCAATTTTCAATAATAGCCCATATGGCCTCTCCCAGTGCTGCCACTGTGTGTGTGTGTGTGTGTGTGTGTGCGCGCGTGCGTGTATGCACGTGTGTGGAGGTACATGCACACACACTGTCTACTTCAGATTTTAGCTATCAATCCACTCTGTCCACCAGTGCAAATACTGGAATGAGCCAGTCCAGTTGGGTAGCTCACTATCTTTGCTCAACTGAGCAGGGATGTTCATATCAATTCAGCTATTCATGCAGCTGGAGATGGGGCTCCAGGCCACCCTATGGCTCTCAGTCAGCCTATAAATGAGTTACACTCTGGTCTCTTGCTCATCTCTAGTCTAGTCAGAGTCACTTGTGTACCACAGACAGCCCAGAGCTGCTTCTAGCCTCGGTCTCTACAGTCAGAGCTGCTTGAATCAGAAGCCGACTCTGGGGGTGCAAACAGTATAACTGATATGCCCAGTGCGAATTCCTAACCCCATTACAGTTAAATTAAACAAATGGCTATTTACTGAGTTAAATGAAGCTCAATTATTCAAGCTATGAATCACTCATATCAATTGTTAAGTACTACCAGGCTCAATAAATGTCCCTGATAAATTACTTTATGATTCCTTTTTCTACCTCAAAAGACTCAGATTACTAATTTTTTTGAAGTCCTCATCTCAGGTTGTGCTAGTCTACCTCAAAAATTTTGAGGGCTAAGTCATAATTTTCTAAATTATTTATGAGTGTGTTCTGCAGAAAAGACCAAGAGAAGTTGACGAGTCTTGTGAAGTCAAAATAAATGACACCCACTGCTCCTTTTCATCTGTAAGACCCATCACTCTGTCAAAGGCGTAACTTAGATTGCTGTGATCTGGTCCTCAGAAAGTTATTTTGGTTCTTCTAGCACCTTCTTGGTTGTGGTGATCAGCAGGTTTGGTGCACAAGAAATGGGGGAAGGATCAAGGTCACAGCAAGTAGAAAAAAGTTGGCTCTGTATTTGCCTTTATTCAAATACTAACTACATTATGATAAGTGCATCAAGTACCTGGAGCTAAAGAAAGGGTCATCCTTATGGGAGATTTTCCGATTACAGAAAAAGAAAAAAATTACTTGCCACATCCATTGACTCTTAAGTTCCATTGCGCTGAGTTAAAGTATGAGAATGTATTGTTCTCTTTTGAGATTCAGAGTTTTCTGTATGATAGCAGGTTGTTTGAGTTGGTTTGCATTTTTATAGGATATGTTTTCTCTACCAAAAGAGAGGAAATAAAGTGTAAAATAAGAAATGCCATTAAAGGAGGAGATAAATGAGTCAGATATCTGTTGATTGCATCCTTGTTGGTTTTGTGCCTTACCCCTGCCCCCCTCACTTTTTGCCAGCAGATGTGCTAGCTGGTTGGGACAAAAACCTCTCTGTAAATAAGAGGCGAATAGATTGGTGTTATGAGTATTTATTGGCTTTTAAAATAATTTTTAATTTTTAAGTGTGTGTATGCACACATGCTTGAGTATCACAGACAGATAGACAGACAGATGATAGATAGATAGACAGGCAGATAGTTGCTGTTGTTGAACAAAAGTTAAAGTGAAGAGGTTACATACCGTTTTCATTCCCTGAACTGTATTTCTTTGTAAAGATGATTTATTTTCAGGATATTATTAGCAACTCCATGCCCGTATCACTTTGCCCTCAATTTTCCTCTATGTCTTATGACATTATGTTGTAAATATTTGATTACATCTCTTTTCCCTCCTCCAGAGTTTGAGCCACACTAAACTCAAATAAATCTTATTTCAAATTTAAGTTAATATTGTACTTGGCCAAAACTTTTATTTATTTATTGTTTCATATTGAGTTCTTTAATTCAGAGAGTTATATTTAGGACTTGGGCTTAGGAAACTATGGTAATACCCCTACTTATAACACATTATTTCAGCCTTCTGGCTAATACTTAGAGCCAGATAAAAGCAATATTTGCCTTCTCAACTCAAAAGCAGCATGAACCGGTGACAAGAATACTGAGTTCTTTGGGTTCAGATTCTGGCTCAGCTCATTAATTGAGCACCTACTAATGGCTGCACTATCCACTTCATTATGTTTATTTTTCACATCACTTTGGCTCTTTGCGCGGCTTTCAGGGCTTGAGGCTATGAGTCAGAATCAACTCTAAGGCAATGGGTTTTCACAGCACGAGGATGGTCTCCACAGGGTATGTGAAGAGCAGAACTTCAAATGGATGCTTTTGTTATTTATAACAATTTATTAAAATGTCAACCCTGAACTCACCCTAGGTGTGGAGATGATAGGAAAATTACGTGTATTTCCTGGGCTGGGCGTAGAACTAAGAAGTCACCCCTGTGGGAACCTGGGAATAATTAGTGCCAGGCTATGCTCTCTTAGTCACCACACCTTCGCTCGTCTGGCTTGTGCAGCAGAGTTCTTCTGTGTTTGTTATTTCACATCCATGCGGTGAGATAGCTCTAGGTAACAGCCTGCTTCCATATTAGTAAATAGGAACTGCATGTATCTCTGGGTTCCTAGCATCATAGTGTAAAGGTCAGAAGTGGACTGATGACTGAACTAGTCAGTTAATTAGTTGATGATGACAAACATGAATAGCTGCTTAAAAGGCTCTGAGCAGGCTTGTTTAAGGCCCACTGCAGCATCCATTAAGGGTCCCTGGTGACACGATGGTTGAAGTGCTTGACTGCTAACTGAAAGGTTGATAGTTCAAAACCACCAGCGGCTCTGCAGAAGAAAAGATGTAGCAGTTTGCTTCTGCAGAGATTTACAGCCTTGGAAACCCTGTGGGGTCACTATGAGATGGAACCAACTCGATGGCAGTGTGTTGGGCAGCACCCGTTGGAACCCCTGGATGGTGCAAAGGGTTAACACACTTTAGTTACTAACCGAAAGATTGGAGATTCAAGTCCACTCAGAAACACCTCAGGAAAAAGGCCTGGCAATCTACTTTGGAAAAATCAGGCACTGAAAGCCCTATGGAGTGCAGTTCTACTCTGAGACAGATGGGGTCGCCATGAGTCAGTGATGACTTGTGGTTGGCTGACTGCTACACTCCTAGAAGCTGGGACCAGAGACTCCTTGCTATCCTCCCCCACAACCAGCAACTGTACGAATCCTTAATATAAAGAATTACGCAGACACATTCGTACACACGTATTTGGACACCTTTATTTACTCTATCCAGCACCCCTCTGTCAGCTTGTCGTACTGTGGTGGCTCGTGTCTTGCTGTAATGCACTTCCCTTACCAACTCACTGTCAGTATTAGGAAGGAGAAGCAGATACTTTAAACGTATAAGGCACAGAGACCAGCACAAGTGATGCCAATAAACCTTATGACAAATCAGCCTTGGAAGAAGTACAACCAGAACGCCCCATAGAAGCGAGAATGGCAAGACCTCCTCTCATGGACTTTGGACACGTTACTAGGAGGGACCAGTGCTTGGAGAAGGACACCATGCTGGTAAAGTAGAGGGTCAGCAGAAGAGAGGAAGGCCTTCAAGGAGATGGATTGACACAGTGGCTGCAACAATGGGCTCAAACATTAACAACGACTGTGCGGACGGTCCAGGACCAGGCAGGGTTTTGTCCTGTTGTGCATAGATAGGGTTGCTGTGAGTTGGTTCTGACTTGACAGCACTTAACAACACGGCAGTTTACTTTGTAGGGTAGCTATGAGTTGGAACCGGCTCGATGGCAACCAACAGCACAGAAGTTTACTTTATGGGGCCGCTATGAGCCAGAATTGACCGGCCAGCAATGGGTCCAGTGTTATTTTGGGTGTTTACTCTCCCTCTCCTCATCCCTTGCCACCACTCCTGCCTGCCCCGCCATTTAAACCCTGGCCTGCCTTAGCAAGTGCCTCAAGGTAGAGCCAAAGACAGTTTATTCTTAGTTCTTACCACTGCTCAACAGTCTTTTTTGGCTTGTTTCTTTTTTGTTTTAGTATGAGGCACTCACTTGAAATGCTGCTCTTCCTTTGCTTTCTGCCCCCACAGCCACCTTCTGTCACAGAGGCCGCCCACTCGGAACCATGGCAACCATGCTGCATCCAGCAGACTGTTCTTTGCCGTTCCTTTCTTTGAGGTGGACATCATGCATTCACTCATCAAACATTTAAGAATCTGGTATTCACTGGGATCCTACAATGAGATCAAAAGGTCCAGGAGATTTGGTACTGACCTGGAGAACATTAGAGTCTATCAGGGAAGTTTGAGTGACTTAAGGAATATGGGCATCCAAGGCCCCAAAGCCCCCCTTCTGCCTGTCTAAAAGCAGAGGTGGTAGAAACACAGGGGAAGAATATCGGTCTGTAAGGAAAGAGACCCTGAGCACCATCCTAGCAGGGGCTTCAGGGCGGGTTTGCAGCCTGGGAAACGCCAGTGCTCATGGATGGGGAGAAGGCTGCTCTGAAATGCCCTGGATCCATCCCAGCACCTCTTTCTTGGGGACAGCAGACACAAGCAGGCTTCTGTGCAGTCCCTGTCCTCTCAGCAGTTTCTGCACCTTTTGATGACGTCCATTAATCTCATCACCTCATCACCACATAGGTCACCAGCGCACCCCCACCATCCCAAAAGACTTTGTATCTCAGAAGAACCCCTGCAGCATGGATGAAGTGTAACCTGGCAATTCTCCTGCACATTTGTAAGCTCTACGAATGAGCAAATCTGTCTTGGAAGAAGGACAGACAGAATGCTCCCCGGAAGCAAGGATGGTGAGACTTTGTCTTACATACTTTGGACATGTTACCAGGAGGGACCAGTCCCTGGAGAAGGACATCATGCTTGGTAAAGTAGAGGGTCAGCGAAAAAGAGGAAGACCCTCAATGAGATGGATTGACACAGTAGTTGCAAGAATGGGCTCAAGCATAACAAGGATCACGAGGATGGCGCAGGAGCAGGCAATGTTTTGTTCTGTTGTATATAGGGTCACTATGAGTTGGAACCGATTCGACGGCACCTAACAACAACAACAACATGAAATCACTGGACACCTCTGAGATGCGGTAGGGAGAGTTAGTTTAGATAAACTGTTATTATAGGCTGGTTGGTGGGGCACTCATGAACCCATGCTCTGGGGATGGACTAAGATCCTTTAGGGCACACTAAGCTGGGGGCAGAACAAAGAGGACACTTCCGTTACACAAGAACAGAGTAGGGGTGGAGACAATATGTTCGTGCAGATGAGGAATGCCATGGATTGAATTACGTCCACCCAAAATGTGTGTATCAATTTGGCTGGGCCATGGTTCCTGGTATTGTGTGACTTGTATATGTTGTAAATCCTGCCTCTATGATATTAATGGGTCGCAGTTGTGTCAGTGAGGCAGGACTCAATCTTCAAGATTGGATTGTGTCTTGAGGCAATCTCTTGAGATATAAAAGAAAGAAGCAAGCAGGGTGGGGGGGACCTCATACCACCAAGAAAGCAGTTGCAAAAGCAGAGCATGTCCTTTGGACCCGGGGTCTCTGCTCAGAGAAGCTCCTAGTCCAGGGGAAGATTGATGAAAAGGCCGACAGAGAGAGAAAGTCTTCCCCTGGAGCTGACACCCTGAATTTGGACTTTTAGCCTACTTTACTGTGGAGAAATAAATTTCCCTTTGTTAAAGCCGTCCCCTTGTGGTATCTCTGTTGCAGCAGCACTGGATGGCTAAGACAGGGAGGGTTCAGCACCACCATAGTCCTAAGAGATTAAACTATAGCTTTGACTACTATCTGCATGGGCTGCCATAGGCTGACTTGTGAAGACTGATGTACTAAATACTGACCCACCATCTTGGTATAACTGCCTCCTTTCCCCGGGCATATTTTTCTTCCCATTCTAGTGATATTAGATTTCCAGGGACTCCATACATCATAAGACTCACTGCCAGAATTCCAGACATGGTGAAAAATAATAGGAAAGATTTGGGAGCATGTGGGCGTGGTAAGAAATCTTGGAGAAAGGGTGTGATGGTTTCGGAGACATGTGAACATGGTTTCAAATGCTTGCTTCACCATTAACTAGTTATACGGTTTTGAACAAGTTATTTAAGCTCTTTTAGCCTCAGTTTCAAAACCTTAGAAGTAGAGGGAAACTACATCATTAGGTTGCACCCCTCCCCCCAAAAAACACTCAAAATGTGCCCTGTAGGTAGCTACCTCCTTTGCCTGGTTGGGATAGGGAGATTTGCTTACATGAGTTTCAGATAAGGTTGGCCCTTCTAAGAATAATTATACTTGATCATATAAATTTCTAACGAGTATTAGAAATAAAACTAGGCACCAAAATGATCACGATAAGAAGAACTTGTTAAACAGGTAGTTATGACATCTATTTTCAACCAGTCACCTTTGTCAAACCAGAAAATCAGTGTAGACTATTCTTTCTCTCTCATCCACGACTTTTCAAGTGCTTGACAATACCTTCTCTCCACCCAGCTTCTTCCACCCTAGCCTCTCATGACCTCTTAGCTTCTGTCATTCTACCCCACCTCAAACCATTCTGCACTCTTCAGCTACTAGACCTATCTTTCAAGAAAGCAAAAGTGCTCATATCCTTACTTGATTATACCCTTCATTGGCCTTATTGTCCGAGATTAAAATCCAAACTCCCTTGGTTGGGTATGCAAGTCCTTTTCTTAACCTTATCTCTTTTTATTATCATTCTCAATACATCCTACTGTGGACCTTGTGATTCCAATGAAATAATTTCAAATATTTTTTCTTGTCGTTGTTAGGTGCTCTTGAGTTTGTTCCAACTCACAGTGGCCCTATTTACGACAGAATGAAACACTGCCCAATCCTGTACCACCTTCACAATTGTTGCTATGTTTGAGCCCATTGTTGCAGCCACTGTGTCGGTCCATCTGCTTTTTTGCTGACCCTCTACTTTACCAACCATGATGTTCTTCTTCAGTGACTGGTCCCTCCTGATAACATGTCCAAAGTACATGAGACAAAGTCTTGCCATCCTTACTTCTAAGGAGTATTCTGGCTGTACTTCTTCCAAGACAGAGTTGGTTGTTCTTCTGGCAGTCTATGGTCTATACAGTATTCTTCACCAACACTGTAATTCAAAGGCATAAATTCTTCTTCGATTTTCCTTATTCATTATCCAGCTTTTGCATGCATATGAGGCGATTGAAAATACCATGCCTTAGGTAGGCACACCTTACTCCTCAAAGTGACATCTTTGCTTTTGAACACTTTGAAGAGGTCTTTTGCAGCAGATTTACCCAATGCAATACATCTTTTCGTTTCTTGACTGCTGCTTCTGTGGGTGTCGATTGTGGATCCAAGCACAATGAAATCCTTGACAACTTCAGTATTTTCAATATGACATTGTTTATTGGTCCAGTTGTGAGGATTTTTGTGTTCTTTATGTTGAGATGTAATCTGTACTGAAATCACAGAATATTTTCTTAGCGGCAGAATATTTCTTCAGAGGAAATCTGAGTCAAAGCCCAATATGTAAAATGCATGAAACTGGGCTGCTGTTCTTGAGCTCTGAGGTGGACATCTGCATCCTCAATAGTAATTACTCAATCTTTCCCACTCCCCTTTCTCCTCCACTGAGAGGTTCTCTGTAGCCCAGTTTTTAAAGCACTGTCTAAGTCTGGATATGCTGAACTTGTGACCATTTATTGAACAATCCTTGTTCCATTATGCCTTGTCTAGAAATCCCCTTTTCTCCTTTTTTCTTCTATATCCATCTGCCTAAAGCCTTCTCATCCTTTAGTATTCAGTTCAAGTGGTCGGTTCTGACTACCTGGGCAAAATTAGTTCAATGTAATACAATTGTTTGGGTATACTCTTGTCCATCGCACTGACTGAGGTGCTGGAGGTCAAGGAAAATGTATCATTTGTCTTTGTGTCTGGCCTGTAGTGAATGCTTCATAAATCTGCTGGGAAGTAATAAAACACAAGTACCATTACGGGTTATTTTTTTACTCTGAAAGAATTAACTAGTACACTGCACTCAGTAGAGATGTTAAAGGCATTTGTCCATATGCATAAATGTATGTATTTATAAATATGTATATGACCCCTTTTATCCACCAATGCATATTGAGTTCATCGACCTTGTGTTTGTGCATAAATTTTTAGGTAGCATAAGAACATTTGAGCGCATACAATCTGCATATCGTTTAGTTTCTTGTTATATTCACCACACTCAGTAAAATCTTGCCTCCTGAAGCTTAATGTTTTATTTCTATTCTGTGTTTAGTCTCTCCTTTCTTCCTATGCAGTTATGTTTAAGGATTTTTTGGAACATGATGATTCTTTGATATATGCTAATTACCAGAGGAACTCCAGATGGAATTGGGCAAACGGAGGAGACAGGCTTTGGCTCCAGGGGCCACTGGTGGTGTAACTCCATAGATCCTGGAGGTGCATTCCTGGATTTTATACCTGGTACAGAAGAGATTTCATAATAGGAAATTGTGTTCATTAAGCCAAAGTGCTTCAGGTGAATTCATTACAGAAACCTTATTACAGGCCAATAAAGAAAGATGCACTCATATTGATATTTTAAAGTAAATGATGGATTTATTTTATTTTGACCATGATGCAACTTTGCATCAGCTGATGGGTTTTTCCCATGTCTTTTGTTGGTGCCAAGTGGAAATAATTCTAGAGAAGCATCCTATTAACATTATTAAAAATCCTTTGCACATTTTTCAGAAGCAACTCTATATTCTCCCATTCCTTTTTATAAACAGGAAACTAAATTACCTTTAGAGATTTCTACATGAGACTTTTCCCTTTTTTTATATGTAAGATCCATGAATGGAAATTATTTCATGAAGGTGTGTTTGATGCAACAGTGCCGTCATAAGAGTTGTTTGTATCACTTGTCCCAGTCTCTGCGCCTTGTATATTTAAGCATCTGCTTATCCTCCTTAATACTGATAGTGTGTTAGTAAAGACAGTGCATTAATACGTCGTTTACAGCATAGAATGTCAAACACTGGTTCGTGCTGCTGGAGTCCAGCTATATATAACTGCACCCATGAAATCTGTCTTATCTGTGCCTCAGTTGGAAATGTCAATTAAAGAAGGAGTCCAGTCTCATTAGAAGAGCTCAGTGACAATGCCATGATAGTCACATCTGTCTGTCAAATTTTGTTTCTCCCTACATTTTGATGTTTTAATTAAACCTTGATATGCCTTGGCAGAATTTTTACTGCTGGAGACAATTCTCTGAGAGAGCCTCGTTTTTATTATATGTTCATTAAGAAGACATTGTAAGAGCAGGTATTATTTTACCATTGATTTAATGCATTCAGAATTCATAATAGACCTTTCTATATTTTGTCACTTTGTTTACTAGCAGATGGTAGCCCAAGCATTGTGGGAACAAGATGAGTTACCACCCGTACTAATAAATGTTGGTGTGTGTGGCTGTCATCTAATTGTTGTGAAACAGTCTTCATTCCTGAGGAAGTAGTCTGTTCATCATATGTTTAATTTCTCTTGGTGTTTATGGACTATTACTTGCCTGCATAAGAAAGAGACTTTACATTTTTCTGTAAGGGGAAAAATACGTTAGTAATTTTAACAGTGGAAAAACCAAAACAATTCCTAAGTTGTTTCACATAATAGAACACCATTGTTTTATTTCTCAGTTTAGAAAACTTTTGTGGTATGAAAATTACAAATCACAGAGAATCTGAAAACAATTGAAATGTGGGTGGGTGGATGAGCTGGATCGGC
The DNA here is from genome assembly GCF_030014295.1 of Loxodonta africana. Taxonomy (NCBI): domain Eukaryota; kingdom Metazoa; phylum Chordata; class Mammalia; order Proboscidea; family Elephantidae; genus Loxodonta; species Loxodonta africana. The sequence continues at coordinate 8,816,704 of NC_087358.1, read as the reverse complement.
CGTGTTTGTTTTTAATAGAAGTAGGCATTTCTGGGCTGAATGACTTTGCATCTGTCTCTAACTGAAATGATCTTTGTATACTGAGAAATCTGGAAGGTTAAGCTGAGAACTAAGTCACTGCCTATCATCCGTTAATATTTACTTATCTAGAAACAGCTAACTGGTTGCAATTTTGGAAGAAGCAGGCTTGGATAAAAAGAAAAAAAAATTTTTTTTTTTTTTTCTTTTTACTTCAGGCTAAATACTGGTTTCACACATAATGTGTTGCCCTAACGACGAAACTGTTTTTCTCAGGTTAAAAAATGTCCCGTATTTTCTACTATTTATGATTTCTAGGAAACTGGTTACATTTACTCTCTTTTTTCCCATCTCCCTTTTTTTATTTCAATTTTTTTTCTTAATGTAACTTTTACTGGTTTCCACATGGATGCTCCCAAAGTGGTTTGTTTTAAAATACATTTCTGTATATCCAGAGACACCACGTTTAGGGAGCAATAGGGGTGTCCAATTTTCTAATGGAGACCTGGTGGCGCACTGGTTAAGAGCTCAGCTGCTAACCAAAGGGCCAGCAGTTCAAATTCACCAGCCTCTCCTTGGAAACTCTGTGGGGCAGTTCTACTCTGTCCCATAGGGTCGCTATGACTCGGAACCAGCTCGACGCCACCACCACCACCAACAACAATTCTTGAATGCTTTAGGTGACTTAGATTTTGTCATTAGTATTTGATGCCATTTAAAAAATTTTGAAATGAAGACTTGACTTGGAGTCAGCAAAAGCACAGATGGGATCAAGGCTGGGAGATTTGTGTGTATAATTTTAGATGCTTCTCCAAAACTCAGGACTGAGAACGAACTGGCCAGGATGCCCATATTGGTGAGGGACATGAGGGTGGCCATTGATCCTACAAATACATTCGCTCACAAAGGCAACCTGTTGCTTGATAGAGACTCGAACTTCAAATGTCTCCTGGCTCTGAAGTGTTCCCATTGTGTTGTCATCTTCGCACTTAACATCCTTTCACGCTCTTGACACTTGAACTGACAGCCCTAACCTGTTATCACTTGGTGGTGCAGCTCTGTGACATGAAAGGCACAGCTAGTTACAATGCGCTTCACAGTGACATATGACAGCAGGAACGCCAGCAAAGACCTACGGAAGCAAGAATTCACTAGGTGCCTTTAAGAGTTGCTTGCCATGACAGTAGCCGTAGAAAAATCTGTGTGTATATGTGCGTGTGTATACATACTCAACACACATACATATTTACATAGCATTTATGATTTGACTCTTTGTCTGAATTTAGCCTGTAGCAAAGACGTTGTTGTTAGGTGTTGTCAAGTCGGTTCCGACTCATAGAGACCCTAGGTACAACAGAATGATAAAAACAATCAACGAATAAAATGAGTATTCAGCACACAGCACATAGAAGCGGCCTATTTGCCAGTGACTGGTTCTCTTAATCTGACAGTCTTCTATTTTTAATAGGTAAGTATCATTTAAATATTATCCTCTCTGCCGTGATTCCAAAACAAACTAATGAAAGTGAAAATATAGTCAGTCCCATCATTTTGGTACTGAGTAGACCAGACATTTATTATTTCACTAAAGTCAAAAGGATTTATTGGCAGATTGTTAATTTCTCTTCTAAGCTCCTTCTGGGTTTTTGTTTCAGGAGTGTAAAAGATGGAAATAGCACAATTGATTGTGGGAGGAGTATTAACTCTTAAATACCTGCCATAGGAATATGGGAGGACAACACCCATATTGTACGTTGTTGCTTTACTGAAGTTTTTGTCATAAGCACATGTTTATGGTTCTCATTAGTAATTTATCGAGTAGGTTCCGTAGGGTTAGATAATACCCAGAGAATGACCACGGCATTAATTCACTAACTAAGTTAACATAAGCTGAGCATCAACAATCTCAGGCATCATGAGGTGAGGTGTGAGACAGATACATTATGTCCATCCACCTAGGAGTATGCCTGCTTCGTGTGAGGCCACCTGGGAAAAGAAATACAGTTATACTCAAATAGATAAAATGTCACATCTTAAACACAGATCCATAATAGGGAAGAGGAAAATGACTGCATTTTATTCCTCTTTTTCCCCATTTACCCAGAGTAATGTCCCAGAATTTCCAAGGAGCTAAGAAGTGCCATCCACATTCAGGTCACGTTGCCTAGACTCCCTGCCAAATCGTAATGGCCGAAGAGTAATTCTGAGAATGACATGTTCAAAATACATTTTAGGGGCTCAGTTAATGACAGGGACAGACAAAATTGCAGGTATAAAGCATTGTGATTATATTTTAAAACTGAAAATAATTTCATTTTTGGAGTTTACAAGCTCCCTCACCTAAGTTATTACTTTCTCATTGGAAAGGTAACCCATCATTAAATTTTCATACAAGGAGGAAGGTGTTTGCTTGCAGATGTGCACAACTCATCATTACACTTTCGCATTTCCACTCATCTCCTCCAAATTGGGGTCTCACTTTCCCTACAAATATGGCTTGAAAAGCCTCCTCTTCACCTATTTATCCAAGCAAAGGATGACCTTTCAAGCCGGGGGCGGGGGGGTGGGGAACTGTTGCATGTGAAAAAACATTGATGTGAAGACCAGATTGAGATTTAGCCCAGAGCCATGTTTTTATTCCCTTTTAATAATTATAGTTTATTACCTGTGTAGGTAGTGCTGAAATAGCGCTTAGCTCAGCTCAAAGGCCAAAGCCATCTAAAAAATGTCTTGAATTATTATTGTAGTTTTCTATTGAATGCAAGGTAGCTGAACCCATTCAGTGGCTTTAATGTTCTGTCTTGTGTTGGCCATGCACATCCAAGAAGGATTAATAGTCATTTTCTTGTTGGTGTTATAATTTAGTGCATCTAATAACTTCCGTTCATAAGATACTGAAGGCACAAGACAGCTCCTTCCCTCAGGAAGCTCATGACCTGTGCAACCAAATAATAAAGTAAAAAAGGCTGGTTGAGAAAGTAAGCATGCTTACAGTCAAAAACAGTTATAATTCCATGAGTACGTTCCAGGTCTCTCCTCATTGTCTCTATATAAAATTATAGTAATGGAGCTTAATTTTTTCCATTGTGGAAACTGACTTAGAAAAGAGCTATGTAACACTCACGTTGAGGGTTGGGCCACACATGCCATAGATACATTTTATTAGGCATCTATTGTCTATTTTTTTTTATACAGGATGTTTTGTTTTCATGATATCCCCCATGTGATATTCAGATATATTAAAATGTGGGTTTGGGTATTTAATATTCACTGGCGATAAAAGTGCAATTTAATTTGTGCATGCTTGTTGTTCTCTTTCCTCCAGGCCCTCTTTTCTCCTTTTTGTTAAAGAAACACTGAACAAATTACCAAATATATACTGAAACAACCAGAAGAACCTTATTTTTTTTCCCACAAATCTGAAGGTAAAATGTTCATTTTGTGTTTCAGTAGAACAAATACACAAAATAATGCAGTGAAAAAATAATACACGCAGTGAGAAAAATTCATAGCCTCTACCCCCAGATAATAAATTGTTTTTAATCCACAATAGAATATTTGTGTGGTTTCAAAGCAGGGTATTAAAAAGTTTTCTTGGGGAAGAAATATCTGAGTTTGGGGTTTTTTTGTGCTGTAACACATGGTGTTTTCTTTTTCTGTGATTTGGTCACAGTTGGCTGAAAGTCAATTACTTTGAATTTGGGCAACTTATGTTGGTGACACTTTGAGACAGAGTGAATTTAAAGAATGACTACAGTATGCACAGTGTCTTTACACATGCTCGCAAAGGAGCTCACTTGGTATTTTAGATTTGCAAAGAATGAAGGACAGAAATGATTATATATTTCCAACTCACATATCAGCCAATCTCTGAAAAACCTGAAACACCTTCTGACTTTAAAATGATCTGGCAGTGTGCACGTCAATCCAAGAGGAGGTTCACACTGTGGGCTAGGTATATCTAGACATTATCAAGCATAGGCCTGGGTGTGGTGGTTGGTGGCATTAGGAATAGAGTAGTAAAAGGTAAGGGGAATTGTCAAGGATTGAGACCTTCTGCCCTTCTGTTGCTGTTGTTGTGTGCTGTCAAGTCGATTCCGACTCATGGCGACCCTTAGGATGGAGTAGAACTGCCCCATAGAGTTTCCAAGGCTGTAAATCTTTACAGGAAAAGGTCACCTTTTGGTTAGCAGCCAAGTGCTTAATCATTGCACCACAAGGGCTCCTTCTGTCCTTCTATCCATTGCTACCCATTGCAGTTGAGTCAGTTCTGACTGATAGCAACTCTGTAGGACAGAAAACTGCCCTATACGGTTTCCAAGGAGCAGCTGGTGGATTCAAACTGCCAACCTTTTGGTTAGCAGCCAATCTCTTAACCACTGCACCACCAGGGCTCCTCTGTCCTTCTAGGCACCTGAAAAATACCGTACATGTAGGGAAAAAAAAAGGCAGTGAAGCACAATGAGGGTGCAATTTCTTACTAAATATTGACTAAAAAAAAGAATAAGATAGTCAAGCATGGCTTCACCTTAAATCACATCATTTGGATAACGTGTCTACGAAAGGAACTGACTAGCTCGGGCTCCAGCTTTGTCAACCAAAGCCTTTCCCTGGTGGTACTAAGTTAGGCAGTGGGAGTTGAGCTAGATGCTGTGCTTTCAGGGTTTTTAAGTGCATTTCTGTTTGTGTGTGTGTGTGTGCACGCACGTGTGCGCGTGTGTGTGTGCATGTGTGTGCGTGTATGCATGTGTGTGTGTGCATGCATGTATGCGTGTGTGTGGTGTGTATCTGTGTGCCCACGTGTGTGTGTGTGTGTGTGTGTGTGTGATTTACTTGGCACCATCTGGCTGATGGCACAAAAGTAGGATTACTAGCTTACATCAAAGGGGTGCCATATCAGACCCAGGGTGCTTTCTTCCTTCTGTTTTTAATTGCTGTCCCCACCTTTTCAGGCTTTATGAAGGCTACTGCTGAAGGAATAATAGAGAAAAGATGCTTACTTGATAAAGAGGTTTATTCTCACTCTATCAGCTGTCAGATTCCTGGCCTCAGAATTTAAGTGTCTCTCTGTTAATGAGTTTTTCTTGAACTTATGAATCTGTCAATTGTGTATGAACTTGGCCTTCTGTAAGGTGACCTGCTTAGCGTGGCGAAATGTATTTATCATCTTCATTAAATAAGCTGCCATCAGTATGCAAAGGTCCTCCTACTCCTTGGCTTGTATCTTTCTTTCAGGCACTGTGGTCCGTTTAGTGTATCCCAGCAATGCTTTTCCAAGTCTCTTGCATTCCAGACCCCTCACTTTAAGCAACCACCTCACTCCTGTCTATCTGAATCCTGTTTAGCTTCAAAGCCCACTGGAATCTTGTGCTCCATGAAGTCTTTTCTTCACCCCAGTCAACAGAGCAACCATATATTGGGTACCTATTATGCTCCGTTATTATGCTCCTGGTGGCACAGTGGTTAAGAGCTATGGCTGCTAACCAAAAGGTCAGCAGTTCAAATCCACCAGCCACTCCTTGGAAACCCTATGGGGCAGTTCTACTCTGTCCCATAGGGTCGCTATGAGTTGGAATTGACTCAACGACAATGAGTTGGGTTTGGTTTTTTTGGTTATTATGTTGCAGGACTGAGCTAGGTGCCTTGTTTTCCTGTAAGAAAGTTGGTGCTGAGGCAATGCAGTGCAGTGGTTATAGGTTCAGACTTTACCATCTGGCCAGGTCCTGCTGCTTACCAACTGTGTGATCTGGGCAAGTTTTTTTTTTTTTTTTTTTTTTAACGTCTCTGCATCCTAGTTCCATAGCCTGTAAAATGGGAATATTCAAAGTACATCCTTCATCGGGTTGTTCTGGGGATTAAATAAAATGGCATAGGAGGGGTTAACACAAAGCATATAGTCAGCACTCAGCAAGTCATTATCACTCCCAATCCTCATTAGAGTCCTGGAATGAATGAAGGTATTACTAACTTCTCTCATAGCCAGTAAGTAGATGAACAGGAATTTAAATTCAGAATTTGTTAGATAATAAACTCTAGGTACTTCTCTACTTCCCATATCTTGCCCTCATCTAAATTCCTAAAGTACTGTAGAACTTAGTTCATAATTACAATGCACTATCTTCTGGTATACTTTATGTACATGCTCTATTAGCCAGTGATTAAATGACAGATTAACCAGTAAGCACAGGATATACCAGTTTACAGTATGCAACATATGCATGGGATTAACTGTGCTTATGTACTAATCTGTAGTGCACAACTTCACCTGGCTTTCACGACACCGAAGATGAGTTAGTGAGTGCAGTGAAGCCTGTGGACCCATGTGAAACTGTGCACGAGATTAGGAAGTAAACACCATCAAGCCTGTGTGTACCTTGCCTACTGGACAATCTGTCCCTGGCTCTCTATCCCTGACTAAATTGCCAGTGACATAAGAAAAACTTAAATTCATGGCTTGTACTTAGTAAGAGATTCCCCCCAAAAATGTGTTAATTGGATTCTTAGTCATCAGGATCACCAATTTTTTTTTTGTAGTTATTTTTATAATTGTTTATGTGAGTGACTGATGTACAAGAATAAGCACACTTACTTTGCAAGCATGAAGGAGCTGCATTTCAACTTTTGGTTCATTGTTAGAGACAGACGTACAAAGAGGGGCCACAACCTTCTTGCCCATGCTTTCATGCTCAGCGTCCTGGGTGGCCTATGTGTCAATGGATGTTTGCCCCAAAGTGTGATATCACCTTCAGATGGTGCTGGCACCTCTTAGTTTGTTTTAATATTTAGTGTCCAGTTTTGATTTCATATTAACATTGATGCTTGGCTATATAATAGGCTGGTTACTAGGTTGGTGATTCACAGCAACAGGGGTAAAAGCAGGGAAGATAATTGGCCCATTTTGAGAAAAGACCTAGGTGTCTTGGTGTCCTTTAAATTCTCATGTTGTGAATTTGTAGTCAGGGAAGGTGGTGATGGATGCTATGGATAGAAATCACCTCTAATGGGCTGAACGTTACTAAATGATGGATTTGAGATATTTGACTCTGTCCTTACAAGGAGGACTTTATATTTCATTGCATCCTTTAAAATATTAGGCTTAAAACAAGGATGAGTCTTCAGATTAAATGAAATAAAAACTTAAAGGGAAAAAAATCATTAAAAAAAAATACTGAAAACAAGAACCAGTGGACTCCAAACCTTAGACACACTGCGAGCATACCGGAGCATTTGGTTTTGTTACTCAGGTTGTAATTTATATGCAGACATAGTCTGCTGGGTATGATTTACTATTCAAAATGCAATCAAGTCATCTTTGTTTGATAGACAGGTATTTTGAGTTTTCATAACAAAAGTTTTTCTAGGCACTATTGCACGATTCTCTTCTGAGTTGGTATTTTGAAACCAGATAATGGGCTATCTTGTAAACACAACACAGACTTCTCCAGCGTGCTCCCCGGGACCTTCATGGATCATCTGAAATGAAAGTCATCTCCCAGGCAAGAAAGGAATGCTGAAGGTGTAGTCTTGGCTCCTACATCTTGTAATGTTCACCTCCATTTTGCCTGGACAGAGATTACCTTTCAAGCCCTGTTGAGGACTTCTGACATTGTCAAAATACAGTTTTTGATGACTTTTCAAAAGTGTCTCTGTGCAGTGATCATTACTCTGCATGGTAACTACCTAGGGGAAGGGAAATAAGAAAATCCATTCCCAACACGGAAAAGTCTGGTCACTTGTGATGTGAATGCACACAAGAGATATAAGAAAGTAATATGCATGTGGCTTTTATTCTCTTTTTTTGTCACTGCTCAGCTACTTAGGCCTGGCCATCTGCTTCCAAAAGGTCACAGCCTTGAAAACCCTATGGAGCAGTTCAGCTCTGCACACATGGGGTCTCCATGAGTTGGAATTGACTAAGTGACAACTAACAACAACAACATTGTCACTGCTCAGCTATTATGGTTTTCAAATGTTCGATCCATAAATTGGGAATAAATGCCTACCTAACAGATTGTTGTTGTTGTTATGTGCCCTTAAGTCGGTTCCAACTCATAGCAACCCTATGTATAACAGAAGGAAACACTGCCCTGTCCTGTGCCATCCTCACAATCATTGTTATGCTTGAGCTCATTGTTGCAGCCAGTGTGTCAGTCCATCTCATTGAAAGTATTCCTCTTTTTCGCTGACCTTCTACTTTACCAAGCACGATGTCTATCTCGAGGTACTGATCCGTCCTGATAATGCGTTCAAAGTATGTGAGATGTAGTCTTGCCATCCTTGTCTGTAAGGAGCGTTCTGGCTGTACTTCTTCTAAGACAGATCTGTTCATTCTTTTGGTAGCGCATGGTATGGTATATTCAATATTCTTCGCCAACACCACAATTCAAAATCATCAATTCTTCGGTCTTCTGAAGAGCAGTATAGATTAGTATAGAGAAATATCAAATTAAAATATCTAACACAGTCCTTTTTGCACAGCAGGTCCTTAATACCTTTAAGTTCCTTTCCTGTCCCATAAAGAATCCATTCTATTGATCATCTATTACTATGTCTTCACAGGAGCAAATGCTATATTAGAAAGTAATAAGTCAAGACAAAAGACTAGTAGCCTTTAATGGATCTGCTTCACTTCACGTCTCAGCAAAATGTTTATTTCAAATTAATGTGTCCTGACATAAGGAGGGGGTGTCGTCAGCCAAAATATTTAATTTGCAGCTGTCTCATGATTGGTAAGTTGTCAGAAGGCCATGTGTAAATGACTGCTCTGGCGACAGGCTACTGAAGATAAGAGATTTAAACTGGGGTGTGAAATGTAAGATGGATAGCAAGCTTCCATATGCCCTGCCCTCACTCATTTGAACCCTTAACGCACAGTCTCTCTCTAATGTTGGTCAACTGAATGAACCCCATTTTATCCTTTCTTACCCCTGGTAGTCATATACAGAGAAGAGAAGGAAGAGGCAAGTGGCTGGAATTTACAGAAACACACTCTAATTTAGGTTTTTGATTTTGTAAGATGGTACCAGCATGCTTTGAGCATTTGCCCACCAGCTCAGGCAGGTCTGTTCAGTTTGTCCTTTCCTTTCCAAACTTTTTTCTCCCCCTTTCTCTTCATTTCTTTCCTTTTCTCCTCTCCCAATTGGAACAGCCTGAACACTCACTCAGCCGAGAGATGTTAAAAAAAAAAAAAAAAGAAGCAAATTTGTGGATTGTTATACTGAAGAAATTAACTCTCAAATGAACCCCTGCTCATAACTAAATTTTAATCAAGACACTATCCTGTCTCATTTAACTCTTGCCTCAATTAATCACCTGTGCTTAGGTATTATGGTCCCTGTGTGTTATACAAGCGGTGCCCTGGACTGCTAACCTAAGGGTTGGCAGTTTGAACTCACCCAGCAACACTGCAGAAGAAAGACCTGGTGATCTGCTTCCGTGAAGACTACAACCAAGAAAACCCCGTGGGGGCTTCTACTCTGTCACATGGGGTCACCATGAGTCGGAATCAACTTTTTTTGTTGTTGTTGTTTTTTCTTTTAGTTAAGGATTATTGTTCTCACTCTGTAGGAGATAAAACAGTGACAGAAGTTAAGCAATGCATCATCAAGGTCACACAACTTGCAAGTAAGAGACACAGCATCCGCACTGGAGCCTAAGTCTAAATAAAATGTGCTTTTGTTTTGGCTGCCCCAGCTGAACTAGCTGAACTAAATCACATTTATTATGACAAAGAGAAAAGCCAATACTTAGAAAGGTGAAGATCAATCACGCTGATAATCAGCTAAGATTGAAATCTTCAGATTCACTCAAACAACATACATTTCTAGGAAAGAAATAGCTTATTCAATTCTGCAGAATTATTTAGCCTTAGGGTGCTTGCCCATCTCATAATATATTCAAGGACATTCCCAACTATTAGGAAAGAATATGTATTCCTGAGTTTGTTGCAAACTTTTATCACAGATTGCTTTCAGAGGGCTTATGCATTTTTATGCATACGCTGAAGATGAAAATAATTAAGCTACACTAGGATTCCATCCTGAATGATTCAGCAGCATCTATTTCTTTCTGAGTATTAATGACGTTTCATGGAGTAGCAGATGTTCATTTTTCTTTTCTTCTTCTGGCATAGCTATTATTGGTCAAATTAGTAAACAAACATGTATATTTTTCCATTCATTTATTTACTAATTTTGGTTTCCTATTAACTCTTTTGTGGTTGATTTATCTCATGTCTTACATTCAGAATTATGCAAATCCAATTACTACTTTGAATATTACTGTGTAGGAGAAAGTATGCTGTTGTCAGACTCATGTATTTTGTAACGCTATATTTGAGGAACATGGGACAGTCTGTATTAACCAAGCTCACGTTTGTAACATTTACTTAAAAAGGCCATTTGTGGCCTAAACATATTGATGATCCCCATTTGAAAAGTTAAGTTTCAAACTCAAGTGTGACCCTATTAGACAGAGTAGAACTGCCCGTAGGGTTTCCAAGCAGCAGCTGGTCTATTTGAGCTGCCGCCATTTTGGTTAGCAACTGAGCTCTTAACCAGTGCTCCTTCCAGTGGTTGGTGGCCATCGATAATCCCAATTCATGATTTCCTTTGTGTTCTCTAAGATGAAATTCACCTTCCTCTATTACTTCACTTTATGTAGGAAGGGCTGCTTTCTCTACTCTGTAGGTAAATGAAAGCCAAGTGTTTCTGTTTTACTTGGTGTTATATAAAAACATGAAAATGGATCCCAAGCTCATTACTGAATATAGAACACCCTTCTCTAATGTCAGATATACATGACTTTGCTATGCTTTTTTTTTTTTAACTTAGCCAGATTCCTTAGAGTTACTTTAGAGTAATTGTGTAATCCAAATTGTTCCAGCTCTTTATTCCTGTGATAAAATGATGATTGGCTATAAGCAGAATCTAGGGAGCCCTGGTGGTGCAGTGGTTAAGAGCTTGGCTGCTAACCCAAAGGTGAACAGTTCAAATCTACCAGCTCTCATTGGAAACCTTGTGGGCAGTTCTGCTCTCTCCTATAGGGTCACTAGGATTCAGCAATGAATGGACGGCATTGGGTTTAGGGGGAAGTTAGGCAGAGCTAGTCTGACATCATCCCACATAAAGGTTAGGGTCAGAACTGAATGCTTTCAGACTTGCATTCTCAACCTCTTGACATCTTTCATTTGGGAACTGGCTGTAGCCTTGTCATAGAGACTCCTCTTTAAATTGAAGTTTTACAGGTCTAGGCTTGACCTTTAGTTAATATTCACTGCTGCTCTCAGCAACTATTTATAACCTTTAGACCGAAAACTGTAAAAGCCACTGAGCTTAAGCAGAGTTTTTGCATATCCACAGGCAGTCATATCTTTGTCTGTAGTTTTAAATCTGTCGGGAAAAAGAAGGCACTTGATACATTAGAGCAAGGAGCATACACACACACTAATTTTCAAGTCTGCACAGAAACACAGACACTTAGAAGCCCAGTATCGATAGTGTTCTTTAAAATCTTCTGGTCCAAAGTCCCAGCTATTTGATGCTTGATAGCTTACCAGCTAAGTGCTTAAACATGTTTAAAATGAGAAAATCCATTTCATCTTAGATTACTTTTGCAGGTCCCTCCCAACGCCCCACCACCTTTTGTTTTTTCAAGTCTTCCTTATGTTGGCCAGTTTAAAGAAAAAAAAATCTATCTCTTTTTAGATTCTGCCAATGGGTCCTAGTTTTCTCCTTTCCCCTTTAAAGCAAGATACTGAAGACCACTCTCATGGTCAACCCGTCTTCACTAGGCCAACAACCCCTCGTTCTTTTGGATATAGGACATGCTCTGATTCTATTCTTTGTGATGGGAAGTCTCATTTGAAGTTGCTCCAGTTGCCGCCGCCCCTCCGAACGTGTGATAGCACTCGTACACACACACAATTCCTCTCTCACACTGTGCGGGGAATGAGAAGTTGGTTTAAGGTTTCTGGAAGACAATTTGGCCACATGTAATAAAAGATTATAAAATATGCCCTTTGATCCAGCAATTCCTCTCATAGGAACTTACACTAAAGAAATACTGAGATGTGCACAAAGATTATATACAGTGATGTTCAGTTATATACAGCATTGTATAATAATAATAATGAAAACTTGGAAACAACCTGAACATACACATACACACTAATTTTCAAGTCTGCACAGGAACACAGACACTTAGAAGCTCAGTATTGATAGAGTTCTTAAAAATCTTCTGGTCCAAAGTCCCAGCTATTTGATGCTTGACAGCATGCCAGCTAAGTGCTTAAACATGTCTAGTGATGAGAAAATCCATTTCATCTTAGATTACTTTTGCAGGTCCTCCCCCCCACCACCTTTTGTTTTTTTAAGTCTTCCTTATGTTGGCCAGTTTTTTTAAAAAAAAAAAAAAATCTGTCTCTCTTTAGATTCTGCCAATGGGTCCTAGTTTAAGAAAGTAGTGGCTCAATTAAATAATCAGGGTTTCTGGCTCAAAGTGAAAGACTGAGAAGATATGTTTTGATCCCTCCCTGTATGATGATTTATTAAAATTTACAAGTATGAATCCACACAGTAAAGAGAACTAGAAGTGTCTCTCACGGGATGAGAGTGTTCAAGAAATTTCTAAACGTTATCAGTCAGAATTCAGTCGGATAAACTGACCCAGACCCAGTAGAAGGTATATATTAAGAGATTCATTGCAAGGAATTGTCTTATACACTGTGCGGACTGCTAGGCAATTCTTAAGTCTATAGGGCAGGCCCTCAAGAAAGACAGGCTGCAACTCTCAGGAACAGGCTGAAGCTACAGACTACAGGTGGAATTTTTTCTTTGTCATGGAAGGCTCAGCTCTGTTCTTAAGGTCTTGCATTGATTGAATCAGACTCACCCAAATTATGTAGGGTAATTTCCCTTATTTAAAGTCGACCAATTATGGACTTTAATTGCATCTACAACAGCAACACTTAGGTGAGTATTTGACTGAACAACTGAGAACTCTAATCTAGCCAAGGAGCCCTGATGGTGCAGTGGTTAGGGCACTCAACTGCTAACAAAAGGTTGGCAGTTCAAGCCCAACAGCCATTCTTCAAGAGAAAGATGTGGCAGTCTGTTTCCATAAACTACAGCCTTGGAAACGGTATGGGGTAGTTCTACTCTGTCCTATAGGGTCACCATGAGTTGGAATTGACTCGACGGCAATGGATTTTTCTAGCCTAGTCAAGTTGACACATAAAACTATCACACTGTTCTTAGGTGCCGTCAGTTGATTTTGGACTCATAGAGACCCCATGTGACAAAGTAGAACTGCTCCATAGGATTTTCTAGGCTGTAATCCTTATGGAAGCAGATTGCCAGGCCTTTCTCCTACGGAGCTGCTGGGTAGATTCAAACCACCAACCTTTCAGTTAGTAGCCAAGTGCTTAGCCATTATGCTATCACATAGAAGATAGCAATGGATGGAAGAATGTACACTGATGAATCAAAGAGGAAGAAGCCCAGCACATAATGCAGTGAGGGTGCTACAGCGTCCACAGTCTACATCCATAGACCTGCCTGGCTCTCCAGGGATGGTTCTTAGGCAGGAGTGTAAAGTGGGGAGAAAAGTGTGTATTTATTGAAGGTCTGTTCATCTCTTCACATCTTCTTGCACAATAGCATACAACTAACCTTTATATCCAAGCAAAATATTAGAGAACTTTTCTCTAAGAAAACAAAACTGTTTTATGTTAGCTGCCATTGAGTCAGCCCTCAACTCATGGCAACCAAAGTGTTACAGAGTAGAACTGCCCCATAGAGTTTTCTTGACTGTAATCTTTACAAAGGCAGATCACAAGTCCTTGCTTCCAACAAGCTGCTGGTTGGGTTAGAACTGCCAAACTTTAGGTTAGTCCTTGCTTCCAACAAGCTGCTGGTTGGGTTAGAACTGCCAAACTTTAGGTTAGCAGCCAATTACAAACCACCTTTGTCACTTGGGAACCTTCAAATCAAAACTAGCACATGGGAAGAATTAGGACAGCCATCATGAGTGATGGTAAGTGAGAGTAAAGCCTACCTTACTTGGCATTTAGAAGAGGACCCTAGCCTGAACTTCAGCTTAAGATCTGCTCATTCTAAAACCAAACTCAATGAACAAGACCAGTCCACATAAACAGACACACCTCTCAATCAACCTCTATTTCTTCATTCTTAATTATGTGTCTATCAACAGATGAATGGATTAACAAAATGTGGTACATACATATAATGGAATAATACTCAGCCATAAAGAGAAATGAAGCCCTGATACATGCCTCAACATGGATGACCTTGAAAACATTATGCTGAGTGAAATAAATCAGTCACAAAAGGACAAATATTGTGTGATCCCACTTACATGAAATATGTGGAGGCAAATGCATAGAGTCCAAAGTTTGTTAGTGGTTACGGGGGTGCAGTGCAATGGGTAACTTTCATGTGGCCTTTCTAGCCGTGGTCTTGTAACTCCCACGCAAGTGATTGGGCGGGACTGTGTGACAGGGTAATTATGGCCCACCAAAGGAATTGGTCAGCTTTGCCATCCCCTTGGATTTGAAATGAGCCACCACCGGGGCAGGAAAGAGGATCCACCACCACCAAGGAAGAATATCCTGGAGCCAGCATGTCTTTTGGACCTGGGATCCCTGTGCTGAGAATCTCCTGGAACCAGGAGACAGAGAGAGAGAGAGAGAGCTATAACACTGAAGGTAGCAGAAAAGTGGTGGCAGCAGAGTCCCAGCAGCAGGAGATGGCATGGTGGGCTTCCTGGCCCACAGAGAGAGAAAGCTGAGTGCCTTTGAGCAGAGGCCAAGGGCCAGGGAGAGACGTGCCTTCGAGCACAAATGGGAAGATGCTGTCCTGATGGAAGAAGTGTATCCTTGAGTGTTCCTGAGTCTGAATTGTAACCTGCTACTTCCCTAATAAACCCCATAATCATGAGTATGGTCTGTGAGTTCTGTGTGGCCATTGCAATGAATTGTCGTAATCAGCGAGAGAAGTAGAAGGTGCCATGGAAGCGATGATTGGTGTCAGAATTGGTAAAAATGGCAGAGAGAGGAGGCATGTCTGACTTCCATCTCGTAGGAATCAGCCTTGGGCTGTTGATCTTGATTCTCCTTCCCCCTCATGAAGTTAGAGGAGGTTATACACCTCCCCACCCCACCCCCACCCCCCGCCCACAACACCGTTATTACACAGGGGCGGCAGAGAGCTATTCCTTAGGGGGCATTAAGCTTTCATTAGGGTGATAGAAAAATCTTGATATAGATATTGGGAATGGTTGAACAACATAATGAACAACAGTATATATATATACAGAAACCCTGGTGGCATAGTGGTTCAGTGCTACAGCTGCTAACCAAAAGGTCAGCAGTTCGAATCCACCAGGTGTTTCTTGGAAACTCTATGGGGCAGTTCTACTCTGTCATATAGGGTCACTATGAGTCGGAATTGACTTGATGGCAACAAGGTTTTTCTGTGTGTGTGTATGTATATACATATGTACATATATATATATATATATAAAATGACCAATCAGAATCTTCAAACACTTCAGAAAGCCTGCAGCGGTAAAATATGATGAACGTAATTGGTGCCATTGAATTTCACATGTAAAAAATGTTGTAATGGCAAATGTTTTGTTTTATACATACATATATAATTAAACATTTTAAAAATACATACACATACATACATACATATGTGTGTATATATATGCAGTCAGAATCTTCAGACACTTGAGAAAGCCTGCAGCACTTAGAATGAACATAGAAAAAAATGACCCAGAAAATTCCAGAAACAGAAGATGAAATAACTATTTTAAAATAACTATTTAAATTTTTATTTAAAAATACATTCAAATATTTTTAAATAACTTAAAATAACTGCCTTTAAACTAAAAGTGTAAGAGATAATGGCTTTGAACACTTTAAGCCATACAGTATACCCTTGTTCTGTTCAAAGAACTGCCACTTGATCTATATACAGGTTCCTTATAAGCACAATTAAATGTCCTGGAATTCCCGTTCTTTGCAATGTTATCCATATTTTGTTAGGATCCACACAGTCAAATGCTTTTTTATCTTTGGGTAGTGGAATGACCAGTTATTTCATTTGTCTTTGCAAAGTTTTTATATTATTCTCTAATAGTCTCCAAATACTGGTTTACTATATACATTTTTTTTTTATATACATATTCTTAAGTGTGGTTCAAAAAAAAAAAAACAAACCCATTGCCGTTGAGTCGATTCTAACTCATAGAGACCCTATACGACAGAGTAGAACTGCCCCATAGAGTTTCCAAGGAGCGCCTGGTGGATTCAAACCACTGACCTTTATGGGTAGCTCTTAACCACTACACCACCAGGGTTTCCTTAAGTGTGATATACCGAAGAAAATACAAAATGCCATGTGTGGTCTAATTAGTGCCAAATAGTGCGACTGTATTACATAATTGGGCGGCACAAATGGTTAATTGCTCGGCTACTGACGGAAATGTTGGCTGTTTGAATCCATCCAGAGGCTCCTGGTGGTCTACTTCTGAAAAATCGGCCATTGAAAACCCTATGGAACACAGTTCTATTCTGACACAAATAGAGTTGCCATGAGTAGAAATTGCCTCAATGGCAACTGTTTGGTTTTTTGTTTTTTACATAGCTCGTTTTAGATACTCTGTTTCTCCAGGTCACGTGGACTAAGCTTGTATTAGCCTTCTTGGTAACAATAGTTTTTGCTGAATCCTATTGAGCCTTTGGAAACCCTGGTGACATAGTGGTTAAGAGCTCAGCTGCTCAACAAAAGGTCGGCAGCTCGAATCCACCAAGTGCTCCTTGGAAACCCTATGAGGCAATTCTACCCTGTCCTACAGGGTCACTATGAGTCGGGAGTGACTCGACGGCAACGGGTTTATTGAGCTTATTGTCAGTCTACGCCCCTAAACTGTTTCCCACTTGTGTGTCCCTACATCATATCTCCCGTGCTCAGGACCTGGGCTCTTATTTTGTGTTTGTTTGCAGTTTTATCCCTTTTAAATTCTTTTTGTTTGTTTTGGACAGCCCATCATATAAGTCATCAATATTTTTGTGGATGCTGATTTTTATCTTAATAGATGAACCTAAACAATAACTCTTTAAGTCTTAAAGCTAAAAGAGACAACTTGAATCTTTTGCTTTTCATCTTACTGTATCTGAGTCTGGGTAGGAAAGAAGGAAAAATTATCCACTCTAAGGAGGGAGAGGCCTTAATTTCCTGCTGGCTCCGGGGACTGCTTGTCTCTCTGGAAAAGGTCATTTGCAAAATTGTTTCCTTTTGCGTAAAATAGATGACACACTTCCTCTAGATGGAGTGATTCACTCTTATTTCTTTGGGTTTAATACTTACGCTAGATAATGACTTAATGAGTGTGAATTCCTTACTCATATGAGGCAAGGACATTGGGACCTCCAAATTTCATTTAGCAGAAGAAATATTTGGGCTAGTGGAGATCTGCGAAAAGACACGCTCACCATTTTTAAGGATGAATGGTTTACTCACAGAGTTGTTCTGATCATTATAACACGCAGAAACTTTTTTTTTTTCCAGCTGATTTTGGGAGAAGAAAGACTTTGGATAATAATAATCAGCTATTTTAAATAGCTGGGTTGATCTATCAATCAAAATTACCATCTAACAAAAGAAGTACTATACTTACCAAAGTCACAACACTTCTGTCATGACGACTGGCACGGCATATTATTAAAACCAGCCTTTCACTTTGTTTTCATTTCATCAAAGACACTATCTGCAATTTGAGACAGGTGAAATGTTAATTACTGGTCTAAAGATGTAGAGAATGACTAATCGAATAATGTGGTAGCTCACTGAGATTCTACACTATGTATAGACAAATCCTAATTATGGTGTTTAAGAATAAAATTAGAAGAGGCTGGATTTTAAGTAGCTATTGGAAGTGGTTAAACATACAGAGTTAACTTGTCTTAGATTTTTTTTCTGGGCACAGGAAAAAAAATTTTTTTTTTTCAACACTATGAAGTTCACAGAACCAGGATGGAAAGTCAGCCAGCATTTAATGCTTTGAACGTTCTATTGTAAACTGGGCACTTAAAAAAAAAAAAAAAAAACTTAGAGACTTAAAAAGGAGAGTCCCCATAACCAAATTGTCTATAATCTAATGAAGAAGACAAGGAAGATAGGAGAAATTACATTACATATGAACCAAAGGGAGCCGAAGAAAGCAATGCATGGCACACACAGTGAATGTATCCTATGGGTAGGTGCTGTACAAGGCAGATGGGCTCTGAGAGGAAGATGATGAGATGAACAGTAAGTATTGCTGTGTAATATCTGTGGAATTATAATACCTAGGTGAAATCAGTCAGAGACATTATTGATTTTTTATTCCATTTTAGTTGTAGGAAGGAACCACAGATGCAGAAAAAACCATTAAAGAGCATCTAGTTCATTCCTCTTCTGTCAAAAGCTGTTTGCAGCCATCCTAATAGGATAGACAGAAGGACTGTACTTTATCTGGAAGAGATTCCCTGCCTTATTGAGTCTCTGGGGCCTGTCAGGTCAACTATTCTGGCAGTTCCATAACCAGAGTGGACCTCTGGGACAACGTTTCCATGTAGTTAACTTAGCACTTTTTAAAGGAAATACTGTCAATGAGTTTGCAAATGAGCCAAAATAATAATTTTAACAAGTTAGATATACTCCTATCATATGCTTTGTCTTAGTTATCTAGTGCTGCTATAACAGAAATACCACAAGTGGATGGCTTTAATAAACAGAAATTTACTCTCTCACAGTTTAGGAGGCCAGAAGTCTGATTTCAGGGTGATAGTTCCAGGGGAAACCTTTCTCTCTCTGCTGCTTCTAGGGGAAGGTCCTTGTCATCAATCTTCCCCTCGTCTAGAAGCTTCTCAGTGCAGGGACTCCAGGTCCAAAGGATGCACTCTGCTTTGGGGGTTTCTTTGTCGGTGGCATGAGGTCCCTTCTTTCTGCTTGCTTCTCTCTCCTTTTATCTCTGGTAAGAAGAAAGGTGATCCAGGCCACACCCCAGGGAAACTCCCTATACATCGAAACAGGGTTGTGACCTGAGTAAGGATGTTGCATCCCACCCTAATCCACTTTAACATAACCTAATCTTACCTCATCACTCGATGGCACTGGGTTTGGGTTTTTTGTTGTTGTTGTTGTTGGTTAATCTTAGCTCATTAACCACAGGTAGAGATTAGCAATGGCAACACATAGGAAAACCACATCAGAATTCAAAGTGGAGGACAACCACAGAATACGGGGAATCACGGCCTAGCCAATTGATACACATTTTCGAGGGACATGATTTAATCTATAACAGCTTTAAACTTCAGCATTGAAACAAAGTACAATGAGGCTAGTACACCCCTTTCTTCCTGGTACCACCTTGGGTATCAGCACAGCTATGTAAAACCTATTGCCGATTTCTTTAATTCAAGCCTACGAAACAAATCACTTGCTTCTACGGGCAGTCCCCAGGTTACAAATGAGATCCTTTTCTAACCGTGTTTAAATCAAATTTGTAGGTCAGTGGAATAGGCGCATATGGTTCATATTTAGCCTTAGTTTAGGGCAAGAAAAGGCTCCAAGACTTTCCAGTGATTTAAAAGCTGCATGTACAGCTAGTGAAGGTGATGGTGAAGAATTTGTTGTGAGTAGGGGTTGGCGCCATCATGTCAAAGTGAGGGCCAATGTCCAGAACCTCAGAGGGCGAGTAGGAGTCCTCGGAGGTGTCCTTAAGCCAGGGGCTGCCTGTATGTACAGAAAAAAGAAGCTTGCTTATATATACAGAAAAGACGGTACAATCTTTGAATTTTTTGACATGTTCCAAGAAAAATGAAGGCAAATCATTGGATTTAAACATCTTAAAGGGGTTTTTAAATACCTCACATGGAATACCATGATTATTCAAGGTCACAAGGAGTATTAGCTAGACATGAAGCAAACAGGAGAGATGAACTTGGAGTAGGTGGTCTGGACAAAGCCCCCTCTCTGCCATTTACTAGTTACTTAACCAAGGGCAAATCAGTTAAGTTCACTGAGCCTCAGTTTCCATAGCAGGGATGATACACATGAAAATATTTCTAAACTATAGACTTTAATAAAGCGTATGATGCCATTATTGTTATTTTCTGCTTGGTAACTTTGGGCTATCCCATTCAACTACTCCTTACTCTTTGTCTCATTATATGAACTGCGGGATCGCCAAGGCCCAATCCTCTTCCAAAGAAACCCTGGTGGCACAATAGTTGAGTGCTCAGCTGGTAACCGAAAGGTCAGCGTTTCGAACCCACCAGCAGCTCCATGGGAGAAAGATGTGGCAGTCTGCTTCCATAAAGATTACAGCCTTGGAAACCCTATGGGGCAGTTCTACTCTGTCCTAAAGGGTCACTATGAGTCAGAATCCACTTGATAGCACACAGTCACAGCAATCTTTTCCAGATCTAATGTATTCATGCACAGTGGGCATATTTGCAACCTGAATTGGGTTTATTTAACTCTAAAGGCAAACCCTAATACTGGGCAGAAACACTGTTACAGGGAGTTTCTCCTTTCATAGTAACAGGTCATGTGCTTCTATAAGATAACTTCCACTAAAGACTAACTTCTCTAAATGATCTGTTGACATCGGCTTTGCCCACAATGGATGCTTTTACTCAGCTTGCTTAAGGGCTGTGCTTAACAAATGACACGGAGAACTCTGAGTGTTAACCTGAGAAGCAGCTCTGTTCATCTGCATTTGTTAAGGTTGTGGGAAGTGTAACCAACCTGTAATTTTCTGGTGCATCCTAATTAAAAACGGAGAATGAAAATAACGTTGGGCTCTCATCAGAGGCACTTAGCCTGATTGAGCGCTTGCTTTTTGTTCAGGATAAAATTGCTGCAAATATTTTCATATATCTAAAGTGGGGATAACAAAAAAATATGCGGCAAATCCACAGGCATCCAGGCTGCCACTTACTGACAGTTCCTTGACTCTATTTGCTGGGTGTCTTGGGATAGTGTCCTTCACTACTGGGGCACTTTGCAAAAGAGAATGCTAGCTACCTTCTGCTACAAAGGAGCTTGGCTTAAATATGCTGGTATTAGTGCTTGCTCCCAAAGTAGCCCCAAGTAAGCTGTTCTTAATAAATGCCAAATAGCTCAGGCAACTCCACAACTTTCCCTGAAACAAACAGAGGTCAGTGGGTTGTAATAGTATCAGATCAGATGGAATTCTGTACCTGACATCTCTACAGTGTCTGTCTCGTGTCTCCAGAATAAGTTTCAACATGGAAGCCTTCTGGTTCACCTTACAAATTTAGATCTAATTTGGATAACTTATAGGACTCATATCCAAGCTTACCTGCCCCAAGCACCTTGCTGAGGGCAAACATCAGTAGGTAAATCAATCAAATGGATGTGCATTCTGAGATGGGAAAATTATTAGAGATTAATAAACTGCTGTTGACCTGGGCACCTGGGGGCCTGGCACCTGGGGGGTCTGGGCTCAAGAGCAGGTTGAGTTAAAAACCAGGTCCAAGCCATCTGAAAAGCTGATCTCATGAGGTTTAGCAGAGAGGAAGCCAGGTAAATGGAGCAAGATGGAAATTATGAAAACTAGGACCCTGAGCCACAGGGAGATTTGAGTCAGAGGCCTGGAAGAGGGAGAAACTCCCCCAGAGCTCCTAATGGCTAAACTTGCAACTAAGCTATGATAGGCAAACTGAGGTCTCTATCATGGATGGGGAGGGACTTGTTAAGGATCCAGGTTGCCTGGGATCCCATGGGGGATGCTATCTGGCATCTTTTCAGGAGACGTTTAACCAAGGTTATTTTGTTAAGAAACTATTAGGTCTTTTGAAATCTTATAAGTCAAGACAGGAATAATTTTTAGAAGGAAAAAAGAAGCCCATGTAGTAAGAGTCAGACTAACAATTTTGTCAGTTTGTTTTTGACTCAAATTGTTCCAGGTGATATGATTCATGAGATACTGTGCATTTTAACCTATTTCCCTTGCTGAGAGTTTCTGAAATCCGATATCACATATGTGTGCTGCAAAGCTATACTAGGAGTTGATGGCCCTTCCGTGGGCCCACGTGTCACAGTCCTCTCTATGGCTCACATTCTCAGGAGGCAGCTTTGTGCATTTCTTCCCCAAAGCAAGCCCTCTCCTGCAGCACACAAGGAGCCTAACAGGCAGGCAGAAAAGCATCTTCTCCCATCTCTAGCAACAGCTCAGGGGCTACTCCGCAGCCACCTGCTCAGTCGTCAGCAATCCATGCGGGCATCTATCTATCTGCTTTACTCCTAGCCCTCCGCACACTGCACAGGTAACCGTGGTCGCATTTAATCTCAAGATGTAGGTCACACCATTAAACCCTTGTGGATGTCACCCAAGGGAAGGTGACAGGGACAGACACTTCTCACTGGCACTTGCCCTCTTTTCCTCTTTCCCTCCCAGATACCTGGCTGGGTCTCTGCTTTTAGTACTGGTGTTTGTCAAGCCCAGTCTCATCTTTTCTTTCTAAATAATCCATAGCCTCCTTTCCTCATGGCACTCCCCACAAAGCATCATCTTGAGTAGTCTTTTTCACTCTTTACAAATAAACCAGAGAATAAACCAAACCCATTGCCATCGAGTCAATTTTGATTCATAGCGACCCTCTAAGACAGTGTAGAACTGGCCCACAGGATTTCCAAGGAGTGCCTGGTGGATTCGAACTGCAGACCTTTTGGTTAGCAGCCAAGCTGTTAACCCACTGCACCATCAGGGCTCCCTTACAAATAAGGAAACCATTATATCTGTTTCCTTTACTTCTTTGAATATGTCTGAACCCAAACAGCAGAAAGGAAATGAGCATGATTCTCTTCCCCCAGGATCACACCCCCAGAAAATGAGCAGGCATCCCTGGAAGGTGTGTGGTGTGGGATCAGGTGCCACACCCAGAGACGGACTGAGGAGCATGCAGAGTGGCTGGTGGCCTAGGTGTGCAAACCAAAAGGCATGAAAGCAATTTCTAGAAACTGAATCTTCACTAGAAATGTAACAGCAAGGAAATGTATTTACCAGAGAGAGTACCATGTGGCTAAGAAGTATAGGTGGTTAGTTACCTGAGGTGGTATGGTGGCTTCCAAGGGACAGGCTTTGATTTAAAAAATCAAGTGGTCAAGTAAGCTTTTCCTCAGGGCAGTGGGTCCATTTCATGGCAGGGCTTTTGTCTTGCTGAGGGGGGGTCTATGAGTTTGGGGCCAGAGCTAAATGTCTCAGGACAAGAAAGGCAAGCTGACCACTGCCTCCACAATCCATTGTCTCCTTCAACCCCCTACTCTCTGCCTCTCCCACAAATAAATATAAAAAAGAAGAAGAAGAAATATAATTAGTCTACAGGAGCAACAAATTATTAACCTGCCCAGGACGCTTACACAACTGAGTCTAGATAACTGTCCTCCTCATTCCCACCCCTGCCGCGTTTGAGTAGTAGAGTGATCTTGCAATCTTGCCTTAACAGCAGTTCTTAAACCTGGCTTTGCATTAGAATCACCTGAGGAGCTTTTTAAAAAATATAGTTTCCTAAGTCCCAGGTCAGACCTACTTTTTCAGTATCTCTAGAGGTTGTTGTTGTTTTTCTGTGCCATTGAGTAGATCCCAACTCATACCGACCCTATATGACAGAGTAGAACTGCCCATAGGGTTTCCTAGGCTATATAATCTTTAAGGGAACAGGTCACGAAGTCTTTTCTCCCTGGGAGCCTCTGGGCCCATGAATCTGCATGTTAAAGCCTCCTCCCCCTCATGATATGATAATGCAGCCAGCGGGTAGAGCCCAAGGACTGACTCTGCAGGACCACTGAGGGTAGAGGCTGGCTGTGGTTCATGTTGGCCATGCCGCCATCTGGCTCCTATACTCATGCACTGGGTCCCAGATGCACTGAACATTTTCTCCTTTGAACTCTGTCTAGTCAGTTGTATAAAGATGCCTTGATGAACCTTGGGCTTATGGACGTGTGGCAAGAATCCAGGGTTTGTTTATTTCACTCTCCTCTTCCTTTCCTCCTAGACAGCCAAGCTAGGCACACAGTTAAAAAAAAAAAAAGGAAAAGTACTCAGTGTCAGTCCTCTCAATGAAAAGAAGTTAATAGTGAGCCATCTCAGGCCCTCTATTGACCATTAACGATCTAAACGAAGAACTGGAGTTAGCGAGGTTCACTGATGGCATAATCAGTGTCAGTCAATAAAAGTTGCAGAGGAATAAGGGCACTCCAGATGGGCTTTAAAGTTAGGGAAGCTAATGAAATAACTCCTGGGGATATTGAATTTGTGAACCTTTCGGCCATCCTGCAGAAAAGCACTAAGTGCTGGTGTCGTGGTTTTAAGAAAACAGCGGCCAAAAATCATTCCAGGATTCTTGTCTCCGTGTTCACAGTTTCACAGTGTGTTTGTGGAAGATGAATAAACATTGCACTTAGAAGCCACTTCGCTTTTCCCCCATAATTATCTGAGTGAATTTAATGACTTCGCATTCGATTTCTGAAAAACAGATACCATATGGACATCTGGACCTCCTATTTGCAACATGTAACGTGGAATTTTCAATACTAGTGTTCTGACTACCCAAAGCAAGGACCGTCTAACTTGAGAATGCCACAGTCCCTTTCTTGGACCTCTTGTTAGGCCAGTTGTCTCACTGAGGAAAATTTGTCACAATCATCTCTCAGGATGAAGTTGATGCATGAAGTCAATAACATTATTCGGTTGTTGATAGGATAAATGAAAGGACAGGAGGCAAATGAAGTTTGGATACCCGTCCTCATCACCCCATCCCCAAACGCCCTTTCTCTCCCTCTCTCTCTTTCCCCTTCTTACTGTCTCCCTTTCTCACACACACACACACACACACACACTTGTGAACATGCACACACAACTGTCATCTTTTTAAGTGTAGAAACTATGTCTTATTCATCTTGGGCCCTGCCTAATAATAAGCCATCAATATGTGTTTGTCAATAGATTACTCAAGGTAGAATATTTTAAGATACTTTTTAGTTTGAATATCTGCATGAAGTGGTAAATTGAAAGAGAAAGCTCCATCTTCTACATTAACTTGGAGAAAATGTAAAGAAAGTAATTTATATTCCAAACAAAGGACTGTGAGTGGCAGGTCTGGATTTGAACTGGGGTCTAGAGTCCATGCTCGGTAACTCTAGCTCTATGCTACTACTCACTCACTTGGAGAGGGAAGGAATGTAAACTAGCTGAGACGATCCTGGTGCATAGTAAATACTCACTTGGCTGCATTAATTACTAGTTCAATGATTATTATTCTTATTTTTCTACTATGTATAATTAGCTTACTAAACTCAAGGTTTTGAAAATTAAGAGAAAAAAATAACAAGACAGCCAAATGAAAATAGGATGAAGCATGAAACAGTGTCATCTAAAAATACATTTAGAAAACCAGACATAAGGCCTGTCCCAGCCTGAACCGGCCATGCTCACTTGGGGGTCTGACTCAGCAGAGCTCCCATGAATGCAGCTGGTACTCCTCATCCCTGCACCCTGCATCGCCCCAGGGCTGACTGCTGCAAGTCCCAGGGACTGAAAGAATAAAACTGGGATATATCAGCGGCCTTGACCTTTCTCAGGTGAAGGTGAATAACAATCAGAATTCTTTCTGTAAGTCTATGCTCAGATTGGGGAGATAACTCATTGATTCAATTATTTAACAAATATTTAGTAAATAGCTACTAAGTGGCAACATGGAGCCCTGGTGGCACAGTGGTTAAGAGCTACAACTGCTAACTAAAAGGTCTGCAGTTCTAATCCACCAGCCACCCCTTGGAAACCCAAAGGGCACTTCTACTCTGTCCTACAGGGTTGCTACGAGTCTGAATTGACTTGATGGGAATGGGTAAGTGCCAAAGTAGAAGCCCTGGAGGAGCAATGGTTAAGCACTCAGCTGCTAACCCAGAAGGTGGTGTTTCAAATCCACCCGGTGGCTCTGTGTAAGGAAAGACCTGGCAATCTGCTCCCCTAAAGAGTATAGCCTAGAAAACTCTATGGGGCAATTCTACTCTGTCACATAGGCTTGCTATGAGTCAAAATTGATTCAATGGCATCTAACAACAACAAAAAAGTGTCCAAACAGTCTGTATCCCCAGCCACTCCTGCCAGGAGGCGAAGCAGGATGATCCCAGTGTAGCAGGCCCCCCAGTGACTAGACCTGTAAACCACAATGGGACCTAAGTTCTCACTGCTGTCTCCTAAACAGCTGCTGCCTCCCAAACAATTGCCATGTAGTAGGTTGAATAGTGTCTCCTGAGTCCACCTAGAACCTCAGAATATGAGGCCTTCGCAGATGTAATTAGTTAAGGTGAGGCCATACTGGACTAGGTTGGGCTCTAAACTCAATGACTGGTATCCTAGAAGAAGAGGAGAGGACACTCAGAGACACAGACAATGAAGAAGGTCATGGAACGGTGGTGGCTGACACTGAAGTGAGGCAGCTACAAGCCAAGGAACTCCAAGGATTGTCAGGAGTCACTAGGAGCTAGGAGAAAAGAATGAAACAGATTCTTCCTCAGAGCCTGCTGAAGGAACCAACCCTGCTCATGTCTTGATTTTGGGCTTCTGGCCTCCTGAACTGTCTTGTAAGCTACCCAACTTGTGGTAACATGTTATAGCAGCCCCAGGAAGTGAAACGTTGCCCGGTCTCACATCATCCTCACAATTGACAGCAAGGTTCAGTCCATTGTTGCAGCTACTGTGCCAGTCCATCTTACCAAGGGCCCCCTTTGCCCTTGCTAGCCCTCTACTTCACCAAACATGATGTCATCCTCTAACAATTAATCCCTCCTGATGACATGTTCAAAGCAAGAGAGCCAAATAATGTTCTGTTGTGATCCAAAGAGTTTTCATTGGCTAATTTTTTGAAATAGATTACCAGGCCTTTCATCTTACTCTGTCTTCATCTGGGAGCTCCATTAAAACCTGTCCACCATGGATGACCCTGCTGGTATTTGAAATACCGGTGGCATAGCTTCCAGCATCATAACAATACTCAAAGCACCACGGCATGACAAACTGACAGATGGGTGGTGGCTGTTTGACCATACCTGGGCCTATATGCCCTAAGTAGTCCAGCCTGAATGACCCACTATCCCAACTCCTGAGAGCTTGGCAGCCAGAATACCCAGCGTTAATATAATTATGTGGTGAAAATAAAGTAACTAGGCACTCTAATGATGCGTAATGCATAAATTCTTAAATATATGCAGCGTTTATTAATAAAGCAATACTGCAGTAATAAAATAATAATACAAAATAAATAAACCTTTCAACATAGAAATGAATCATTCTTTATGTGGAAATATATAAATTTGTTAAGTACTTCTCTCTATGGCAGTGGAATGTGAGAGATTACAAGACATTCCTCATCTTTGCCTGTCTTCATTCCCTTTGGCTCTTGTCACTTTATGTCGGTCTGCATACCTCTTAGCTTCCACTTTGTGTACATATATTTTCTTCTCCTGGCTTCTAGGGCTGTGTCCCTATTAAGCCACCCTTCAAAGCATCAGTTAAGCACCTGCATATCTATAGAACTATTTCAGGGGCTGCCTTCTCACATATTTCCTACTTACATCATTGTGTGTCTCATTCCAGACATTCTATGTGTTTCCCAACACATTCTGTGCCCCACTCTCACTGTCACTGTAAGTTAGTCTATGGATCTATGTTTATTTGTGTCCCTACATATGTTTATCTGTGTCCTACATTAGGTGTTCATAATCCACACTATGATCAACATGAGCAGTTCCGTAATCTCTGGTATGTTCTATATAAAAATGACATGGAATATTATTGCAGTGAATTTCACGGATCAGTTAGTATTCCATCTGTGAAGTTAGGGTTTCTTATTATGATCTTCTGCCCCAGTAGAATATAAAATATGTAAACTGTGTGGAGCTCCAGTTTTCCTGGATAACAAATGCCTTACTCTAACATGGCACATATGTCTGAAAGTATGTGAACCAGGAGTGGTCTGATTTTGCTTCTGATCCTATTGAGTGAGCCGGTACTGATTTTTCTTCACTTCACTCAGTGACCTATAGATTGTGGATCGTGCGAGGGCTGCCTAGATTCTTTAAAAGCAGCCAAATCAAACTGTGGTGAATAGCACAGAGATTTGAACAGAGTGTTTAGGATGTGAATGTTAACGTAGGAGGCACGGATTCATCTCTCCTCACATCGGTATCTCTGTAGGTGCTTCTTGATGTGACAGCCTCGGAAGAACTTGGAGCATCAGTAAAGCAGGGAATAAATTCATTGCATATTACTTGGTGATTTGGAGTTGCGGAGCTTTGAGTGTCATGGTGATACACACTGGTAGATTGGAATTCCGTATGCTGCACTGGATGGGGTATTAGGTCACCGAAGCAAACGCGTAAGTTCTCTATTATTCTAGGGTAGGGGCTGGTGGCAGTGTTGTGTGGCCAGAAAGCCAGAGAATGAACAAGCCCCCAGGGCTCCACCTAATGTAGTGCAATTAGGAGTGTCAAGCACACTTCCAGCCTAATAAGAGTTGGCTTAACATCCAAAAATTAAGCAAGGTGAATCCATTCTCAACATTCATAGTCAACTGTTTGATGGCTTCCAAAAGCACCCTGCAGTTCTATGGTGCTGTTAAGCCAATAAAGGCTATCCAGGAATCAGGTGCAAATTCTCGTTCTATGACACCCTCTCCCTCTCCACACGCCCAGTGCATTTCAAGGACGCAGTAGGCATGATTTGATTCTTTCATTCAAACAATCCAATGAACATGTAAGTGATTCTAAAGAGAGAGAAGAACAGAAATAGAAACCAAGGCCTAGGGAAACTGAATCAAATAGGATTTTTAAAAACAGCAAAGCTTCGGAGCTCATTTTCAGAAGAAATTGTCTTCAAAATGACTCCTACTGAGTAACAAAAAATGAAAATCCATTTGAGGATATAAAAAGGGTGCACCAGCTTTTCTTGTCTGGTACCACAACTTCACTACTGTGGAATGTCATCTTTCTCTATGCTAAATTTTATAGGCCTTTTTTTGGTGTGATCTTAATGTGATATTTTCAAAATTCCACATTTGTCCCAAGCTAGAAAGAAGCATTTATAACCAGAAGCTTGTAGGCATGCTGGTTATAGAAGTCTTAAAATATGGACTCTTCAAATATTCTGTATCTTTCAAAACCATTGATTGCCATTGATCAAATGGAACCAAACAGCTTTTGAGTCTCCTTGGCTCCCTTGCATAAATACATATTGAAGGCTGTTTTAAATGCCCATTAGATCTTAATGTTTCTCTTTGGAACCATTACCATTTATCATATGACTGTAAATATAGATTCAGGGATGTTTAAAACACACATTATTTACCTGGCAAGGCTTAATCGCTCCAAAAGATACATTAGAGCCCATTCTTAACCCTCTCCAAGAATAGATCCTGAACACCTCCCATACGTGGATCTTATTTTATACCAAGAAAGAGATTGTTACTGAGTTATTTACGCAATGCCTTATGTAAGATGTAGCTTCCAAGGCACACGAGTTCAACAATTTTGTCACTCTTTGTAGAAGTAATTGACCTTGAGTGGTGTTTGGTAGAAGCAGCCAGCCATAGTTTTGCTGGAAGCACTTGTTTATAGAGCCTCAAAGGAAAAATGAAAAACTTTCCACCTTTACAGTGAAAAATGCCTAGATACTTTATTAATATTTATTTTATGAAGTTAATATACATACATGGTTAAAATAAATATTTCAGAAGACTCAACGATGAAAAACACATGATTAATAGCAGAGAATAAAGAGCTTAGAAACCTCCACCACATGTTTGGAAGCTTGGTGTGACAGGGAGAACATATAAACCAATGGGGGAAAGAATGGGCTGTTGAAGAAATGGTACTGGGATAATTAGTTATTCCCAAGGATGAAATTAGACGCTTACCTGACACCACTTCAGGATACAGAGAGATTTCTTGAAGTATAAAAAAATCCACAAATCTTAAAAGAGAACATTGACAAATTTGACTATATTAATATTTATATAACCTATATGACAAAATACCTCATAAAGTGAAAGAGAACCTGAAAGAAGATATTTGCAGAGTGTATCACAACAAAGGATTAATATCAAGAATATATAAATAACTTCTACATGCTGCTAAGAAAAAACAAGCAATACAATGGGAAAATGGGCAAATGGTAAGAATAGGACAATCAAAAGAAAACACAAATCTCCACTGAACACATGAAGAGATAGTCTACCTTATTAACAATCAGATAAGTGCTGATAAAGCAAACCAGTGCCACTTTGCCTCATCAAGAATGCAACATTTAAAGGTTTGAAAGTGCTGGGAGTTGGCAACTTTCTAATACTTTAAGTAAGACAAAATGGTGGCAGCAATCTTCCCCCACCCCATATGTCATCTATCTATCTTAGTTTTCTTGTGTTGCATGATAAACTTAGCTCATAGTTTCAAAATTCTGTAGGCTAGGAGTCTGGGTGGGTTTGGCTGTGTTCCCTGCTTAGGGTTTCACAAGTCAAAATCAAGGCAATGGCCAGACTGTGCCCTTATCTGGAGGCTCCGGGCGAGAATCCACTTTCAAGTGTATCCAGGTTGTTGGCCAGATTCCATTTCTTGCAGTTATAGGAAAGAGGTCCCATTTCCTTGCTGGTTGTCAGCCAGGCGTCTCTCTCTGCTCCTAAAGGCCATTGTACTTTTTCTCACATGGTCACCTCCATTTTCAAGCTTCAAATCTCAGACTTCTCTTTTGCTATCAGCTGGAAAAAGCTCTCTACTTTTAAGATTAGATAAGGCTCACCCAGATAATCTCCGTATTTTAAGGTCAACTGATTTGAGACTTAAACAACATCTCCAAAATTCCTTCAAAGCAGCACGTAGATTAGTGTTTGACTAAGTAACCAGGGTATGAAAATCTTGGGTATGGGGGTATCTTTAGAAGTTTTCCTACCATCCTCTCTCTATATATATATCTGTCTGTCCATCTATCTACATAACTACCTACCAGGGTCTCTATGAGGCAGAATTGACTTGATGGCGATGGCTTGTTTTTTTTTTTTTTAACCTACCTACCTACCTACCTACCTACCATCTCTCCATCTATCTCTCTATCATTTATGCCTCTAAACATCTATTTAGCCATCCATCTATCTAAATATCTACCTACCTTTATGCTATATCATTTCTGTTCTTCATCGAAAAAGAACATAAGGTGGATTTCAGGACTTAAGAAGATGGCATTGAGCAAAAGTAAAGTGAAAAGTAAAAGACAAACCTGAGTGAAAACAGTAGCTGCTCTTGACCCCTCCATTAGTGTAAGTAACTGGCCAGGATAAGAGCAACAGTGAGTCACGGAGGTAGTGAAGTAAAACCAGACTGTAATGGAAGAATGTCCAGTAACACTTTTCTCCACCCAGGTGAGCCTGTCATTTGGATGCAGCAGCAAATTGAAGTGTGGAGCTCTGATGGGAAATTACACGGAAGCTGGGCAGTGCAAGAACACTTAGCCTCCTGTGTCTGCGATGTCAGTAAACATCCAGCAGCAATTTCTGTGAAGCGCACACTGCTCAATCTTTGAACCAATAAGTCTGCAAAGGTTGTAGTCATGAAAGGGAAAGAAAGTATGGTTTTATACAGTAGGGACACCCCTGTGGCAGGTCATATGACTAAGTTGTCCATTTGCCTGAAGTAAATCTCCCACAATGCATCTCATTGGCTTAGTGTTTAGGACGGCTGTGACTTGCCAAATGGGTAGCATATTAGCTCTTCTATAATGGACAGGTAGGGCTCCGAGAAGGAGCAAGTTGTGCGAAGAATAAAAGTGTCTGGTCCCA
Organism: Loxodonta africana; assembly: GCF_030014295.1. Classification (NCBI taxonomy): domain Eukaryota; kingdom Metazoa; phylum Chordata; class Mammalia; order Proboscidea; family Elephantidae; genus Loxodonta; species Loxodonta africana. Next base: position 8,784,762 of record NC_087358.1, on the reverse strand, counting down.
AGTGTGAAGGACCAAGTGTGAAGTTAGTAGTCAAGCACAGACCATTTGTACCCCCTAAAAACCAAAACCCAATCCAGTTGCCAGAGGTGTACATATTCCAAAGTTGTTGTTGTTGTTGTTAGGTACCATCGAGTCGGTTCCGACCCATAGCGACCCCATGCACAACAGAATGAAACACTGCCCGGTCCTGTGCCATCCTTACAATCGTTGCTGTGCTGGAGCTCATTGTTTCACCCACTGTGTCAATCCACCTTGTTGAGGGTCTTCCTCTTTTCTGCTCACTCTGTACTCTGCCAAGCATGATGTCCTTCTCCAGGGACTGATCCCTCCTGACAACATGTCCAAAGTAGGTAAGACGCAGTCTCGCCATCCTTGCCTCTAAGGAGCATTCTGGCCGCACTTCTTCCAAGACAGATTTGTTCATTCTTTTGGCAGTCCGTGGTATATTCAATATTCTTCGCCAACACCACAATTCAAGGGCGTCAACACTTCTTCGGTCTTCCTTATTCATTGTCCAGCTTTCACATGCATATGATGTGATTGAAAATACCATGGCTTGGGTCAGGCACACATTACTCTTCAGGGTGACATCTTTGCTCTTCAACACTTTGAAGAGGTCCTTTGCAGCAGATTTACCCAATGCAATGCGTCTTTTATTTCTTGACTGCTGCTTCCATGGCTGTTGATTGTGGACCCAAGTAAAATGAAATCCTTGACAACTTCAATCTTTTCTCCTTTTATCATGATGTTGCTCATTGGTCCAGTTCTGAGGATTTTTGTTTTCTTTATGTCGAGGTCCAATCCATACTGAAGGCTGTGATCTTTGATCTTCATTAGTAAGTGCTTCAAGTCCTCTTTACTTTCAGCAAGCAAGGCTGTGTCATCTGCATAACGCAGGTTGTTAATGAGTCTTCCTCCAATCCTGATGCCCCGTTCTTCATATAGTCCGGCTTCTTGGATTATTTGTTCAGCATTCAGATTAAACAGGTATGGTGAAAGAATACAACCCTGACACACACCTTTCCTGACTTTAAACCAATCAGTATCCCTTTGTTCTGTCCGAACAACTGCCTCTTGATCTATGTAAAGGTTCCTCATGAGCACAATTAAGTGTTCTGGACTTCCTATTCTTCACAGTGTTATCCATAGTTTGTTATGATCCACACAGTCAAATGTCTTTGCATAGTCAATAAGACACAGGTAAACATCCTTCTGGTATTCTCTGCTTTCAGCCAGGATCCATCTGACATCAGCAGTGATATCCCTGGTTCCACGTCCTCTTCTGAAACCAGCCTGAGTTTCTGGCAGTTCCCTGTGGATATACTGCTGCAGCTATTTTTGAATGATCTTCAGCAAAATTTTGCTCGTGTGTGATATTAATGATATTGTTCTATAATTTCCACATTCGGTTGGATCACCTTTCTTGGCAATAGGCATAAATATGGATCTCTTCCAGTCAGCTGCTCGACACTCAAGAGCAAGTTTCAGAGTCTCCTCTGACATCCATCTTGGTCTTTTCTTTCTTTCCTGTCTTTTCAGTGACCTCTTGCTTTCTTCATGGATGATGTCCTTGATGTCATTCCACAACTCATCTGGTCTGCGGTCACTAGTGTTCAATGCATCAAATCTATTCTTCAGATGGTCTCTAAATTCAGGTGGGATATACTCAAGGTCATATTTTGGCTCTCGTGGACATGCTCTGATTTTCTTCAGTTTCAGCTTGAACTTGCATATGAGCAATTGATGGTCTGTTCCACAGTCAGCCCCTGGCCTTGTTCTGACTGATCGTATTGAGCTTTTCCATCGTCTCTTTCCACAGATGTAGTCAATTTGGTTTCTGTGTGTTCCATGTGGCGAGATCCATGTGTATAGTCACCGTTTATGTTGGTGAAAGAAGGTATTTGCAATGAAGAAGTCGTTGGTCTTGCAAAATTCTATCATTCAATCTCCGGCATTGTTTCTGTCACCAAGGCCATATTTCCCAACTACTGATCCTTCTTCTTTGTTTCCAACTTTCCCATTCCAATCACCAGTAATTATCAATGCATCTTGATTGCATGTTCTATCAATTTCAGACTGCGGCAGCTGATAAAAATCTTCCATTTCTTCCTCTTTGGCCCTAGTGGTTGGTGCATAAATTTGAATAATAGTTGTATTAACTGTTCTTCCTTGTAGGCATATGGATATTATCCTATCACTGACAGCGTTGTACTTCAGGATAGATCTTGAAATGTTCTTTTTGATGATGAATGCGACACCATTCCTCTTCGAGTTGTCATTCCCAGGATAGTAGACTATATGATTGTCTGATTCAAAATGGCCAATACCAGTCCATTTCAGCTCACTAAAATTTTTTTTTTTTTTAATGCCTAGGATATCGATGTTTATGTGTTCCATTTCATTTTTGACCATTTCCAATTTTCCTAGATTCATAGTTCGTACATTCCAGGTTCCAATTATTAATGGATGTTTGCAGCTGTTTCCTCTCATTTTGAGTCATGCCACATCAGCAAATGAAGGTCCCAAAAGCTTTACTCCATCCATGTCATTAAGGTCGACTCTACTTTGAGGAGGCAGCTCTTCCCCAGTCATCTTTTGAGTGCCTTCCAACCTGGGGGGCTCATCTTCCAGCACTATATCAGACAATGTTCCACTGCTATTCATAAGGTTTTTGCTGGCTAATGCTTTTCAGAAGTAGACTGCTGGGTCCTTCTTCCTAGTCTGTCTTAGTCTAGAAGCTTAGCTGAAACCTGTCCTCCATGGGTGACCCTGCTGGTATCTGAATACTGGTGGCATAGCTTCCAGAATCACAGCAACACACAAGCCCCCACAGTACAACAAACTGACAGACACGTGGGGGATATTCCAAAGAGATGTGATAACTCAGCTTCTAGCATGTTGGAGGTCATGATTCTCCCTGCCAGGAAAAATGAAACAAAGCACCAAACCTGCCTCTCCTCCAGTGTTCCCTGTCTCAGACGCCACCCTCCACTCAGTCCTTCTTGTCACCTCCCTCTCCCCCAGCCTTCCACACACAATGACTTATCTTGAGTCCCCCAGTCAGGGTCAACATCCCATCTACACTTGCTCATAACACCCTGTAGCACTTATTACCATGGTTATCAAATAGTTGTCTGTACAGCTGATTTTGTTTACTGTCTGCCTTCCCCGCCAGATATAAATTCCATGAGGGTAGCAAACATAGTTCCTCGCCACTCTGTCTCTAAAAAAAAAAAAAAAAAAAAAATTATTATTTTTTTTTTTACTCCGTCTCTAGCAGTGACTTAATGAATGCATAAGTAAACGGTGTGTAGACCTCAGGTCAAAGCTTTTCGTCCATGTCTAGTTAATTCAAGAGTAAGCTCAGGTTACAAGACATGCCATTATAATGTTAAAGAACTGTTACCAACTGTGACTCCTTTTCACTATGAATCAAGATTTTTTCCTATATAGTGGAACCAACAACAACAACAAAAGGCAAAAAACAAACTGCATATGGATTTCTATAACTAGCAATTTGAAATCTAGGTGTTCATCAAAGTAGCCATATTGTTTGATGACTGACTATACAGTAAAACTTGTGAAAACCAGAACCTGTGTAAGGTGAAAACCTGTCGGAGAAGAAAAACTCAAATGTTTTCCACTAAATGGATAGAAAAGTGAAAAGACTGCACCGTGTCAAAGGTGAAAAACTTGCGAGACCCAAAACAAGGCAGTTCTGCCTCTCGGAAGTTCCACTGTACAAAGTAAAGATTATAAGCTTGAATTTATGACATGCATCTAACTTCATAAAATATCTCTAATCGTTTTCATATAGTCAGATGTCATTTAAGATTTAATTTGAAAAATAATTGAATAACTACTGATGTAATTTCCAAAAATTAATAGTAGGCATAGAATCCGTTGCCACTGAGTCAATTCCAACTCATAGTGACCCTACAGGACAGAGTAGAATTGCCCCATAGGGTTGCCTACCTTTTGGTTAGAAGCCAAGTTATTAACCGCTTCGCCACCAGGGCTCCATGAATAGAAGAGGCCCTAATCAAAGTCTGTTCAGTGAAGGAATGAATGAGTGAGTGAATACTTATATTTGATAAATGCCTACATTAGTCATTGTGGCTACTATTTCCACATTATTCATCAGCCATATCTGTCCCTCTTTTGTCTTCACTGTTTATCTCCTCTCCTCCCAGCTTTGAAGTCTTTCTTTAGTAAATTGTTTCAGAAGAAATATGTAAAAGATATTCTCAAGGCATACATTTATAAAGAAGCTGTTCTTTTAGCAGTAGCCCAGCCTTATATGATCCAAATTTCTCTCTGAAATCTTTTCTTTAAAATGGCACCTAAGAAGTACTTACTTCAAAAAGCCAGTAAATGTGACACCAATGTTTAGGCTTGGTTTCGAAGACAGCAGAAAAAGCAATCAAGAGCCTGTTTCGTTTTATGGCTTTCTTTTTTCTTTTTTTGTAATGTTTGTGTTTTGACTTTTAGAATTATTAGGATTTTCATAAATATTTGAACCCTGTGGAAATAATCTCATCAACGTTCTATTTCTAGGCCTATAAAGCAATTACAAGCTTGAAAGTGCTATTTTATTGTAATAAAAAGGAGAGTATTTGTGATATGTGGTTTGTGGTTTATTAAAGCCAGCTTGCTTAGACTTTAAAATGAGTAATTGCCAGCATAATTACTGTTTTACATTATGTGATCTGCACTGGGCTTTTTCTTTGAATCAGCCTTTCTACAGGTTTATGGTGCTCTTGCTTGCAGGAGTAAAGAAAATTTAGTTTAATAATTTAGCACCTATGCTGTTACCTATAACTGCAAATCTACCCTCCACAAAGTTGTCCTAGAGACTCTTGAGCTATGCCCAGAGCAAGAATACCTACACCTCCCTGACTGCCTGGAGAGTGGTGACTCTCTGTTTCATTTCATTTCTCTTCGTTCTTATCCAGGCCAACTCACATCTTTACAGGCAACCACATCACATTGCTCCCTGGCCTCAAGGGGGGCGCTCTCTCAACTTCAGCAACAAAGGGCTGACAATGGCAGATGGAGGGTGTCTTTTGGGGCCCAGGAGGCCAAAGCATTGCTGTTTGCTCCTGCATTTCCCACTGCTCATCCTTTCTGACTTCACCGGGACGCAGGAGGCTGTGATACAAGAAGTCACTCTGCTTGTATCCGTACTTGGGGCCTGTAAGAGATGCCCCGAATAGTCCCAAATTTTAGTTTACTAGAACTCTCCATTCTCTAAGTGCCTATAGTACGTGTTGGTTCTAAGGCTCAGGCGTCTCTCATCATGTTGCCTTCTATAGAATTTTATCTGTTCTGGTGCTTTTAACACACTAGATTATTATAAACTCCTTGAGGCCAAGGTTATCTTCCTTCACTTTGTATCACTCATAATAACTTGCATTTAGTAAGTGGTAGCTAAATACTCATAGCAACTAGGGAGCCCTGATGGTGCAGTGGCTAAGAGCTCAGCTGCTAACCAAAAGGTTGGCAGTCAAATCCACCAGCTGCTCCTTGGAAACACTATGGGACTGTTCTACTCTGTCCTATAGGGTTACTATGAGTCAGAATCAACTCATCAACAATGGGTTTGGTTTTAAGGAGCCTTGGTGGCACAATGGTTAAGCACTCAGCTGCTAACCCAAAGGTCGGAGGATCCAATGCACCAGTGGCTCTGCAGGGAAAAAGACTTGGCTATCTGCTCTTGTAAAGATTACAGCCTAGGAAAACCTATGGGGCACTGCTACTCTGTCCTATAAGGTCACTATGAGTCAGAGTCAATTCTATAGCACACAACAACAATTAAACACAGAGAGACCCTAACCCTACAGGATGCCTTTGCTTGGTCTGAAGCAACCTCCAAAAGCATCTAGGGAGCAGAGCAAGTGGTGAGAGGCAGTTGTTCATTCCTTCCACCCTAGGATTTGGCACTAGTTTTCTTCTTCTTCTATAGAGGACTTTTCAGTAACGCAATAGTGGGTATCAATGCTTTCTCGAATTTATTTTTAGTAAACTAACATATCTAGTGGTTCAGTGGTTAAGCACTCAGTTGCTAACTGAAAGGTCAGCTTGAGCCCACCCATTGCTCTGTGGGATAAAGATATGGCAGTCTGCTCCATAAAGATTTACATCCTTGGAATCCTTATAGGGCAGTTCTACTCTGTCGTACAGGGTTGCTAGGAGTCAGAATTGACTTGATGGCAATGGTGTTTTTTGTTTTTTTTTGAGTGAGGGGGACATACCTGGTTACCTACAGTTATCATCATGGATTAAGCTAGTGATAACTTGTTTAGTTACTGTTTCACCATCCTCTGCTTTTACCCTTATCTTGAAGTGGATAAAAAATGCAACATACAGTGCAAATGGAAATTTTCTCTATTGATTAAAAAAACAGTGGAGAAATGAGGGTTTTGTTTTGTTTATAATCCTTGATCGTCCCCTGGCTCCTAAAATGACAACACAGATGTGCCTTACAGGATTTTGAAGTTTGCTGCCCACCTAAGAAATAGTGTTTTATGTCATTCATATTGCATGTTTAAGGGTGTCATTAAAAGAGCAACTCACATTAGGACATCTTCATGTTTTCTCGTCATTGCGTATCTTTAGAAGAGCTCGAAGACACACTATTTAATGATAACTGCAGGAACTGAAGAAAAATCAGTTTGTAGAAAGACGCATGGTGAGTATGTCGAGGAGACCTAGAAATGGTGAATTAATAAGCAGACTCTGCAGTAAAGTTTTAAATTCTTCAAAACTCTCTCATGACAATTATCTATATACTGAGGCTCTTGTTAGTGAAAAACAAGGTGTTTATGTGTTTTTATGGTACATATTACCTAAGTGTGGGATGCTTAGACATTATTTTAGAACAAGACACTGCATTTTTATATCTTTATCTGCTTAATGACCTCATATTTGCCTCTGCTCTGGTAAGCGGGTGATTTGTGTTAAAGACAAGAGTCTTCAGGGATTTGTCACACATAAAGTGGTGTCTCTGAGGAATTTTTCTACAACCAAATTGAACTGGGCTAATTAGATGTTTGAATAAATCACAATATTTATCTAATAATAATAATGCCTAAGAAATTTATATTCAACGTAATTTTAAAGACATCCTTTTTATGGAAGAAAACACACATCAGATATTTTACTTACTGAACTAAAGGCAAACGAGCCAATCTGGTCACAGAATAATAACAGCAATATATTCTAGATTTATGCATTTCTTAAGTCACCTCCAAACACTTTTACAGATATTATTTGATTTTCAATAATAGAAAGATTGTATATTAGTCTACAATACCTTATCTGAACCCTTAGGGCCAGAGAGATTTCTTAAACAAAGATCTCCAGACTTCTAAATATAATATTGTGTATATACCATCTATCACACAGCAGCATCCAAGGGATGTAGGTCAGTCCCTGTAATCAAGCCTGTTAATACTGCTCCAGTGAAACTTATGAATGATCACACAAAACAAGTTAAATGCAAATATAAAGTGTAACATCAGTTTAAATCAGGTCTTGTTGAGAAATGACTTAGGGAAAAAAACTTTGGTTGTCAGAAATTTGGGGATTTGGAATTTTAAGTAAGGGTGTGTAGACCTGTACAAAATGCATGTTAAAGTCTCAGGTTTGCACTAATAACAGCTAGAAATCTGTAGACATCACTTATCAATTTCTTATTAAAAACAAAAAAAACACAAAATCGTCAGCTCATACCCTGCTCTCTATACAGAGTTTTCTCTTTCTGCCTCCTTTTTGCGTTCACATTTCTGCTTTTCTCAGGAATCTGTCCTCCAGGGTCATGACTTTTAAATTTCCTATTTTTAACAGTGAAAAGAATATATGCTTTGGAGCCAGCCAGACTTAGATTTTAATCCTAGCTGTGACTTTCAATAATTTCCTGAACTCTTGGAGCCTCATTTTATTCTCCTCTAAAATGGAAAGAAAAAATATTTACCTGGTGGGGTTGATACCCAAAACCTGTTGCCATCAAGTTGATTCGACTTGTAGCGATCTTAAAGGACAGAGTAGAACTGCCCCATAGAGTTTCCAAGGCTGTAAAACTTTATGGAAGCACATTGCCACAACATTCTCCCCTGGAGCAGCTGGTGAGTTCCAACCACTAACCTTTCTGTTAGCAGCCAAGGCTTAACCAGTTTGCCACCAGGGTTCTTTGTGGAGTTGATGTGAGGGTTAAAATATGTGGGTGCATAAAAGAGAGAAGGAGTTTGTGGCAAAGACTGCTTAACTGTGTACCCAGTGTCCTTGTTATCAACCTCTTAATGGAAGAACTTAATTTTTAGCTGAGTGCAGGGCCACAGTATAAAATGACTACATTTCCCAGCCTTCCTTGCAGCTGGGTGTGGCCGTGACGCAAAATTCTGGCCAATGAAATGAAGGCAGAAGTGCTGTGCGGCCCCTTCCCGGAAACTCCCCGAGGACACAGTTGGCATGTCCCGTGCTCTTCCTTCTGTGCACGTGCCTCTACCCTGGAATTCCCAAGTTGCTCCAGCAGTTTGAGATCACTGTTAGGGGCTCCATCCTGGGGATGGCGGAGTGATGGGCAGGAAGGAACCTGGGCAGCTGGCTGATGACGTTGTGGAGCAGGCATAGCAGCCCTAATGCCCACTGCTGGATTTCTGTAATGCGAGAAACACACATCCGCTTTCTGTTTTCTGAGTTTACAGCTGAACCTAATTCTGCCTCATAAATCTTTTAATAAATTGTTCTGTTGCTGTCTCCTTACAATCCGCCTTTTATAAAACCAAACCAAACCCGTTGCCGTGGAGTAGATTCCGACTCATGGCGACCCTAAAGGGCAGAGTAGAACTGCCCCAAGGGTTTCCAAGGAGCGTCAGGTGGATTCGAACTGTCGACCTTTCCGTTTGCCGCTGTAGCTCTTAACCACTGTGCTGTTAAACTCTCTGGAAGGTCTTCCACCTTCCAGCTTGGGCTTACTGGTTAAGTCCTCTCCTGACACCCTTCTCCTGAAAGGTGCCTGCTTTCTCTCTACCCTACAACACTATCTTGATTTCACCAGCAGTTTGCTATGTAAGACATTTTACTTTACATGACGTTTCTGCTTTATCCCACTTTCATTTCCTGCAGCCTCTTAAAAATCTTTTTAATGGTCTCATCTTAAATTCCCTTAATTCCTATTTTATAGTTATAGAACTCTTTTGATGTTTCAGTGTGAAATACTTTACTAGGCTTATGTTTAGCCCCCTGTCTTCCAATTTCTTCATCACATCTTTTCTTTCTTTTCTCTTAGTCTCGTTTTTTCCATTTTAGAAACAGTGTTGTCTTTATTGCTTTATTCCCCTCTTGGGGTCACATTGGCTTCTTCCCAGCAGGCAGTACAGCTTCAGAAGTGAAGCTCATATATCCTTCACAACGCTCTGGAGAGATTGAAGCCAGTAAGATGTAATATGCACACTGTATTAACAATTACGTACACTTAAAGCACACAAAATAGTAGTGTATGTTGTATGGGTGCACACAAACGGAGAAAAAATTTAAGTTCATTAAGAGGATACATATGGCTACAGATGTGGATTCTTGTTGTGAGGTCCAGTCCAGGGTTCCCACTCATCGTGACCCCATTTACAGGAGAAGGAAATACTGCCCGGTCCTGTGCTGTTGCCACCACCACTGTTGTGTTTGAGTCTATTGTTGCAGCCACCGTGTCAATCTATCTCGTTTCTTGATGCAGGGAGGGAAATGGGGCCAGGGCAGGGATCTTTGATTCTATCTGTAACTTTTAGAGCAGTTGATGGAGGTGTAATTGACATGTAATAAACTTCACATATTTAAAGTGAACAACTTGATAAAACTTGACTTGTGTATGTACCATGAAACCATCACCACAATCAAAATGGTGAATATATCCATCACCCCCCCAAAAGTTTCCTGTGCTATTTTGTATTCTCTTCCCACCCACCTCCCTCCCACCCTCATTTTATTTAAGTGGAATAATAAAACACAAAATATAAATGCATTTGTTCAAGAAAGAATTTGGTATCTATATTTTTCTCTGTATCTATATATCTCTATATCTAATCTATATCTCTATCTATATAGTTTTTAGATGCTGTCAAGTCCATATATGTATACATTAAAACAAAACAAAACAAAAGCCATTGCCGTCATGTCAGTTCTGACTCATAGTGACCCTATAGGACAGAGTAGAACTGCCCTGTAGGGTTTCCAAGGTGGATCCCAGTTGCTGACCTTTTGCTTAGTGACCCAACGCTTAACCACTGCCCACCAGGGTCCTCAACAGCATCTGACAACTATGTATACATACACATATGTACATGTGTACATATATATATTTATATATGTAAATGTGTATATGTAAATATGTTGTTGTTGTTAGGTGCCATTGAGTTGGTTCCAAGTCATACCAACCATATGTACAACAGAGCTAAATGCTGCCTGGCCCTGAGCCATCCTCACAATTGTTGGTATCTTTGAACCATTGTTGCAGCCACTGTGTCAATCCATCTCATTGAGGGTCTTTCTCTTTCTCGCTGACCCTCTACTTTACCATGCATGATGTCCTTCTCCAGGTACTGATAACATGTCCAAAATACTTGAGACAAAGTCTCCCCATCCTTCCTTCTAAGGAGCATTCTGGCTGTACTTCTTCAAAGATAGATTTGTTTGTTGTTCCGTCATTCATGGTATATTCAATATTCTCTGCCAGCACCATAATTCGAATGTATCAATTCTTTGGTCTTCCTTATTCATTGTCCAGCTTCCACATGCGTATGAGTCCATTGAAAATACCATGGCTTGGGTCAGGCACACCTAATCCTCAAAGTGATATTTTTGCTTTTTAACACTTTAAAGAGGTCTTTTGCAGCAGATTTGCCTAATGTAATGCGTTGTTTGATTTCTCGACTGCTGGCGAAGAATATTGAATATACCATGGACTGCCAAAAGAGCGAGCAAATCTGTCTTAGAAGAAGTACAACCAGAATGCTCCTTAGAAGCAAGGATGATGATACTGAGTCTTACATACTTTGGACATGTTGTCAGGAGGGGTCAGTCCCTGGAGAAGGACATCATGCTTGGCGGAGTACAGGGTCAGCGGAAAAGAGGAAGACCCTCAATGAGGTGGATTGACACAGTGGCTGCAACAATGAGCTCAAGCATAACAACGATTGTAAGGATGGCGCAGGACCAGGCAATGTTTCATTCTGTTGCACATAGGGTCGCTTTGAGTCGGAACCGACTCGATGGCACCTAACAACAATACAACAACAGCTTCCTTGGGTGTTGATTGTGGATCCAAGTAAAATGAAATCCTCAACAACTTCAATCTGTTCTCTGTTTATCATGATGTTGTGTATTGGTCCAGTTGTAAGGATTTTTGTTTCCTTTATGTTGAGGTGTAATCCACACTGAAGGCTGTGATCTTTGATCTTCAGCAGTAAGTGCTTCAAGTCCTCTACATATACATCTATATCTCAAATATTTAATGGCTATATAGAGAGATCTGTCTATCTATCTATTTCTGGCTTCTTTTACTTAGCATGATTATTATGAATTTCATCCATATTTTTCTGTACCTTGATACTTCACTCATTTTTATTCCAGAATACTACTTCCTTGTATAGATATACCTATGTGTATATGTATATACATATTTCATTGTTTAGCCATTTACCTGTTGGTGGCTGTGTTGTTTCCAGTTTTGGGCTATTATACATAAAGCTTTTAGGGACATTTGTATACAAATCTTGCGTGAACATAGGTTTTTATTTTTCTTGGATAAATACCTAGGGATGAAATGACTAGATCATAGATGGTTTAACAAACTTTAACTTTTTAAGAAACTGCCCAACTGCCTTTCAAAGTTTTTTTTTTTTTTTTTTTTAATGTTTTTTATGTTTTCACAAAAGTGTGTTTGAGTTCCAGTTACTCTACATTGTCCCTAACACTTGGTGTGGTCTATCTTTATAAGTTAAGCTATTCTAATAGACGTGTAGTGGTATCTGATTGTGGATTTTATTTCCATTTCCTTAATGACAAATGATGTCGAGTGCTTTGTCATGTGCTTGTTATTCATCCAGCTCCTTTGCCGAGTATATCTTCGATTTTTTTTTGCCTGTTTTTGTTTTTTTAATTATTGGGTTTTGACAATTCTTTATATATTCTGGAAACCCCGGTGGAGTAGTGGTTAAGTACTACAGCTGCTAAGATACAAATCCTTTGTGAGATACATGATTTGCAAAGATTTTCTCCCAATCTTTGAGTTATTTATTAATTATCTTAGCAGTGTCTTGAAAAACAGAAAATTTTAACTTTGAATAAGTCAGGTTTATCATTATTTTTTCTTTTATGAATCATGATTTTGGTATCCTATCTATGAAATCTTTGCCTAATGAAAGACCACAAATACATTATCCTAACTTTTTTCTAATAGTTTTAGATTTTTAGGTTTACCTTCAGGATCATGATTCGCTTTGAGTTAATTTTTTCATATGGTGTAAGGTGTGGATAGAAGTTTTGTTTTTTTGCATATGGATATCCAGTCGTTCCAACACCATTTGTTGAGAAGACAATTCTTTCACCACTAAATTGCCTTTGCGCTTTTGTCAAAACTCAGTTGTCATACATATGTGGGTCTATTTCTAGATTCTCTATTCTATTCTATTGATATATTTTCTATCTTTATGCCAATACTGTCTTGATTACTGTAGCTTTACAATGAGTCTAATTCAAGTTCTTTTCCAAGTTATTTTGGTTATTCTAAGTTCATTGCATTTCCATATGAATTTTAGGAAAAATTTCTGCAAAATCATTTTGTTGAATTTTGATTGAAATTGTGTTAATTGTTGTCTTGGTTATCTGTTGCTGCTATACCAGAAATACCACAAGTGGATGGCTTTAGCAAAGAGAAATTAATTCTCTTGCAGTCTAGTAGGCTAGAAGTCTAAATTCAAGACATCAGCTCCAGAGGAAGGCTTTCTCTCTGCCAGCTCTGGAGGAAGGTCCTTGTCATTAATCTTCTACTGGTCTAGGAGCTTTACAGTGCAGGGACCCCAGGTCCAAAGAATGCACACTCCTGGCTCTGCTTTCTTGGTGGTAAGAAGTCCCCAACTCTCAGCTTGCTTCCCTTTCCTTTTATCTCTTTTAAGATAAAAGGTGATGCAGGCCACACCCCAGGGAAACTCCATTTAGATTGGATCAGGGATGTGACCTGAGTAAGGGTGTTACATCCCACCCTAATCCTCTTCAGCATAATCTAGTCATGCCTCATTAACCATTGGCAGGGAATAGGATTTACAACAAGTAGGAAAATTATATCAATCACAAAATGGAAGACAACCACACAATACTGGGAATCATGTCCCAGCAAATTGATACACATGTTTTTGGGAGGCACAATTCAATCTACGACAATTGTATAGATCAGTTGAGGAAGAACTGACATCTTAACAATATTGATTCTTCTTATTTATGAACATGGTATAATTCCCCATTTAACCAGGTCTTCTTTTATTTCTCTCAGTATTATTTTTCAATTTTCAGTGTACTTGTCCTTGCACATCTTTCATCAGTTATTCCTTTTATTATTATTATTGCAAATGTTACCTTTTTTATTTCTGATTTATAGTGTTTTAGCTAATATGAGTAGTAATAACTTTGGAAATATTGATCTTGAATTGCATAACCTTGCTAAAGTCAATTATTCCTTCTTGTAGCTTTTCTTGTAGATAGCAATGAATTTTCTGCATAAATGATAATGTCATATGTGAATAAAGACAATTTTAATTGCTTATTACTGTGTCGAAGCAATATTGCCCTATATATTATTTCCTTTATGTCTGGGAGACTTGCTATAACATTTCTTGAGTTAGAGTCTGCTGGTGATGAATTCTTTCACTTTTATTTTTATAGCTAGAAGAGTATTTTGTCTTCATTTGTAAAAGATATTTTCATCGGATATAGAATTTCAGTTGTTGTGTGTTTTGTTTTTTGTTATTGTTGTTGTATTTTAAATTTGTTATTTCAGTCTTTTCACTGACATTGTTCTCAGTGTTCCTTGTATGTGTTAAGCATTTTTTTCCTCTGCTTTTAAGATTTTCTCTTTATCACTTGTTTTGAGCGATTTGATTATGTTGTGCTTTGCTGTAATTTTCTTTATGTGTGTGTGTGTGTGTCTGTGTGATATTCCTTGGGCTTCTTGGATGCATGTTTAGAGTTTTAGGATATTTCTTCAAACATTTTTCTATTTCAATCTTCCTTCTTTCCTTCAGATATCCCAATTACACATATGTTGGGCCTCTTGAAGTTGTCCTGTAGATGAAATGATGCTTTTTTTTAGTTAAAAAAGAAAATAGTTTTTCTCTCTGTGTTTTATTTTGGGTGGTATCTCTTCACATTCACTAAGTCTTTCTTGTGCAATGTATTATCTGTGATTAATCCTATCCAGCTATTTTTGTTCTCCTGTATAGAAGTTAGATTTGGGTTATTTATATATTTTCAATATCTCTACTTAAGTTTCTGAACATGTTGAATACTGGTTTATGTCCTGTTTTAATGTAATATCATGTGTCTTGTCACGTTTTAATAAATATTTTCATTTCCTTGCCTGCTAATTCTAACATATATGTCACTTTTGGATCTGTTTTGATTGATTTATTTTTTCCTCATCATGGATGTTATTTGTCTGCTTCTTTGCATTTCTGATAATTTTTGTGTGGCTGACAGACATTGTGATTTTTACTTTGTCAGATGCTGGATAATCTTGTATTCCTATTCTTTAAGGTTTTTTCTTAGATACAGTTACTTCGAAATAGTTTGGTCCTTTCAGGTCTTGTAGCTAAGATTTATTTGATGTGACCAGAAAATAATTCTCTACTGTATATCCTGTGAGTTATATGATTGTCTAGTTTGGCTAGAACAGGCACAATTCCCAACCCTGTGTCAATAGCCTAGTAATGTCCCCTTGAATCTTTTTCGGTGGGTCTTTCCTTGGCCTTGGAGAGTTTTTTCACATATATGTGCTGATGAGTAATTTGCTGACTACTAAATGGGAACCTTTCTGTAAAGAGAGGGTTTCTCTTTCATTCCACAGTCCCCTCTTTGGTATGGTGTGTATAAACTCTAGTTGTCTTGGTTTCCCTGGACTCTCAGATTCTGCTCCTCAAATCTGGGAGTCTGCAAGGCTGCACCAGGATTCTGCTTCCTGCACCATAGTGGGACAGTATCCGAAAGCTGTAAGCTCATGTAACTGTAAGGCTCACGTTTTTAGTTTCTCATCTGTCAGAGATCGTGCTCCTTTGGTGCTTGATCTCAAATGTCTTGAAAACTATTGTTTTATATATTTTGTCTGGTGTTTTTGGTTGTTGTAGGTGGGTGGATAAACCCAAGCCCGTGATACTCCATCTTCACTAGAAACAGAAATCCTTGTAGGTATATATTTTTTAAATCAGGTCTGAAAAAAAAATTAACACTTTTCAAACTATACAGTCTTTCTGTGTTTCACTAGGAGTGATTTCTTCCATCCTCTTCCATGGCTATGCCAGTGTTTCTTTATTCTCTTTAAATCTCCAACCTCACTTCCTCCCCCATCACTCACAGCAGGTGATCTAGTCTCCTACTTCATAGGAAAATAGATGCCCACAAATGGAAGTCCTATAACATGCTTAAGACTACTCTCTTCATCTGTGTTCTGAATCTCATTGCCTTCTACCCCCTTAAGGCCTTCTTTATTAGTTATCCCTGTAGTCCCTTCTAGCTTTCTCATTGCCTTTATCCAAGATTCTTGAAAGTTGGTTCTACCTTCTAACTTCATTTTCCTTTCCTCTACTCTCTGCAGTCTGACTCTTACTTCTCTATCTTAGATCGTAGGTCACTAACAACTTGTTGTTGCTAAACCCAGTGGACACTTTTGGTCTTTCTCTTATTTGTCACTATTGATCATGCCCTGCTTTTCCCTCCTTTTTAAAATGTTTCTTCCCAGGTTTAGTGTTTACCTTTTCCGGACATGCCTTCTCAGTTCTCTGATTTTTGTCAGCCAGTACCTTACATGCTTGTGTTGCTCAGGGTTGCACAGGGCTCTGTTTTAAGTCCAGAGCTATGTAGTAGATAGGTCTGGATTCAAGCCCTTTCTTTTGTACTCTACTGAATGATATTAGGCACTGAGTGGTATTGTGCATTCATATAGTGCCTATATTTTTCTAGATAACATTTATCATAACTATATTTAAATTATTTATTCACTTTGGTTAAAGTCTTTTTTCCAACTGGCATATAAGGGCGGGAATCATTGTCTCTCTTGTTTACCACTACTTCCCAACATCTAATATTAGCTGACATTAAAAAAACAGAAAGTTAATAAATGAAGTGATATGTAGTTGGATTCAAATACTGCTTTGCCACTTACCAATAAGAATTCTTGAGGAAGCCTTGGTTACCTCATCTATAAAGTAAAAATAATAATGATATCTAGTTTATGGGCTTGTGTAAGAATAAAAAATAAAAATCATGAGAAATATTCATCACATTACCTGGAACAAAAGAGATACTCAATATATATTAGCTGTCATGATGATCACCATCACTGTCATTATCCTCAATATCCCCAATATCACTGCCCCAGTTCAGTCACTTAGATTGTTAAAGTAGCTTCAAGTCATTCCCCTCCTACAACCTGTTCTCCACACCAAAGCTCAAGTGTTCATTGTGAAATAAAAAAGACCTAAAAATGTCATTCTCAGCTTATGCCCCTTAAAACGCCACTCCTAAAAACTCTCAGGAAAGGGCGAAAATAACTGACTTGGCTTAAAAGAGTCATTTTGATCTGGTCCTTGTCTTCTGTACAACATAACCTTAAGGTCATACAACTTTTGCGCACTTCAATCCCATCCAATCATGCCCAGCACTTCGGTCCTAATGAACTACTTTCTTTTCCCAAACAGTTACACTTTCTCTTGCCTCTCAGCCTTTTCACATACTTTTTCTTCCCAGAACACTACATTATCTGCATTATTTATTTGGCTAATTCCTACACATTCTTCAAATTTCAGTTTCGGGGCCACCACCCCTGGAATTTTTCCCTGACTGCCCACATCCAGGTTAGGTATGACTTGATATGTTCCGTACAATCGAGTATTGTCCTCTCTAGAACTCCAGTTACAATGATTGTAATTGTAAACTTCTTGAAGGCAAGGATAGTGCCCATCTAGCACATTGCTGGCAAAGTGTACCCACTCAATAAAAGCTTGTTGAATAAATGAGTAAAATACAGTTGGAAGAACAAATGCACAAATACTGAAAGTATAATTTAGGGAAATGAGGTATTATTTAAGTATTATATAAATTCCATGGTGAAGATATTAATTCCAGTTGGTGCTCAATAAATACTTGGGGAAAAAAAAAACCCAATATTTTATTCATTCAGACAGAGGTCTAGAATTCAGGATGCAAGTCTTCTAGATTATGGCACTTTCCATGGCATTATTCTGCTTCCCTAAAATATATTAGCCAGAGAGATATCCTAAGATTGAGATTATACACAACTCAGGGAATACCTTAACTATTAATAAAGAAAAAAAAAAAACTTTTTTTCTCATAGTTAATATTGTCTTTTCCTGAAAAGAGGAGCCCACCCATCCACGGCTTGAGTATTTTTCCAGATGTTTCATTCTGCAAAATACGAATAATTTGTGAGTCCTTTTCAGTGTGAAAAGGTCAGTGATCTCACCTTTTTGTCACCATTCTTATACAAAATCAGGTTAAAATGTCAAAAAGCATTAGCTGAGAGCCCACTGAACGTGGAATCTTCCTCCAGTCATGATTTTAATAAATCACTCATGATCTAATACATGAAAAATAAATGTGTGCAAGGGAGAACCACATTTTTCACCCTGGTGTTTTGTTAAAAGAAGTACCATTTCTGCTGTTTAATTTCCAGCCAAACTATGAAACAGGCTAGTAGTGGCAATGGAAATTACCTTCCTCCTCCATTGGTGTAGGTGGAAAAGGAGAGTGAAAGAGCCAAATTATGAGTTTTCATCTGTGGGTGAGTAATAACGACCATTACGAAGAAGTGTGATTCATCTCCTGTGAAAACGCACAGAGGCTGCTTGGGGAGCAAGGCCTGAAAACTCCTTTCATTGTCTAATGCAAGGGCAAACTTCAGTAACGAAGAGGGGAAAGAAAATGACTAGTCAGGCTTCTGGTGGCAGTGGTTAATGACAGTGCCCGTGGTGGGAGCGAGATGGGAGGGTGGAAGCCTCTCATCCAGGGCATGAGTGGAATGCCCACTCTGGGCTGGATCCAGACCTGCACGTGTGCTCTGGGTATAGAGCTTTCGGTGAGTCAAAAAATAGTGCTATCCTTGTATCGTCTCAGCAGTGGTATGGATTCATAAGGATGGCTCTTTCTTCAAAACAGCAGACAGAAAGCATGGCTATCCTCTTTTCCAAGCTGCAGAAGATAGGAAAGACAGTCAAACCTTGATGCACTCAGTAAACTCTTCCATGCTTGCCTTCTCTTTAACTACTTGTTTACGGCTGTTAAAAATTTTTTATACTTCTTTTACTCAAAACATCACAACGTATTTTAGTCCATTGGGTTACCAATTGGCTTCCCAACTTGCTCTAGATTTTTCTGTATCTATAACACCTTGGTCTCTTTGGATTTTATTGTTTCACTGGTTTATTTCACCTGTGGTACATGTCCAATCCAGTTAAAATTTGTTTATGTTTTGAAACTTTGCTCTTTATGTAGAATGCAGTAGTTTTTTTTTTTAAGTGGAATTCCACATAGTTACCTCTTTTTTGTATGCATAAACTTTAGTTCTTGCTATTATTAGCCATTGTACAAAATATTATCTCTGTTTTCATTGGTGTGCCGGACAATTCCCTATTTAGTATAATCTGATAATTTCATTCATGTACTTCTTCTTCCAGGTCATTAATAAAGTTGTCGACCAAACTAAGCCTGACATTCATCCCCGTGGCTCCCTGTTACTGGTCCTTCTCTGCAGCTCAACACATTGCCCTTTACCAGCAATTTTTTTTTATTTGCCAGCCACTTTGCAATCCTCTAGATATTGCTCATATCCAGCCTTTTTAAATTAACTTTTGAATGGTGTTTCAAAATCTTGTTGAGCGCCTTGTGCACAATAAGCACTAGATAAATATTAGTTTTTGTTGGTGGGTGATGTCAAGTTGATTTCAACTCATAGTGACCCCGTGGGACAGAGTAGAACTGCCACATAGAGTTTTTTTTTTTTTTGGCTATAATTTTTACAGGAGGAGACTGCCAGGTCTTTCTGCCGTGGAGCCTCTGGGCGGGTTGAATCTCCACTGTTTCTGTTAGCAGCTGAGCACTTAACCATTGAGCCACCAGGTCACCCATCTTGGGCCTAGAATTTCTTGCTACTTTAGATAATTTTTTTTTTTTTAAGATAAATATTAGCAGAACTTCATTGGATCACCAGGTCACCAATTTGTTTTATCCATTTCAGTTTGGCTTTCGCTACTCTCACCAAAAAAAAAAAAAAAGAACATAAATCCTTATTGTGGCATACATTCTAAAATTGCTTTGAGCCACTTTCTCTAGTCCTTTTAAATACTTGGAAACACTGGTGACATAGTGGCTAGGTGATATGACTGCTAACCAAATGGCAGTTTGAAACCAGGCACTCCTTAGAAACTCTATGGAGCAGTTCTACTCTGTCCTATAGGGTTGCTATGAGTTGGAATCACCTGGATGGCAATGGATTTTTTTTTTTTTTAAATACTTAAGAAATCTATTTTCTTCTGATACCTTAGAGACTATCTTAATCCAGTGTGCTAGTATAGATTAAAAAAGAAGAAAGAAAGCAAAATATCAAATTACTATGTACATTCTGCAATAACTTTAATATTTATCAGTTTTAAAGAAGTCTTTCTATACACTAAAAAAAAAATTTTTTTTTTCTATACACTAATGGGATTTGGCATTTATAATAAATTGATATTTACAGGAAGACCAAAAACACTTGTAAGATATAAGAGAACCAATAATTAAGTGATACAGAAAGGTACTAATATATTTTTAAAATTTCTTCTAAACTATATTGAGAGGGGCAGACAGGTACATAGAAAAAAATTTTTTTTTTTTTTTAAGAAGGGAGTCTGAATTTAGACACCAGTTTCAGACTGAATTCTGACTCTATTACTCACTAGATAAATGACATTGGGAAAGTAATGTAACCCCTTTTGCCTCAGTTTCATCATCAGTAAAATGGGGATAACAATATTCAACCTTATAAAATTTTGTGAATGTCACAAATAATGTAAGTAAGGACCTAGGAAAGGTCTTAGCATATGGCAGACTGGACAAATTCCTGCTGTTTCCCTAATGGCAGGAAACAGCTGCCTCTGGCCCATTGCTTAAACCAGAAGTATAGGAGAGATCTTTGATTGACTTCCCCTCTTCTACCTTCACATGCAAGCAATAGCAAGTCCTCTTGCCATTTTCTGAAGAATACACCTCAAATCCATCCTCGGTGCCTCACCCCTGGCCTCTGCAATAGACTTTGACTGGTCTCAACTCAGCCCCCTTCTGGTTTACTGCCTACATAGCAGCCAGGCTTAATAACTAAAAGTTCAAATCAGATCCTATGACTTCATTGCCTACACCTTTCAGAGACTTCCCACTGAGTTTAAAATAAAATCCAAAGCCCTTATTTACTTATGATCTGGCCCGTTCCTTCAGACCACAAGCTTCAAGAGGGCAGGGACCAGATCTGTCATTCCACACTTACCCAGCAGTATCTAGCACATTGCTCGACACCCAGGAGGCACTCAAAATTACTTGCTGAATGAAGGAAAGATTCTGCACGGTTGCTGCAAGGAAAATAGAAAGACGATTTTCTCCCAGGTTAGTCAGAGAATTTCTTCCTAGGTCTGTGTTCTAAAATAGATTGCTCCAAGATGTGTTACAGTGAGAAATGGTAAAACTATGATTGCTCCCGTACTGGTGCCACCTTTACTATCCATCCAGACTCTGACATTTAACAATCATTGAGTATTCAAGAATGCATTCTTATGGATTAAAGTAACTATTTGTTAAAGAGGAGGAGGCTGGAATTAAAATAGAGAATCCTTTGATGAGCATTCCGTTCAAATCATTAGAATTTCATATAGATGTAATTGCTCCCTTAGAAATAGATTAAATAGACAGAACACTCTAAATGACATTTTTACATTGTTAAAGCACAATTGATTACAAATTATGGGTATTTTAAGCCAGGCGTGTCTCCTCTCCATCAATCTGTGTTATCATGGCCATCTTTTGAATCAGATTGTTTGCTAATGCAAACCTAAAATGAGCAATGCCCGAAGCAGCATTAATGAGGAGAATCAAGTGACAACCCACCAACCATTTGATTTTCTCGCCAGGGCATGGTGTCTGGAGAAATTTGTTTTCCTTCGTTTGTATACACCAGCGTAGCTTCTGCTAATGGGTATTTTTTCAGATGAGGAGTCATGAATGCCTTTAAGCTTTGAGGTGCTCATCATTAGCAGTTAAGGAGCATCTTAGAGAACAAGGGCGGGAATTCTCCCCGAAAGCTGAAGGTTGAGATGCTGCAGGGCTATTTTAGATGCTGAATTTTGACATTTATACCCATTCAAATGAGGAACATAATATATGAAGTTGATGAAGACAGTGAAGTCACCAGGCTTCCAATCATGCAAAGCAGAAGACTGCTCAGCCAGTGCCTTTGGTCAGATTCTGATGTGCTGTTTGCCTGCACGACTTTTCATAAGCGCCTGGGATGATGCATGATGAAAATCACCTATAACAAAACAAAAACTTTCAAGGCAAAGTTACTTTGTTTCTTCTTTAAAAATCTTAGAAGGACTGGTGTTTTGTGTGTGGGACAGTGGGGATATGCTCAGGGAACCATGCAACTTAAGAAATGTCGAAAATCATACTGGGAAGCTATGAGAATGGAGACATCGATAATTCTGATAATAGAGGTTAGCTATACTTACTGGTGGCACAGTGGTTAGAGCGATTGACTGCTAACTGAAAGGTCAGAGGTTGGAAACGACCAGCAGCTCTGAGGAAGAAGGATGTGGCAGTCTGCTTCAGTAGAGATTTACAGCCTCGGAAACCCTATGGGGTTGTCATGAGTTGGAATACACTCAACAGCAATGGGTTATACCTACTGTTAATTAAATAATTTTTATCCATTATAAATATCCACTAAAGAGGTAACAATGTATGTGAGGGAGGATACTAAGCACAAAAAAGTGAAAACTTGTCCAAAACGGGTAGATACTGCTTTAGAAGGCAGAGTACCATATCCCGAGGAGCAGACAGTGGCGAGTGCTGATCTTCGTTCTTGGCATGTAAGAGTGGACACCAACCTCCTTCCCCCCCAGCTTCCCGAGCTCACTGCCCTAAATAAATGGAATCAGTGTTTTCTCCTACCATATAGTGAACAATTAAATTATACGTAAAAGCAGTAGGTGGAGCTAAGACAAACTGTGTCTGTCATATGTCGTTTAAATTGGATACCCTCACCTTAGAGAAAGGCTCACAGATGTACACCACAAAAGTCACCTATATGCAGTATGAAAGTAAGACTTCTAAGTGAACAACAAAGAGAGGAAGTCACAGAGTAGGCAAAGGCACCCCAGGCAGATGCAAACAATATAAAGGATGGGCCACAGTCTTGACGTCAGATGAATTTGAATCCAGGGCAAAGATATTAATCGGGAACGGCACTTTATACGATACAGAATGCAGTTTTCAGTGAAGGTCTCACAATAAGAATATCTAATCACCAAGCAAAACAGCATCCAGATTCATTATAAAAGTTACCAGGAATACGAGGAAAAATAGGATACTGTAGTTTATTTCTTGCAGTCATCAGCAGACTAAATGAACCAAAAAAAAAAAATAGTAATAACAATTATAATATATATATTATAACATATATAATAAAAATGTATAAGGTAATATAATGTATATATCCCACTGCTGATGCGTCAGTTCCGACTCATAGACTCATAGCAATCTAAAGGATTGCGAAGTGGCTGGCAAAAAAAAACCAGATAACTGCCTCAAAGAATTTCTGAGGCACCGCTGGTAGATTTGAACTGCTGACATTTTGGTTAACAGCTGAGCTCTTAGAAAACCTAAATAACATAGTTAATAATGTGATTTAATTCAGGTAAACATCAGATATATTACCCTAAAAACAGAAAATACCTTTTGTTTTCATATGCTCAAAGACATTTGCAAAAATTAATATGTTGTCCATACATAAAACTTCAACAAATCCACCAAAGTCAAAACAGCGCCCAAAACATTCTTTGATCAAATGTAAAAACAGGAAAAATTTCAAAACATAATTATTTAAAAAGTAACAACAGCAAACACAACTATGTGGAAATTTCAAAAAATTTCTCTTAAACAACCCTGAGTCAATAGTGATCTCAAAGCCCAAACCACAGTACATCCAGAAGGGATTGATGAAAACATGACTTGCCATTATCTACCTGTCTGTCTGTCCGTCTGTCTATCCAACCATCCATCCACCGACCTATCTGTGTCTAAAATTATGCTCCAAGGAAAATCTATAGAACAAATAATGCTACTAACAAACAAGAAAAATGATTGAAATTTCTAAGAAAATCAAAGAAATAATTACGAAGAATAAGAGCAGAAGTTAATGGATTAGAAAGCAGAAAAATTACAGAACTAATGAGTAAACCCAAAGCTAGGCTAACGTAATCAGGGGAAAGAGAAAAAGTGAGATACAAAAAAGTAAATGACAATGGATACAAGCACAGAGAAAATGAAAAGAGTCACAGGAGACTGTTTTGATCAGCTCTGTGTAAACATAACAAACCATGTGGATGAAGAGGATGAGTTTGTAAGGAAACACATAGAAAATACAGAAAATCCATACAAACCAAATTCTATAAAAGAGCTGATTTCAAAGCAAATTTCTAATTAAATTTTAAAGAACAATGCTGTCCAAATTGTTTCAGAAAGTATAAAAATGAAGGAAAATTTCCATACTTCTAATGGAACTATAACATTGATAGCAATATCTAATGATGTTTGAATAGAAAAGAAACCTAGAAAAAATAAACCCTGAAGCAGAAGCCATAAATAAAATATCTCCAAACATAATCCTAACACATATTAGGAGAAATGCCAACAGATGTAAGGGTAGTTCAATGTTCAGAAATGTATTAATATAAATCATATAATAGATCAAAAGAGAAAAAAAACCATGGGATCATCTGCATAAATATATGAAAAACACTTGGTAAATTTCACCATCAAATTTCAACAAAATAAGAAATGCATAATAGAATATAAAAACACTGATAATATCTTTATATATAAAGCATTTCTGTCTCAAACCCAAGACCAACATCCATGCTTAGTAGGGAGACACTAGAAGCATTTTCACTAAACGTCAGGTCTGTGGTATCGCCATTATTTAACCTTGTTCTGCAGATACTAATCCACGTAATTAGACAAGAAAAAGACGTAAGGTTTAAATTTTGGAAGAAAGAAGTCAGATTGTTATTATTTGTCATTGATATAATTGAGGCTTGGAAACCTCAAAAGAACCCAAGGCTGCATAAAGCATTAATATAAAAAGCAATTGCTTTAATATGGAAAAACAACAACCGGCTAAAAGATATAATTGGAAAAAAGCTCCAAATGTGATAGTAATAAAAGTGATCAACTACCTAAGAGTAACTTTCACAAGAAATGTGGAAGAGCCATGTAGTCATTTTAAGGAAACTTTGAATGAAACGAACAGTTGAAAAGCGTTCCATATTCTTGAATAGGAATTTTCACTATCATAAGGATACAAAGTCATCCTAAGTTAACTCATAAATTCGACATGATCCCAATAGACAAACTGATTCTAAAGTTAATATGAAAAAATAAGCATATTACTATATCCAGGAAAGTTCTACAAAGGAGTAAGTGAAGGGAATACACCGACCAGATATGAAAACATATCATAAATCTACCATACTTACCTTACAACCATTGTATTTGCACATGTATAAAAGGATAGATGGATAAAGTCTACGATTTAAAAAAAAAAAAACTATTGCTGTCGAGCCGATTCTGACTCATAGTGACCTTATGGGACAGAGTTTCCTGCCCCATGGAGCTTCCAAGGAGCACCTGGTGGATTCGAACAGCCAGCCTTCTGATTAGCAGCTGTAGGTCTTAACCGCTATGCCACCAGGGTTTCCCGTCTATGATAAAGGTGGCTTCAAATCAGTGGACAATTAAGCAATTGGAAAGAAACCAACTAGATAGACTGAAAAATTATATTTCTACCACGCATCTTATACCCAAATAAATCTCCAATCTTAGATAAAATATCTAGAATAAGCAAGTACATAGAGCCCAGAGCTTAGTAGCTGCCAGGGGCCAGGAGAAGGGAGGAGAAAAGGAGGACTCAGTGCTTAGGGGACACTGAGCTTTTGTTAACAGTGATGGGAACGTTTGGGATAAGAGTGAAGACTGAACGACATGAGCAGAATTAATGTCACTGAACTGTACATACGAAGGCCACTGAAATGGCAAATGTTTTGTTACATATACATTTACCACAAAAATGCTAAAAATCACAATCGATCAAAAATTTAGACACAAAAACTAAAACCATAAAAGTGCTACAAAAACTGTGGGAGAATTGTTAGTATATTCTTTAAATAAGAAAGACAGTTTGGTGTATGTCACCAAACTCAAAGACCGTAAAATAAGACTGATGGCCACACATACCATGAACGCAGTTGACAAATGAGAAACATATTGGCAAAAGAGCTGATTTCTTAAGTATATAAACGGTGGTAACAAGTCAAAAACACCAACAATTGAATAGAAAACTAGCTAAAGAATTTGAATAGATAGTTAATAGAAAAGAGAATACAAATGGTACTTGGACACACGATAAGAATCTCACCCTCAATCATAGAAAGATAATTGCAAACGAAAACTATCAGGTAGAATTTTTAATTACCATATTTATTAGTTTCCTATTACCACACATTTACTAGCTTTAAACAACACAGATTTTCTTTCTTATACTCCTGGAGGTAATAAATCCAAAATGGGTCTCACCAGGCTAAGATCAATGTGTGCGCAGGGCTGTGTTCCTTCCCCAGGCTCTAAGGGAGAATCTGCTTCTTTGCCTTTTCTAGCTTCTAGAGCTGCCTCAACTCTTTGGCTCCTGACTCCTTTTGCTCTTCAAAGCCATCAAAGTCACCACTCTCACCCCTGCTTCCATAGTCACCTCTCCTTTGACTCTCCTGCCCCCATCTTTTATTTATAAGGACTTTTGCGATTATTTTGAGGACTTGCCTAGGTAACCCAGAATAATCTCCCCATTTTAAAATCTTTCCATTAATCACATCTGTGAAGTCCTTTGTGCCATGTAATCTAACATATTCCCGGGTGTCAAGAATTAGGATGTGGGCATATTTAATGTTTAGGGGTGGACATTATTCTACCTGTCACACCATATTAAAAATATTAATATATTTGATAACACAGTATATTGGATAAGAGTATTGGTAAACAGGCCCTTTAGGCATTGCTAAACAAATAAACCAAACCCGTTGACATGTGTTGATTCTGACTCATAGTGACCCTATAGGACAGACTAGAACTGCTCCATAGGATTTCCAAGGATTCAAACTGCTGACCTTTTTGGTTAGCAGCTGAGCGCTTAACCACGGTGCTAACAGGGCCCCTGGGCGTTGCTGGAGGCTGGTAAACCTCTTCGTACAGTCATGTGGAATATCCATAAGATTGCAATTACACTTCTAGGAAATTCTCTTACAGATTCACCTCCCCTTGGTAAGCCTGATGCTCTGTGGAGCATTTTTGTAACATCAAAGAATTGAAAATAAGTAAATCACCATCAAAAGAGAACTGGCTGAAGAAACTACTGTATATTGATAAAGTGGAATTGGGTTTGGGCTGAGATGGAAAATACCTCCAAGGTGCTGCAGATCATGTTTCATTGTTTATAACAGAGGCACTTCCAAAAAAAAAAAAATGTTTTTACATTTTAGCATCTCTGACGTCAGGACATGTCTTTCTACTATTGGCCTGTCGTAGTTTAAATGGCTGGATGATTTTTCTTTCATAGCTGTAAAATAATACTGTGTTTTGTGGTCAGTGAGATCTCACATTTGATGAAATAGTGTAGTTAAGTGGTGAAAAAAGTCAGATTAATGTGCAACCATGTGCTATATGTGCAACAAAACAAATACATATATAAGAAAAAAAACAAACCGAACCCAGTGCCGTCGAGTCGATTCTGACTCACAGCGACCCTATAGGACAGAGTAGAACTGCCCCATAGAGCTTCCAAGGAGCGCCTGGCAGATCTGAACTGCTGACCCTTTGGTAGTTAACCACTACGCCACCAGGGTTTCTTAATACATGTATACACACTTATATTTCCCCTCTTTATTAGATCATTAGCATAAACATTTAAACATGCTTTTTTCCTTCCATTAAAAAAAAATTTCCTCTTGATCATTTTTTCCCTCTCAAAATATTATCCCTTTTCTTTTATAGTAAACTTCCTTAAAGTGTTAATTAAAAACAACAACAACAACAACTTGATGCCATGGAGTTGATTTCAACTCATAGTGACCCTGTAGGACAGAGTATAACTGCCCCATAGGGTTTCCAAGGAGCGGCTGGTGGATTTGAAGCGCTGACCTTTTGGTTAGCAACCAAGGTCTTAACCACTGCACCACCAGGACTCCATCAAGTGTTAATATACACTCATTTTCTTCAGTTTCCTTTCTGCTGTTTACGCTTAGTTCTATCCTAATTCATTTTTGCTCCACTAAAACTCTTTTCATCATTATTGACATTGACCTCTGGTTAATAAATTGGTTAGCAGCATTCAACACAATTGTCACTCCTCCTTCTTGAAATAATTTTTTCCTTGGCTTCTAGGACACCATGCACTAATTTCCACTTCCCCATTGCTGCTCCTTCTCAGTCTCTTCGCTTTTTGCTTCTTATCTCTTTCACTACTAAGTGCTAGAGGGAAGTCCGGGGTCCACCCATGGCCCCTTGACCTTCTCTATCTACACTTGCTCCTGTGGGGTCCCCTCCAATCTCACAGTTTCAAATACCATTTATTTGCCTTTGACTCTCAAATTTTTATCTCCAGCTCAGATCTTATTCCCTGTATTTCAGATTAGTATGCACAACTGTCTGCACAACATTTCCAATGTAATGCCTAATAACCCCTTCAAACTTAGTGTATCTAAAACTGAACATTTCTTCTTTCACCCAAAACCTGCTTCTCCTTCTGTCTTCCCCATCTGAGGTAATGGCACTTCCGTTCTTCCAGTTGTTCTGGCTAAAATCCTTGGAGTTACTCCTGACTCCTGACTTCCTCTTACAGCCCATGTCCAAGCCATAGTCCAGTCTTGCTGACGCTACCTTCGAACTGTTCCCAGAATCTGACCATGACTCATCTCTTCCATTGTCTCCTTTCTAGTCCAACAAGCCCATCATCACCATTTGCCTGTCTCACAGCAAGTTCCTCCTAAGTACGGTTCCAACTGCGGCTCTTGCTCCTCTTTGTCAACAAA
The DNA here is from genome assembly GCF_030014295.1 of Loxodonta africana. NCBI lineage: Eukaryota > Metazoa > Chordata > Mammalia > Proboscidea > Elephantidae > Loxodonta > Loxodonta africana. The sequence goes on along the minus strand of NC_087358.1, from coordinate 8,756,107 downwards.
ACGTCCAGAGTGCCCTGTTGTACAGTAAGTCAGATCATGTCACTCCTTGTTCAAAACCCTCTGATGGCTCCCTGTTTCCTTCAGGGTAAGAACGATGTTCATTACAGCGACAAACCCCTCCCTCTCTGGCCCACCATTGAAGTTGGCCTCATTTCCTACTCTTTGTTCTCAAGCACAGGCTTTACTGATATCCACAGAATTCACTCTCTCACATTCTCAAGTCCTTACTCAAATGTCACTTTCTCCATAAGGCTTTTCCTGCTCTCTCACTCTTAAATTCCCCCAGCCCCTTTCTACAGCATCCCAAGAGTCCCAATGCCCATTTCCTGTTTGATTTTTCTTCATAGTAAGTATCCTCTTCCAATATACTGCTAAATTAGTGTTTCTCTTGTTTATTATCTGTCTCCTCACACTAGGATGTACACTTCTAGAAGGCAAAAAATACTGACTGTTTCGTTCACTGCTGTACATCCCATGGAGCCCTGGTGGTGCAGTGGTTAAGAGCTCAGCTGCTAACCAAAAGATCACCAGTTCAAATCTGCCAGCTGCTCCTTGGAAACCCTATGGGACAGTTCTACTCTCTCCTATAAGGTCACTATGAGTCACAATCAACTCAACGGTAATGGGTTTGGTTTGGGTTTATACATCCCATTCTCAGAAGAGTGCCTGACTCATATCGAGTGCTCAGTAAACATTTATTGAAAGGGTTATGAATTCCTTGCTTGGGCATAGAATAGTTCTGAAAAGATATACAACAGAATGATAGCAGAGCTTCGTCTATGGAGGGGAACTGAGTATCTGGGGGACAAATGGGAAAAGGAAACATCTTTTTACTTTATACACCTTTTACCTTCAAGTTTTATATTTGTGTTACTATTTAAAACAATCAAATTAGGTTCTTTAAAAACAATTTTAAAATGCTGGGTAAAGGATCTCACCTCAACTGCGAGTAGGCAGAGCAACAGTTTTGAATCAAGAAGGTGGCCATTCTGGGTCACTTATCACTGTCTTTGTTCTGGACAAGTCATATATAGTCTACTATGTAGACAATGTATAGTGGAGCATATAGTAGAACAATGTACAGTGCAACATACTCTATGTTTTGCCAGGCATATAGGAATTTAACACTAGTCAGTAAGGAGGGAAGGAGACCTTGTGATGTAGCAGTTAAGCATTCAGCTGTGAACCAAAAGGTTGGTGGTTTGAACCCACTCATGGCTCCTTGGGAGACAGCCCCAGCAATCTGCTCCCATAAAGATTATAGCCTAGGAAACACTGTGGAGCAGTTCTACTCTGTCACTCGGGGTTACTAAGAGTCAAAAATCGACTGGATGGCAGCTAACAAAACAACAGTAACAAGGAGAGCTGGAGATATTCTCAGCCATCATCACTGGTTCTTTCTTTCCCAATCTAGTACCCCGCTTTTCAAGAAAATTTGAGAAAATGTGTATGTAAACTAGATCTCTTGAGGTCAGTGTCAAATCAGCACTAGAGCCACAGCAACAAGTTTTCACCTTTCCCGCTCAGCAGGAGGCAGGGACCAGCCTGAGGCGGGCGGGTGAATAAACCAGCTTCCATCCAGTCGATTCTGACTCATAGCAACCCTGTAGCTGCTGACAAAGCAGACCAACTCAGTGTCTCTAGCTGCAAAAGACGGACGGAAACAATATCTGATCAATCAGGAACCAGTTACTGGCTCGCAGGTAGTGGTGGGAGGTTAGGCGTAAGCACCTAAGGTGTTGCTAAGCAAAGGCACTTTTGCCAGCATCAAGCACTTTCCCCTTCAACTGGAGTATAAATCCACAAAGGGAAACCATCCATTCTTTATTATTCTTTAAAGTAACCTTCTGTCTAGAAAATAACTTACTGCCATCCGAAATACATCTTCTTTTAGAAAAGTATACAATTGGCTGCCATTTTACATTAGGTGGCATTATTAAAGTTTTTGAATTCTCTCAATGTACTTGTGCTTTTTATTTTATTTTATTCATTTGTTTTTGACCACTGAGCAATGCCATTACTACTGTCACAATCCCAAAGATTCCTTTTGCATCTTATCTGGCCTCATCTATTTTAAGAGCTCTCCTCAAGAGATGATTTTGAAAGAGTCGGGTTCCTAGTACAACTTTGTAGGATTAAATGGCTCAGTCTAATACGAAGATGAAACGTAACCATGGTTATTGCTGCTTTTGTTTCACTTTTACTCTACACACCACACTTCAAGGCTCTGTCAACCGACACCTGAGCTAAGGATTTCTAGTTGCGGTATACAATTCCACTCCCCCCTTTCTAGTGCATCTACTTCACCACGGCAAGTGTTCCTGGACCCCTGCGTGCAGAGGGGACAGGATAGACCACGCAAATGTGATCCCTGCTTCATCTTCATCAGAGAGAGGGAGTATTGGTTAGAATGCAAATCCCCAGGCCTCATTCCTGTCTGGCAATTTTACCCCATGATTCTGATGCTCACTAAGGTCTGAGAACTACTAAGTGAGAGGATGCAAACTAAATAGAAGATGACGTCTTTGTTCCTTTGGAATGTTCTCTATCAAGGCAAACTCCTCACATATGGAAGCAATTTGGTGGTATTACAATCAATGTGTCAACAGCCTGAGAGGACTTCAACAAAGATCTGTTCACAAAATGCACGGCTGGATGGATGAATGCATTCAGCACAAACTCACCTCACCTTGGGGATGCGATGGAAACACTTGGCTTTCTCACTGTGCTGTTCTAACTGCCTTCTTTGTGATTCTTTGGCTTCACAAAGTTAGCAAACTACCCGCGTCTCTGTAAGCAAGAGCAGTCTTGGTCGTCTTTGAAATTACACTAGGATCCCATTGAAAGAGGGTGTGTGAACCCATTAGTCATCATGATATTAAAAATGTACAAAGCCTCTCACTTACTCTGAGTGCAGAGTGCATCTTAGTTAATACAAATGGCTAATAAAGAATAGAAATAGAGTGTGTCATGTCCAGTGAGAGCATCGAGGGTGGGGGCCAGGGAAGGGAGGGCACAGGAAAGAAAGTAGAAATGGAATTTAAAAATTTGAACCCAAAATATGGCAAAAATAGTGGAAAAATAAATGCAGAGTCAGAATACATAGGAATAATGAAGTAAGATGACGGAAAATAATTTGAAATGTATCAATGATCGCAATAGGGATAAAAGGGCCAAACTCTCTAGTTTAAATACAGTCATTTTGATCTGATTAAAGGAAAATAAAAATTCAGCTATATACTGCATACAAAAAAAAAAAAGGGACACATAAAATAACACACCTAAAACATAAGGTCATAGAAAGATTGCAAGTGAAAGGATGAAAAAAAGATACGCCAGGCGAATGGTAACAATAAACACACTTGCTGTTGAAGGTGCTGGTGTCAGGTTCTTCTGCTACTCAGAGCTGTGTGGTTTCCAACTCTAGCACATTTTAAGCAACAAGAGCATATCATCAAACACCCCAATTGCAGGTGCATGACTTTTCAGCTGAATGTTCAAGATTACTTTAAATTTTGTCATCATATTTTTCAAGAAGATGTCAATTCCTCAGTTTATTTTCATAAAATAGAGATCAATTTCTATTATAAGAGATACTAATTTCATTTTCTTATTAAAAATGCTTGAAATGAGGCCACATTATATGTGAACTATGTTTCTGTAAGAAATGGCATCCCAGTCTTTATAGCTGAAGAGCCAGATTCCTTGTGAAACTGCAATGTAAGTCTAGGAAAGTCCTAACTGAGGAATTGCTGACATGTGCACATTGCTGGGGAGGACCGCTTTTAATAGAACCCAGTTCAGATAGTCCATGTCGGGGTGGAGAGAGAACCTTCTCAGGAAATAGCTACAGTCCCTCTAACCTTTTTATCCTCCAAGGTTTACAGAGAAATGTGGCTGATTTTTTGAAGTGGTAAATACATTTCCTTATATGGCAGCAGTAAAGTGTGTGAGATTTTTGAAGACATCCCCAAGCCCCTTCAAGCTTCATTGCTAAACTCAGATGATCAGGTGTGATTCATTCATACTAGGGGGGTGGTAGGTTTCCTTATGGTCAAACAAAAACCCATTGCCATCGAGTCGATTCTGATTCATGGTGACCCTGTGTGTTACAGAGTAGAATGGCTCCATAAGGTTTTCTTTACCAAATCTTTACAGAAGCAGGTCACCAAGCCTTTCTTCTGTGGCACCACTAAATGTGTTCGAAGCGCCAACTTTTTGGTTAGTAGTTGATTGCAAACCTTTACTGTCACTCAGGAACCTGTCCTTATGGTCAAACCAGGGGCTAGTTTGTGCCATCCCAAGTCACACTTCACTCTGAGTTACTCATCAGGAGTTTTCCAAAGGAAAGTCATTTGACTTTCAAACTGAGTTTGAAAAATATTGAGGGATTCAAATCCGTGCTCTAAAAATATTAAGGATATTGGACAGTCCCCGTTAGTGATCCTGCTACTGATTCTCTCTGGCTTCATCACCAGTCTTTGGACTGAGCATTTGTATCGGGAGGGAAAGCTTCTGAGATGATCCAGCTTTGCCTGGAGTCCATGGCCATTAGGCCCCCTCTCTTCTTCTCTTGTAGGAGTGCTACATACTGTGAGTAAAATCCCATTATGACAGGAGAAGCCCTGCTTAGCGAATAACTGATCTCTGTTCTTTTTGAAGTGGGGAAGTGGGGGCATGTTTCTTTATAGTTTTTTCTGGCATTCTTAGCCCTTGTGGTGTCTGAAATAAAACCCAGACACAGCTTGTGGTCTCGTCTTTGTTAGAGTGACAATGAGGGTGTTGTGAATCAGGAGATTTCAAGACAGCTGACTGTTGTAATATACATTTGGGGTAGGCCTAATTTTTGAAGATTTATCAATCTGGTGCTTGAAGAGGCATATCACAGGGAAGGCTTTGTACCTTACCGCTCTTTCTCTTAGCTAGGATTTATTGCACTGGGATACTTTAAATCATGCTTTTTGATTCCCCCTTCTCTTTCTGAAATCAGTGACTTGTTCTGTAGAGCCAAGCTTGTTCTTTTTCCTTTTTCTTCTCTTTTTTTTTCATATTTTTGCTGAAAACCTTGTTTTCGTCTGCCCAACTCTATACGTGTCATCTTTTCCTGTGAATTCCCCAATTATCTGGGGGTGTTCATTTAAAGACTACTTCTATAAAAATCACTTATCATCTAGGAAATGCAAAAAGGAAAGAATTTAAAACATTTGCATCCTCCCGTAGATGCATAGATTTCGATATATCAGCCACATTGCTGCTTAAAAACATGGTAAAAATGAAATTTTATCTTATTTTTATTTTTTTCTTATTTCTTAAAAGAGTGTTAATTTTCACTGGGCTTAGAAAATAGGAATTCAAATGACAAGACTGGTTGTAACCAATGTTTATGTTTCCTTAAGCCGAACTTCTAAAAAAATCATAAAGAAAATAATCATTTTTTTTATAACACCACAGGTAAACAATGAATATGTTTAGTAATTAGCAGATTTGAAAGCAAACCACAGAGGAAAATCAATGACTCTCACGTGGTGGGAAGAAATGATTTTCTATTCAGGATGTCAAACAAAACTAACATGATATTAATGGCTGAAAAAACAGGCTTCCCATTTGCACTTGGATGAGGGGGGAGGTTAAGGATTGGCAGTTGCTCATATAAATCAAGTCTAGCGAGAACTGTATGAATAAGTGTTTGACATTTTCAGTTGGAAAGTAGCAGCTTGTCTTCGGTTCTGAGAATCCTTCCTTTTACGACAATCGTCTTTTTCCTCTTTTGATGAACCAGATGTTTAATATCAACATTGGGTAAGCGAAGGCAGTGCTGTCCAGAGGGCAGAACTTTCTGCGGTGGTATGGTAGCCAAGATGAAAGGGGGAAATGTAACCACATTTGCCCATCCAAACCAAAGCTCTTGCTCATGTAGTTGCCAAGGCATTTTATTTAAGGTTTTTCCTCTCACTTGAGCTGTGTTTCACAGTTATCAATCCCAAGCAATAGGAAGAAAATGGTAACATATACATCAGATTGTTTTCTACTGTGCATCAACTTAAAGGAATCTTATTTCTTATGGATAAAGTGTCTCACATAGGAATTAGTTGTGGAACAGCTACTAACACAACACTTATTGTTGAAGACCTACTAAATGCCCCGAAAGTTGTGATTCACATTCCACAGAAGGTATGTTGTCTTCATGAGTATATCAGATCACTGGAAAGGGTCTTAAGGTATCCTCTATCTAACACTAGTGTGATCTCTGCAAACTACATAACCTGTTGGCCTTTGCAAAAATGAGGTAATTTAAACAAATATTTTCAAATATGATTTCTAGTTCAAACGTTACAGTCTCATTCATTCTAATCCAGCCTCAGCCTGAACCTACTTCCTGACCTCTAAAGAAGGAAATGAGATCAGAAGGCAAAAAGCAAACAAATAAAGTGCAAAACAATGCAAGTGATAAAATGTACAAAAGTGACACTCTCTTATTTCTTGGGATGTGCATTTCTCCACGTCTATTTAAAAGAGGTGGAGCAAATCTGTCCAGGACCTGAGTATCAGAGGATAGCTGGAGATATTTAAGTTTCTGCAATGAACCAAAAGCAGTGAAAGTAGCCGTAACTGAGTTGCAGTGCCCTCCCAGCAGCTGGCTGAGGGATGGAGAAAGAGGGCAAGACCAGACCTCTTTGTGGAGGGCAAAAATTTTCCAGTATGGGTCAATTACATTTACTGCATATTCAATACTTAGAGCTGATTAGAATGCATTAAATTAGGTAGGTCTTTGACTTGACTCACGCTTGAGGCTGTTCGATATGCACCCCTGAAACTTGCTACACTGACTCCAAGATTACTCTGGTTGCCATCTGGCTACTGGCCAAGATGCAGAAGCAAACTCCTTGAGACCTGCTTCTCCTTGCTTGGCCTTGTTCCTGGTGCCTGCCTGGCTTTCATCTCCAGGCTTTTCCATTGCTGCAGAAAGATGAAGTCCAGGCAACGTGTTGCAGCAGCAGTTTCTGGCTGAACTGGCAGAAATTGTCAGTGCTAGAAAAATAATAATAAAGCATTAGTAAGGAGTCAATTCCCCATTAATATCAGGGCTATTCCTAACAAGTGCATTAGACACATTGAAGGTGCAACGGTGTCAAGCCCACTCCCACTTTAAAGAGAGACAGAGCGCATTTTCTTGCCAAGACTAAGGGAATGCAAGGGGTTGAATCCAGGCACTTTTATATAATTACATATCTAATCTTCTTAATAACCTTTAATATAATTTAGTATAACTCCAACTTTGCATTGAGGAATTGAACTCTAAAAAAGGGTAAGTAAGATGTTCAAGGTTACATACTTAATATGTGATAGAATTGGATTAAGGCCCGTGACCCCAAAATTCCTGTTTTTTTCCAGCCAAGCTATCTCTTTTAGCAAGTACGTAGAATTGCAATTACTTTAGCTCCTCTCCAAATTCTAAAGATTTCTAGATGTTAAAAAAAAAAAAAAAAAAGTAAGTGGAATAAATACACAAGGAATGTGGAGTGTAGTAACTACACAGAATTAATTTAGTTCAAACTAGTTACTTTCAAAGCTTTGGGTAGAATAAAGAAACCTGTGGGTGCTTCCCATATGTGGTTGGGCCTCCATCTTTTTTGCATCTCAAGAATAACATGATTTGGCTTCTATATTGATCCCACATGAAATCATGAAGTATCATGGTAACTATTTGACCCATGAATATGATTAATCAATTTTTTGTTAAATATATAACATCTAAGCATTTGCTCTGCAATTAAATGTTATTTCAAAAGTTACATTTTCAGGTCAGGATTTCCCCTGAGGAATAGCCCTGAAAGTCTAATCTAATTAATGGCAATACATCATTTGTTTTATGATGTGATTTTCGTACTTGTCCCTAAGGGAGCCTTATCAATCGTCCCTTGAGATCTAACCTCATTGGTAAAAAAGTAAGCAGCTAGTGAACATCACTGAGGGTTTGAAGGGTTTTATGCCATTGATTTTTGCTGTGGTACTAATAGATGTTTTTAGTCTGATGTCAGTTGTTTGTCAAGGAATTATAACAATATTTTTCAAAAAGCTTTGCTTTGCCTTCCATTACACTGGGAGACTATTTTTTCCCCAAACTCCCTACCATCTGTCTTGATTCTACATTGGAAAAGCTCCTGATATACCACCCAGAAGGGCTGAGTGAAATCAATATGGCAGCAGCAGATTGCTGATGCGTTCCAGCTTTTATGTGGGTTGTTGTTACGATTAATAGCGGCCCAGCTCTCTGTCTCTCTGTTACCCCAAAGCTGTCTCAACATTTCAGTCACTCATCAGAAGCAATTAATTCTATATGCTTCCCAAAAATGCAGTGTGAGGCTAAAAGAAATGTAACAAAAAAAGATCAATTATATTTAGCTTTTGGCGGGATTGGAATGATATGGTTTTCCCTTTTTGTCTATTTTGGTTGAAGACCAAACAATGTATAAGAATACCATGTGTTTTTAAGTAGGGGCAATGCAAATCATTAAAAGGTTTATTCTTTTATAAGCCATATGCTTAGCTAGAGATTATAGAGAGGACTTGAGTTTTATTCAATAGTATCTACCCCAAACAAGAAAGAACCTTTTTGAACTTTATAAAGTCTTATTGTATTACAAAATCTATCCTTGTTGATTTTTTTCATAATCCAGATTCTAATGAATACGTGTACCTTTATGTCATTTTTTTTTTTTTATGTCATGGATTGAATTGTGTCCCCCCAAAGTATCTGTCAACTTGGCTAGGTCATGATTTCTACTATTGTATGATTGCCTACCATTTTATCATCTGATATGATTTCGCTATGTGCTGTAAATTCTATCACTATGATGTAATAAGATGGATTAGCGGAGTTATATTGATGAGATCTACAAGATTAGATAGTGTCTTAAGCCAATCTCTTTTGAGATATAAGAGAAAGAAGTGAGCAGATAGATATGGGGACCTCATATCACCAAGAAAGCAGTGCCAGGAGCGGAGCGAGTCCTTTGGACCTAAGGTTTCTGGGCTGAGATGCTCCCAGAGCAAGGAAAGATTGATGACAAGGACCTTCTTCCAGAGCCAACAGAGAGCGAAAGCCTTCTCCTGGAGCCGGCGCCTTGAGTTTGGACGTGTAGCTTGTTAGACTGTGAGGGAACAACCATCTACTTGTGGTATTTCTGTTATAGCAGCACTAAATGACTAAGACATACTATAATGAATAGAAATTTGGATGTTAGAAGGTAAAATTTCATAGTGAGGCAACTCTGGATTGAGGTTCAAGGGCACTGGAGAACAGATGATAAAAAGATGTTGACACTAAGATGTTGCATGAATCACTCACCTGTGGCATTATCTCAGAGGTATGTTAGGTGTTAGAAAGATGTATTCAGGACCTATTTGATTGCAAGTGACAGAAATTTTAACTAACACACAAAAATTAATTCCTCTGTTTACATAAGTGGGCAGGCTGGAGGTGAATGCCACTTCAAATACTATGTTAGGCATTTTAATTCATCCTCTACTGTTGCAAACAAGTTCTCTCCATATGGCATGAAAGATGGCCATGGGCATCCCCAGATTTCCAACTTCCTAGTTTAGCAACCAGAATATAAAGAGAATTTGTGTCTCACAGAGCCCACATACAAATCCCAGGAACTAGCCCTGCTTAGGTCCTGTGCTCTCCTTTGGACCAATCACTGCAGATGGAGAAAAGGGGATCCTATTCTTGCCTTAACAGAAGGTTTCAAAGGGGTGCTCAAGAAGATAAAGTATCATAATGAAATGTGCAAAGACTTGGAGTTAGAAAACCGAAAGGAAGAACACCTTGGCATTTCTCAAGACGAAAGAACTGAAGAAAAAATTCAAGCCTCAAGTTATAATTTTGAAGGATTCTATGGGCAAAATATTGAATGACACAGGAAGCTTCAAAAGAAAAAATGGAAGGAATGTACAGAGTCACTGTTCTGAAAAGATGTGGCTGATGTCCAACCATTTCAGGAGGCAGCATATGATCAAGAACTGATGGTACTGAAGGAGGAAGTCAAGCTGCACTGAAGGAATTTGTGAAAAACAAGGCTCCAGGGATTAACACAATGCCAACTGAGATGTTTTGACAAATGGATGCAGCACTGGAGGTGCTCGTTGATCTGTGCCAAGAAATTTGGAAGACAGCTACCTGGCCAACTGACTGGAAGAGACCCATATTTGTGCCAATTCCAAAGAATAATGGTCCAACAGAATACGGATATTGTCCAAGAATATCATTAATATCACACGCAAGTAAAGTTTTGCTAAAGATAATTCAAAAACATTTGCAGCAGTACATCAACAGAAAACTGCCAGAAATTCAAGCTGAATTCAGAAGAGGATGTGGAACAAGGGTTATCATTGCTGATGTCAGATGGACATTGGCTGAAAGCAGAGAATACCAGAAAGATGTTTACCTGTGTTTTATTGACTATGCTAAGGCATTCGACTGTGTGGATCATAACAAATTATGGACAACATTGTGAACAATGGGGATTCTAGAACTTTTAGTCGTGCTGATGCAGAACCTGCACATACATCAAGAGGCAGTAGTTGGAACAGAACAAGGGGATACTGCGTGGTTTAAAATCAGGAAAGGTGTGCATCAGGATTGTATTCTTTCACCATACTTATTCAATCTGTATACTGAGTAAATAATCCAAGAAGTTGGACTATGTGGCATCAGGATTGAAGGAGGACTCATCAACAACCTGCAATATGCAGATGACACAACCTTGCTTGCTAAAAGCGAAGAGGACTTCAAACACTTACAGATGAAAATCAAAGACCATAGCCTTCAGTATGGATTGTACCGCAACATAAAGAAAACAAAAATCCTCACAACTGGACCAATAAGCAACATCATGATAAGTGGAGAAAAGATTGAAGTCGTCAAGGATTTCATTTTACTTGGATCTACAATCAACGGCCATAGAAGCAGCAGTTCAGAAATCAAAGTATTGCATTGGGTAAATCTGCTGCAAAAGACTTCTTTAAAGGGTTAAAAAGCAAAGATATCTATCACTTTAAGGACTAAGGTGTGCCTGACCCAAGCCATGTTATTTTCAATCGGCACTGGGTTTTTGGGTTTCATATGCATGTGAAATCTGGACAATGAATAAGGAAGGCAGAAGAAGAATTGATGCCTTTGAATTATGGCGTTGGTGAAGAATATTGAGTATACCACGGACTGCCAGAAGAATGAACGGGTCTGTCTGTGAAGAAGTACAGACAGAGTGCTCCTTGGAAGTAAGGATTGCAAGACTTCATCTCATGTACTTTGGACATGTTATCAGAAAAGACCAGTCCCTGGAGAAGGAAATCATGCTTGGTAAGACAGAGTGTCATTGAAAAAAGAAGGCCCTCAAAGAAATGGAATGACACAGTGGCTGCAACAATGGGCTCAAACATAGCAACAGTTGTGAGGATGGTACAGGACTGGGAGTGTTTCATTCTATTGTACATAGGGTTGCCATGAGTCAGAACCAACTGGACGGCACCTAACAACAACAACAACAAAATGAGGTATTAGACTCACATCAAAACTGACTTATGATGAAGTCATCAGAACAGAACCCTGTCATAAGTCCGCACTACCTATACCAGCAAAGTCTCCCATGGTGGACAGGTTTTAGCAGAACTTTCAGACTAGGACACACTAGGAAGAAAGGCCTGGTTATGTACTTCAGGAAATTAGCCAATGAAAACCCTATGGATCACAAAAAAGTATTGTCTGATACAGTGCTGAAAGATGAGACCCCTAGGTCTGAAGTCATTCAAAATACACAGTGGCTGCAACAATGGACTCAGGCATACCAATGATCACGAAGACGGCACAGGACAAGGCGATATTTCCTTCCATTATACGTGGAGTCACCACGAGTTCGAACCGACTTGATGGCAACTAACAACAACCCTACTCGAGAGCAATCAATCTAACTCATTCGGTTATATTTAGCTACTCAGAGCTAAGCTGGTTTGCATTTGTCTCAAATGCAATCTTTATATATCCACGTATGCTTTCTTTTTCCTGGGTGTTTCCTTTGGTCACATGCATTACAGTGTGAATTTTCAAGCTGCATTAAGTGACTTTGTCTCATCTACTGTCGCGCCTGGCTTGTAGTTGTGGTTAGCTGCCACCCCGTTGGCCCCCAGTTCATGGCAACCCCATGTGTTACAGAGTGAAACTGTTCCATAGGGTTTTCTTGACTGTAATCTTTATGGAAGTAGATAGCCAGGTCTTTCTTCTGTGGAGCCACTGGGTGAGTTCAAACTGCCAAGCTTTCAGTTAGCTTGTGCCAAGGCTTGTATTAAAAAACAACAAAAAAAACAAAAACCTGTCACCATCAAGTCAATTCCAGCTCGTAGCAACTCCATAGGACAGAGTGGAACTGCCCCTAGAGTCTCCAAGGAGTGCCTAGTGGATTCAAACTGCTGACCTTTTGGTTAGGAGCTGTAGCTCTTAACTACTCTGCCACCAGAGTTTCCTTACTAGACCCTCAAAAATGTTTGTGAAATGAATGTTCATAAAATGGACGCTAATAATCATGCATTTTCCTATTTTTGTGGAGCTGCTGGTGGAATCTAATTGGCATGAATTTCTTTGTAATGGTGTAAATTCTCACCATTTCAATTTGTCTTCATTTGGCATTTGGTGCTCTCTTACAAATTCCTGGACTCGCCTACCCCGCCTTCCTTGTTACCCTTTGGCGTAGGAAATAAACAGACCAAACTTGTAAATAGTGTTCGTTCTCTTCAGAATTATTTTCCGTTTCCCCTCCTTTTTTATCTCTGCAGTGTTAACCTCTCACTAAAACAGAAACTTGGCAGTTGATTCCACAGTTATTTGTGCAGTTATTGAAAGAGATTAAAATGAACTATCCAGTATTTTTTTTCCTTACACCGATGCAAATATGTTCTGTGTTCAACACAAGTTAATTATTTCTTTGTTTTGCCTTAAACTGGTGATTTTAATGGAATACTGTGCAACTAATAAAACACTGTTGTTGACAATGATAAGTCAAGATTTTTTCCCACATTTTAAGTGGAAAAATCACAACATATGTAGTATCATAAGGCTTGTTATATATATTGTTGTTGTGTGCTGTAAGTTGATTCTGACTCCTAGGGATTCCATGTGACGGAGTAGAGCTGCCCCACAAGGTTTCCTACGCTGTAATCTTCACGGGAGCAGATCTCCAGGTCTTTTCTCCCGTGGAGTGGCTGCCAGGTTTAAACTGCTAACCCTTTGGTTAGCGGCTGAGCTCTCAGCCATTGTGCTACCATGGCTCCTGTTATATATGTGCATATACAATTATATATAATTGCACATACATGTATATATGCACATATACAGATATAATACTGCTGTGTCAAACATTGCTAGATTTTCTTCACTAATAGTTAAGATTTTTTTCATTTAATTTGCAAATGAGATTAATCTATGGATTGTGTGTTGTCCCTGAGGGCTATTCTTGTTCAGTTTTGGAGCCAACGTTATATGAGCATTGCAGAATGACTGGGAAAGCTTTCTGTCCTTTTCTAAGCTCTGGAAGACTTTAAATAAGCTAGGAACTCTTCATTGCCTTGTAAAATTATCTGGGCTGGTCATCTAAATGAGCGTTAGAGATTTGACTAAATTTTAATTTCTTCTGTGGTCATTCATCCATTAAAGTATTTTAAATCTTCTTGAATTAATTTGGGAAATTTATATTTTCATTAAAAAATTCCCTTTCAGATACATTTTATCATGTGCTTGTATAAAGTTGTACATTGAATTCCTTACAATTTAAAACATTATCTCGGTATCTGTAGTAACATCACTTTTTCAATATAGCTATTTTTGTTTTCTTCTTTATATCAGACTGGTCAAAACTTTGTATATTTTGTACTTTTATTTACTTCCTCAGCTCCATTGCCTTTCAGTTTCTATTTTATTAACTTCTGCTTTTATCTGTCTTAGGTTTACCTCTCTGCTCCCTTCAGCATTATTTTGCTGCTTTTAATTTATCATTTAATTGATAATTTCCCTAGGTATCATAATCCAAAATTAATAAGTAAACAGATTTAGGGATTACCGGAATCCATGGGGATGAGACTAAATCAAATTTAAAATTCTCAGCTCCTGGTCTACGATTCCATAATTAAACTGAAGATATTGTTTGGTTTTAGCGGTTTTTAGTCACTGCAGAGTCTGCCACGAGCACTTGCCAGGAATGAGTGTCATCAGAGTAAGAAGACAGATGAAATAAACAAAGTTCCAAATTCCCTATTTTACATATTAAATTACCCCGGTACCATTGAAGGCAACTTGTAAGTAATTACCACTCATTGCGAGGCTGATACTTGGTGAGAAAGTTACAAAGTGACAGTCACGTGATCTAAGGCAAACCGCTAAATTTTGGAAATTGCTTCCATACATGCTGCCTTGAACTTCACAAACTCAGTGGAAATTCAGGAATTACAAAAAAATGCAGTATTCCACGGCTGCAGCTTCTCATGTCACAAGACCAGTACTCATGACCTTGAGCCCAGTTCCCAGACCTCGCCTTTCCTGGGTGGCCTGGACAAGCCACATCATCTTCAACATGCCTGCCTGTCTTTGACAGTGAAGTGTGGATAAAGGCATGTACCACATACCTCCTCCCAGAATCTCTCATTAGGTTAACACAAGAACTATTGTTCATAAGATAATTGCCTCTAACGTGCTCTGTATGCCTTTCACCAAAATACCAGCAAACAAGACTGCTGTTTGAAAAGAAGAAATGCTTCACTGGCCCTGGACTCAGATCTAAGTCTGAACCTTCTACCTTCTGTTGAGAGGAAGCGAGTAACCTCGTGGGCATTTAAGAAAGACTGCAAACTTTGCCCAAAGGGCAGGAAAGCAGCCACGCCATATCATGCTGTGGAATGTCATTAGCGTCCCTTTAAAATGCTGTCAACGTGCATTGAAATGTAGGTGAAGATTTAAAATATAGAAAAGGAACATGGCAATGGCATTTTTATTTCAAAATGAAAAGAGCTTGCAGAGGTTTTCTGTTTATAGAAATTTATAGGTCATTGAAACACCTTCAAACAATACAAAAAATGTAAAATTAAAATTGCCTACTTTCCCCCACGCAGAGAGAATCATAAACCAGTCAATACTCTTTTCAGACATGTATCTATGGGATACATAATAATATATAATTTTACATTAAGGGAATCTCACAAATTATTTTTCCCTCATCATATATTGTGGATATTTTCTCAGGCCTTTTAAAATAGTTAATAAAATATAAAATATACGTGGATATTTACTGTTGTGGGTTGAATCGTGGCCTCCTGAAACAAATGTATATCTGGAATCTGACTGAGCTTATTCAGAAAAAGGGTCTTTGCACATAAAATTAATTTAAGGATTTTGGGATAAGATCATCCTGAATTAACATTAAGTTAGCACATTTTTTCTCATTAATTTTTTTTTTCTTGGTGGCATGTGTTTTCAGTATTCAAATATGTACTTACTGAGTGTGTAGTGGTTAAGAGCTCGACTGCTAACCAAAGGGTGGGCAGTTCAAATCCACCACCCGCCCCTTGGAAACCCTAAGGTGCAGTTCTACTCTGTCCTCTAGGGTCACTATGAGTTGGAATCGACTGGACAGCCACGGTTTGGTTTTTGCGTTTTTGGTTTAGTGTATATAGCAATTTGGGTTTTTATATATAGCAATTGATATAAGTGAATACGTTTTTAAGTAGAGCCTGGATTCCTGAGATGTTTAAAAAATAAGTAGACGTGTAATTAATCATAGATAATGCAGTGATTTTCTTGAATATTGTACTTAAGAGGTCAAAACCCACATTACCAGGATGAAGATATGTATTGTATATTTTAGCTCCACTGGTTTTAAAAAAATTGCATATGTGACCCCAGTACCACCCAGCATGTTTTGTCCTTTTTCAAAATGGGCAACTGAGAGCTTAACATAACTAAAAAAAAAAAAAGGCCATGATAAATCCATAAGCTGTTCTTCCTCTGCCTGCCTCCTTCACATACCTCTGTTAATGACTTTGTTTTGACAAAATGTTAATGACTTTGTTCTTTGTTTTAAACTGATGCAAATAACCTTTTGTTCTGTCCAGACTACCTGTGGCATACAACCCCCACAGGCAAGTTGGAGCCCAGGTATCAGATGTGTATATCTTTAGCCTAATAAAGAAATCTCTGGCAGGGGACTACAAAGACACCTGTAGCCCTTGTAAGATTCTATATAAGCTCTGATGTGAAACTGCTCTTTGGGACTCCATAGAGACAGCCTGTGTTACTGTTGGGTCCCTGGTGATAGATAAAAAAAACATCTCCTTAATAAACTTTCTCACTCTTTCTGACTTGGAGTCTGTTTCATTGGCTCAACTGCTCCAGGGCACGGACCCTAATCAGGTAACACATACTATGTATAAAAGTTCATATGGGGGTTATGCAAATAATTAAAAAGCAAGCTCAGTATGTAATATCAATATTTTACATTATATTCTAGAAGTAACTTACAATATGTATAATACATAGTAATTCGAATGCATTAAATCTGTCATTTGTTTTTCCTAATCATATTCATACTGGCATTTTACTTCTTTGCTTCATAACTTTTTTTAATTGCAATAACATTGGAACTATGAAATGTGCAAGTTTTAAGTGTCTGATTGGATGATCTTTGATAAATATATTTATCTGTGAATTTACACCGGATTCCCAGTAGACATTTTCCTCATGCCAGTAAGTTCTGTTGGACTCATTTCTACCAAATCCCCAGCACTGAAAAAAAAAAAAAAAAAAGCACTGAGGCAGCCCATTATTCTGATTTTGATCACCAAAGCTTACTTTGGCCTATTTATGAACATTATATAAATGGAATGTTTCAATAAACTCTTTCGTGTCTTCTTTCTCTTAGAGTAATATGTTTGAGAATCATCCATGCCGGTGCACCTGTCGGTAGTTCAGTCTGTTTCTATTGTCCAGTAATAGTCCATTCTATGAATAGAAGACAATTTGTTTATGCAATTCATTATCAATGGACTTTTGGGTTATTATGAATTTTTTTTTTGCTATTATGAATAAAGCTGCTGAAAACATTCATGTGTGCATCATTTTGCACACATGGATTTTCATTGCCTTTGGATTAATACCTAGAAGTGAAAGTACTAGGTCATATGGTAGATGAATACTAAACTTTATAAGAAATCATCAGCTTTTGGAAGTGGTTGTTGTATCATTTTACACTCCTGCCAGCAATGTGAGTTACATATGTTCTAATCCTCATCAACCTTGGGGTTGTTAGTTTTTAATTTCAGCCATTCTAGTGAGTGTGAAATGACATCTCACTATAGTTTAATTTGGATTACCATTTGTTGAATAATACTGAGCACAATTCATGTTCCTATTGACCATTCGTATATCTTCTTTTGTGAAACGTCTGCTCAAGTCTTTCGTCCAATTTTTATCAGATAGTGTTTGCTTTTTTGTTATTGATTTATGAAAGTTCTTTGTACATTCTGATTCGAGTCCTTTGTCAGATACATGTATTGTGAATATTTTCTCCCAGTCCGTAGTTTGCCTTTTCATACCCTTAATGTACTATTTTTTATTAATATTTTTTGTTGTGCTCAAGTTAGTTTCTCATACAAAAATTTATACACACATTGTTATGTGACCCTAGTTGCTGTCCCTATAATGTGATACCACACTCCCCCTTTCCACCCTGGATTTCCTGAGTCCATTCAACCAGCTCCTGTCCCTTTCCGCCTTCTCATCTCGCCTCTGGACAGGAGCTGCGCATTTAGTCTCATTTACCTACCTGAACTAAGAAACACACTCCTCACAAGTATTATTTTATGTTTTTAAGTCCAGTCTAATCTTTGTCTGAAGAGTTGGCTTCGGGAATGGTTTTAGTTCTGGCTTAACAGAGTCTGGGGACCATGTCTTCTGGGGTTCCTCCAGTCTCAGTCAGACCATTAAGTCTGGTCTTTTTACTAGAACTTGAGTTCTGCACCCTACTTTTCTCCTGCTCCATCAGGGACTCTCTGTTGTATTCCCTGTCAGGGCAGTCATTGGTGGTAGCTGTGCACCGTCTAGTTCCTCTGGTCTCAGGTTGATGGAGTCTCTGGTTTATGTGGCCCATTTTGTCTCTTGGGCTAATATTTTCCTTGCGTTTTGGTGTTCTTCATTCTCATTTGCTCCAGGTGGGTTGGGACCAATTGATGCATCTTAGATGGCCACTCGCTAGCTTTTAAGACCCCAGACGCCGTTCACCAAAGTGGGATGCAGAACATTTTCTTAATTAACTTTGTTATGCCAGTTGGCCTAGATGGTCCCGAAAACCATGGTCCCCAGACCCCCGCCCCTGCTACTCTGTCTCTCTGAGTGTTTGGTTGTGTTCAGGAAACTTCTTAGCTTTTGGTTTAGTCCAGTTGTGCTGACTTCCCCGGTGTCGTGTGTGTCCTTCCCTTCACCTAAGATAATTCTCGGCTACTGTCTAGTTAGTGAATTCCCCTCTCTCTCCCTTAATCTTCTATTTTGATGAGCAGAAATTTTTAATTTTTAAAAAAGTTGAATTTATCTACGTTTTTTGTTATATTTAGTACCTTTTCAATACACTCAAGGAATCTCTGCCTACCCAAGATTGCAGAAAACATTTTCTCATAGAAATGGTAAAATTTATATTTTCCATATAAATTTTAGAATTAACTGGTTAATTTCTACCAAAAAAAAAAAAAAAAGCCTACTAGGATTTTGATTGGGATTTCATTTAATCTATGGATTGATTTGGAAAGAATTGATTTTAACCGAATTGAAACTTCTAATGCATAAGCATGTCACTTCTTTAATTTTTCGCAGCATCATTTTGTTATTTTCATTATAGAGGGTTTGCACAAAGTGTGTTAAATTTATTCCTAAGAATTTTATGTTTTTAAATGCTATTATAAGTGAAGTGGAGCCATGGCTACTAACCAAAAGGTCAGCAGTTCAAATCCACCAGCTGTTCCTTGGAAACCCTATGGAGCAGTTCTACTCTGTCCTATTAAAAAAAAAAAACAAAAAAAACACATACACACACAAACCTGTTGTGGTAGAGTTGGTTCTGACTCATTACAACCCTACATGATGGAACAGAACTGCCCCATACAGTTTCCGAGCAGCACCTGGTGGATTTCAACTGCCAGCCTTTTGGTTAGTAGGCGTAACTCTTAAACACTACACCACCAGCGTACAGTCGCTATAAGTTAAGATCGACTAAATGGCAGCAGTTTTGGTTTGTTTGTTTGTTTTTGGTTTTATAAGTGAAATATCTTTAAATTTCATTTTCCACTTGTTTGCTGCTTATATATAGAAATATAACTGAAATTTGTAAATTGTCCTGTCTTATATGGGACATTGCTAAATGCACATGGTATTAGTTTTCTATGCTGCATAACAATAACTACAACTTAGTGGCTTAAAACAACACGTTTATTTTCTCACAGTTTTTATAGGTCAGAAATCCAGGTAATACTTAGGTGGGTCCTCTGGTTAAAAAAAAAAAAAAATCATGTCAAAAAACAAAACAAACCCGTTGCCATCGAATCGATTCCATCTCATAGTGACCCTATGGGACAGAATAGAACTGCCCCACAGGGTTTCCATGGAGCAGCTGGTGAATTTGAACTGCCGACCTTTTGGTTAGCAGCCATAGCTCTTAACTTCTGCACCACCAGAACTCCAGGATTAGGGTGTCACAAGGCTGCAATTAAGGTATTGGCCAGAACTGAGTTCACATCTTCAGTCTCAAGTGGGGAAGGATTTTCTTCCTACTTTCATGGTTGATGGCAATGTTCAGAACTTTCAGCTGTAGGATTCATGAGAGCGTGCTTCCTCAAACCCAGAATGGAGAGTGTGCTAAGGTGGAGTCTTATGCAATGTAATGCAATCACAGGAGTGACATCCCAGCACCTTTGTTATATAGTTGAATGCAATGAAGGGAGGGACATCCCATTACCTCTGCTGTATTCTGTTGGTTAGAAGCAAGTCACATGTCTGGCCCACACTCAGGAACAGGGAATTATAGAAGAGTGTGGAAATCATAGGAGGTGGGAATCATGGTGGCCACTTAAAGTCTGTCCACCCCACATTCAGTACCTCTAGTAGTACTTCGTAGATTTCTTAGCAAAGTTGTTTGCAAATTAAGACAGTTTTATTTCTTCTTTTTCGTATTAGGGTTTTTGTTGTTTTTTCACTGTTTACTTGCCATGTTGCACTGGTTTGAAATCCCAATATATTCAATAAAAGTGTTTATCTTACTGTTGATCTTAGGGTGAAGGGGCTCAATATTTCATCATCAACTATGCTGTTAGTTGTAGGGTTTGTGTAGATGCCCTTTATCTGATTGAGGAAATTCCTTTCTATTCCAAGTTTGCTGACCTTTTTATGATGAATGGGTATTGTATCAGTTTCCTAGGGCTCCTGTAACAATTTACCACACTGATAGCTGAAAACAACAGACACTTACTCTCTCACAGTTCTGGAGACTATAAGTTGAAAATCAAGGTGTCAGCAGGGCCATGCTCCTGCTGAAGGCTCTAGGAAAGAATTCTTCCTTGCCTTTTCCTAGCTTCTGGTGGTTGCTGAGAGTCCTTGGCATTCCTTGGCTTGTAGATACAGCCCTCCGATTTCCACCTTGTCTTCACATGGTGTTCTCTTCTCTGTGTCTGTGTGACCTCTCCTCTTATAAGGATACCAGTCATTGACTTTAGAGTCCACCCTAATAGTATGGTCTCAACTTGATTACATTTGCAAAGATCCTATTTCTAAATAAGGCCACATTCACACATGCTGGGGGTTAGAACTTGAACATACCTTTTTAGAGGCACAATTCAAGCCACTATTGGTATTAAATTTTGTCCATTTTTTGTCTGCATCTGTTGAGACTGTTGTGTGTTTAGGGTCCATGCCCTGGAGCAATCCGGCCAAAGAAATGTACTGCAAGTCAGAATGAGTGAGAAAGTTCATTTAGGAGATGTACACCACTGAAGACCCAACAGCAATGCAGACCATCTCTCTAGACTCCCAAAAAGCAATTTTACATTAGACCTTTCTAGAATTTTTACTAGGGTTCGAAGTGTCTTTGTAGCCTGCAGATGGCTACAAAGACTCTTCATCAGACTAAAGGAACTATCAGACTAAAGAGATACATGTCAAACATCTGGGCTCTAACCAACCTGTGGGGGGTCGTTAGTCGCCGGTGGTCAAACAGAACAAAACAAAGTTATGAGCAACAGATCAAAACAAAGAACAAAATTATTTGCATCAAATCAAAACAAAGTCATTAACAAAATTATGTGGAAAGGAGAAAGCAGGTGGAGGAAGGAGAAAAACTTACAGGTTCATCATGGCGTTAGTTATGTCAAGCTCTCAGCCACCTATTTTGAAAAGGAGAAAACATGCTGGGGAGATTAGGGTCACAGGATGATCATATAATTTTTAAGCTTTCTTTCATGAATATGGTGAATTTTATTGGTTCATTTTCAAATGTTAAACCAACCTTGCATTCCTTGGACAAACTCTACTTGTTCATGATGTAGTACCTTTTTTATACATTGCTGGATTCAATTTGCTAATATATTGTATACGTCAATCTTTCTGAAAAACATTGATTTGGGATATCTTTCATTTAATGTCTTTGTCAGGTTTTGATGACAAAGTTATGCTGGCCTCACAACATGAGTAGAAGGGTATTGGTGTCTCCTCTATTTTCCAAAACATTTTATATAAGCTAACATTTCCACCTTAGATGATAGAATTGGCCAGTTAAGGGATTAGAATTTCCTTTATGGAAAGGTTTTTATTATAAATTTAGTTCTTTTAATATATATTAGGACTATTCAACTATTCTATTTTTCTTGTATCAGTTGTAAGAAGGTGATTTTTCAAGAAATTTGTCAGTTTCATTGAAGTTGTCAAATATTTTGTCCTAAGATTGTTCCGGAAACCCTGGTGGCGTAGTGGTTAAGTGCCACGGCTGCTAACCAAAGGCCTGGCAATTTGAATCCTCCAGGCGCTCCTTGGAAGCTCTATGGGGCAGCTCTACTCAGTGCTATAGAGTTGCTATGAGTCGGAGTCAACTCGACGGCACTGGGTTTGGTTTTTTTTTTTTTGGTAAGATTGTTCCACCTTTATTGCTAACATATTTGAAAGATCAGTAGTGATATATCTTCTATTGTTTCTCATATTGACAATTTATACCTTCTTTTGTTCACGATTCATCTTGCAAGGAGTTTATGAATTTTAAAATATTTTCAAAGAGCCAACTTTTTCTTAATTTCCTTTTTTCTGTTTCATTGATTTCTGCTCTTTATTATTTCTTTATTTTTGTCTGATTTTCTTCTGTGCTCTTTTGGTGGAAATTTGAAATGTCATTAAATCTTTATTCTGTTCTAATAATAATCCATTATAACATAAATTTCTCAAAAGAAAAGCTCCTTTAGCTTCAAATTTTGATACTTTCATTATTCAGTTAAAATATTTTCTAATTTTTTTGTAATATCTTTTTTGATCCATAAATTATTGAGATTAACATTTATTTCAGGCTATTTGAGACTTTTATTGATATCTTATTGTCATTAACTTCTTTAATTTACCTCCTCTGAGGTCACAGTGTATTCTGTAAAATTTCAACCTTTCATAATTTATTGAGACTTGCTTTATGATCCAACATAGTATCTACCTTGATGAACTTTATAGTTTGTGCTTGAAAGAATATATATATGTTCTGCTGTTCTGCTGTTGTTGGAAATAGTGTCCTAGAAATGTCCTTTTTTTTTTTTTTTAATAGATCTTCTGTATCATTGCCTTCTTGTCTAGTTGTTCTACTGAGAAAACTGGTGTTAAAAATCTCCAACTACGATTATGGATTTGCCTGTTTCTCCCTTTAAATTTATCAGGTTTTTCTTCTTGTATTTTGAATCTTTGTTAGTTGATTCACACACACTTATGATTATTATATGTCCTCATAACTCAGCCTTGTTTTCATTATGACATATCCCTGTTTGGCAATACTTCTGGTAATTCTTCTAGTCTTTAAATATGCTTTGTTGGATATTAATATAGCCGCACCAACTTTCTTATGCTAATATTTTGCATATTATTTTGTATATTACTTTTCTTCTATTTATTTTTAATCTATCTGTGACTTATATTTAAAGTGTTTATTTTATAAATGGCATATTGTCAGGCCTTATCTTTTTGTTTAGTGAGAAAATCTCTGCATTTTAACTGCAGTGCTTAGTCTATTTACATTTAATGTAATTATTTTAAAGTTGATCCACCATTTTGCTATTTGCGTATGCTTTGTCTAATCAGTTTTCCATTTCTCCTTTCTTTCTTTTGGGTTAACTGAATATCTTTAGTATTTTACTTTTGCTCTAATATCTTTTTATGTATACCTTATGGGTATGTCTCTGTGTGTATATTATGTTTATTATATGGATTATAATATGCATACTTAACTTATCACAGTCTGCTTGGAGATAGATAGTTTTTACTTCCTATAAAATATTATAACCTGCCACAATACAGTTCAATGTTACCCATCCCCTGTGCTATTATTGTGATATACCTTAAATCTACATTTGCTATTAGCCCCATAATATAAATCTATAATTTCTTACGTTATACACATGTACATTGTTTTTTAAAGAAATGAAGTGTTTGGCAGCTTTTGAATATTAGCTGTTATTTGATTGAATTCAATGTTTGGAAATGTTTAGATTGCATTCCTCCAGAGAGGATTAGAATTTGATTCTACTGGAGCCACTGGGTGCTAACAACCTGGGAAATCTAACACTTAAGTTTTAGCTTCAACTATGCTTTATTCTAGGGTTTAATCTCCTGATTTCAGTCTGTTATTAAATCCAAAAGAAAAAAAAAAACCCAAGTTTAGTGTGCTCTTAACAGCTCACTATTCAAACTTTAGGACATGATTTTTTGTTCGTCAGTTGGAGATGTTTCTTATTTTCTTAAATATTCAGCAATGATCTAACAATGCATATTTGTTGTAATTTTTCCACAATCTAATTCTAATGTAGTAGGAAGACCTTGAGGTAATCTAATTCATTATACCTCTGGAAAGGTAAGCCACTACCCTTTAAAAGTAAAACTTTTTAAAGTTGTGATTTTATTAAAACAATACATGAATGTGGGGGGAAAAAAAAATCAAACATCTTAAAGTTCTAAAGTTATGAATAAAAGTCTGCCTTTCTCAATATTTAGATATAAGCACTTAAAAATGTTTCCTTAAAAAAAGTTTACTCTTCCTGTAGTTATAATTATTGTTTAAATTGCATACTATATCTGGTTCTTGTTTTATCAGTTTTATACAGATTTTATTGACTTCCTGCTCTAAAAGTTGAGAAAATTACCACTCATACTCTCCCCACCATTTTACCTTCTACTTATTAATTCAGTAAAATGATTTTGTTTGCATTATCAAACTTTATAATATTCACATTCTGTTCTATAAAAGTAATTAAAATCATCTAAAGGATGTTTTTAAAAGTTTAAATATGATTTGTAAATCTCCATTTACATTATTAGACTTATATAAGGAAATTTTTATTTGTTACAGAACCAAGAAGAGTATTTGGACTGATAGAAAAGATAATATAGTCATATACCTTGAAATCATTAAATTATATATCAAATCATTGACTTGCTAAAGGGAGAATCTTACAAGAATCTCAGTCTAATGGATCTTATGTTTTTTTTTTAACGTTTAAAATCATATATTGCTGTATTTCATCTTCATCATTACTGTTGCTATTTTGCATTTCTCCTCAAGAAATTTTTTCTTTTCTTTTTTTTTTTTTCAGCATAGGAAGTATTGGTAGTAAAATTACTGAGTGAGTTTTTGTATTTCTGTAAGTCTATTTTTTCTCTTTGTCCTCA